>NC_073252.2:50388333-50705000 GCF_029289425.2 Pan paniscus
CACATTCTTCCACATGACTGCTCTCACTTCAAACACCAGCCACAAACTTAGGTGTTTCTAGGACTATCATTACTTCTGACCAATTAACTGCAAATCTGGTGGCTTCCAATATCCCTGGCATTTTGATAATTGTCTAGAACAAATCACAGAACTCAGGAAAGTGCTATAATTAAAACAGTTTTATTAAATCAAAAAGAAGCAAATCAGAACGAGCCAAAAGAAGAGACTCATAAAACGAAATCTGACAGGGTCCAAACATGAAGCTTTCAATATCATCTCCCCATGGGTCAGAATGTACCCCTTTCACCATGTGAAGTACTGCCAGCAGGGAAGCTCACCCAGGTTCCAGTGTCCAGAGTTCTATTGGTGTTTCATTGCATCGGCATGATGGATTGAATCATTGGCCTGTGATTAAACTGAAAGCCCACATCCCCTTTTCTCCCTGAAGGTCAGATAGGTATCATGTGGCTCAAAGCTTCAGTCTTCTAATCACATGGTTGGTCTTTTTGGTGTGGTTAGCTCACATTGTAAGTCACTGCCTTATTACAAACTATCTACAGATAGACGTGTCACTTTTTAGCATAAACTACCCGTAAATGACAGACACTCCTATAACTCCAGAAATTCCAGAGATTTACAGGCTACCTCTCAGAAACTAAGGGAAAAGTCCAGCCAAATTCTGTTTTAAGAAAGCACTTTTACATTATTCTTTTACTAAATTATTGTTTTAAAATAATTTCAAATTTTATTTTCGACTCAGAGGGTACATGTATAGGTTTGCTACCTGGGTATATTGAGTGATGCTGAGGTTTGAGTTAAAAATGATCCCATCATCCAGGTAATGAGCACAGAACCCAAAAGGTAATTTTTCAGCCCTTGACTCCCTTCCCTCTCTCCCTTTTAGTAGCCCCAATGTTTTGTTGTTCTCATTTTTATGTCTATATGTACCCAATATTCAGCTCCCATGCATAAGTGACAACATGCAGTATTTGGTTATCTGATCTGTTCCCATGATAATTCACTTAGGATGACGGCCTCCAGCTGCATCCATGTTGCTACAAAGGACATTATTTCATTCATTTTATGGCTGCATAGGATTCCATTATGTATATGTATTACATTTTCTTTATCCAATCCAACAGTGCTGGGGCCCTAGGTTGATTGATTCCATGTCTGCTATTGTGAATAGCGCTTCCATGAACATACAAGTACATATGTCTTTTTGGTAGAATAATTTATTTTTCTTCAAGTATATATCCAGTAATGGGATTGCTGGGTAGAATGGTAGTTCTGTTTTCAGTTCTTTTTTTCTTTTTCTTTTTCTTTTGAGTTGGAATATCACTCTGTCACCCAGGCTGGAGTGCAGTGGTGTAGTCTCAGCTCACTGCAACCTCCACCTACTGGGTTCAAGCAATTCTCCTGCCTCAGCCTCCCGAGTAGCTGGAATTATAGGTGTCTGCTACCATGCCCAGCTAATTTTTATATTTTTAGTAGAGATGGGGTTTCACCGTGTTGACCAGAATTCCTGATCTCAAGTGATCCACCTGCCTTGGCCTCTCAAAGTGCTAGGATTACAGGCATAAGCCATTGCGCCCGGCCTGTTTTCAGTTCTTTAAGAAATCTCCAAACTGCTTTCCAAAGTGGCTGAACTAATTTACATTCACACCAACAGTGTAAAGGTGTTCCTTTTTCCACAGCCTTGCCAGCTGTATTAGTCCATTTTCATGCTGCTGATAAAGACATACCCAAGACTGGGAAGTAGAAAATGTTTAATGGACTTACAGTTCCACATGCCTGGGGAGGCCTCACAATCGTGGCAGAAGGCAAGGAGGAGCAAGTCGTGTCTTAATGGTGGCAAGCAAAAAGAGGGAGTGTGTATAGGGAAATTCCCATCTATAAAGTCATCAGATCTCATTAGACTTATTCACTATCACGAGAACAACATGAAAAAGATCCATGATTCAGTTACCTCCGTGAGTCAATTACTTCCCACCAGGTTTCTCCCAGGACACATAAGAATTGTGGGAGTTACAACTGAAGATGAGATTTGGGTTGAGACACAGAGCCAAACCATATCATTCCACCCTAGCCCCTCCCAAATCTCATGTCCTCACATTTCAAAACAAATCACATCTTCCCAACAATCCCCTGAAGTCTTAATTCATTTCAGCAATAACTCAAAAGTCCACAGTCCAAAGATTCATTTAAGACAAGGTATGTCCCATCCACTTATGAGCCTGTAAAATCAAAAGCAAGTTAGTTACTTCCTAGATACAATGGAGGTACAAGCATTGGGTAAATACAGCCAATCCAAATGAGAGAAATTGGCCAAAACAAAGGGGCTAGAGGCCCCATGCAAGCCCAAAATCCAGTGGGGCAATCAAATCTTAAAGCTCCAAAATAATCTCCTTTGGGTCCATGTCACACATCTAGGTCACGCTGGTGCAAGAGGTGAGTTCCCATGGTTTTGGATAGCTCCACCCCTGTGGCTTTGCAGGATACAGCCTCCTTCCCCACTGCCTTCACAGGTTGGCGTTAAGTGTCTGTGGCTTTTCCAGGTGCACAAAGCAAGCTGTCAGTGGATCTACCATTCTGGCTTCTGGAGGATGGTAGCCCTCTTCTCACACCTCCACTAGGCAGTGCCCTAGCAGGGACTCTTTATGGGGGCTCTGACTGCACATTTCCCTTCTGCACTGCCCTAGCAGAGGTTCTCCATAAGGACCCCACCTCTTCAGCAAACTTCTGCTTGAGCATCCAGGCATTTCCATACATCTTCTGAAATCTAGGCAGAGGTTCCCAAACCCTAACTCTTGACTTCTGTGCATTTGCAGCCTCAACACCACATGAAAGCTGCCCAGGCTTGGGGCTTGTACCTTCTAAAGCCATGGTCCAAGCTCTCCATTGGCCACTTTCAGCCACAGCTGGAGGGGCTGGGAAGAGGGCACCAAGTCCCTAGGCTTCACACAGCACGGGGACCCTAGGCCTGGCCCGTGAAGCCACTTTTTCCTCCTAGGCCTCTGGACCTGTGAAGGGAGAGACTGCCATGAAGACCGCTGACATGCTCTGGAGACATTTTCCCCATTGTCTTGATGACTAACATTCTTCTCCTTGTTACTTATGCAAATTTCTGCAGCTAGCTTGAATTTCTCCTCAGAAAATGGGATTTTCTTTTCTATCACATCGTCGGCTGCAAATTTCTGAACTTTTATGCTCTTCTTCCTCTATAAAATGGAATGCCTTTAGCAGCACCCAAGTCACATCTTGATTGCTTTGCTCCTTAGAAATTTCTTCTGCCAGATACCCTAAATCATCTCTTTCAAAGTTCAAAGTTCCACAGATCTCTGGGGCAGGGGCAAAATGCCACCAGTCTCTTTGCTAAAACATAACAAGAGTCACCTTTACTCCAGTTCCTAACAAGTTCCTCATCTCCATCTGAGACCACATCAGCCTGGATTTCATTGTCCATACCATTATCAGCATTTTAGTCAAAGCCATTCAATAAGTCTCTAGGGAGTTCCAAACTTTCCCACACTTTCCTGTCTTCTGAGCCCTCCAACTGTTCCAACACCTGTTACCCAGTTTCAAAGTCACCTCCACATTTTTGGGTATCTTTTCAGTAGCACCCCACTCTTGGTAACAATTTACTGTATTAGTCCATTTTCATGCTGCTGATAAAGACAGACCCTAGACTGAGAATAAGAAGAGGTTTAATGGACTTACAGTTCCACATGGCTGGGCAGGCCTCACAATCATGGCAGAAGGCAAAGAGGAGCAAGTCACATCTTACATGGATGGCACCAGACAAAAGGAGAGAGTTGTGCAGGGAAACTTCTGTTTTTAAAGTCATCCGACCTTATAAGACATATTCACTATCAAAAGAACAGCATGGAAAAGACCCACCCTCGTGAATCAATTACCTCCCACTGGGTTCCTTCCATGAAACATGGGAATTGTGAAAGTTACAATTAGAGATGAGATTTGGGTGGGGACACAGCCAAACCATATCACTGGCCTCTGTTATTTTTTTGTCTTTTTAATCATAGCCATTCTGACAGGTATGAGGTGGTATCTCCTTGTGGCTTTGATGTGCATTTCTCTGATGATTAGTGATTTGGAGTGTTTTTTTTTTTCATGTTTGTTGGCTGCCTATGTGTCTTTTTAGGAGAAGAGCCTGTTAATGTCCTTTGCCCACATTTTAATAGGGTATTTTGGTTTTTCTTGTTGATTTGTTTGGGTTTCTTAAAATTCTGGATATTAGAACTTTGTTGAATGCATAATTTATGAATATTTTCTCCCATTCTGTGGATTGTTTATTCTGTTGATAGTTTCTTTCATTGTGCAAAAGTTTTTTAGTTTAATTAGATCCCACTTATCACTTTTTGTTTTTGTTTCAGTTGTTTTTGAGGACTTAGTCATAAGTTCTTTGCCAAGGCCAATGTTCAGAATGGTATTTCCTAGGTTTTCTTATAGGAATTTTATAGTATGAGGACTTACATTTAAATCTTTAATCCATCTGGATTTAATTTTTGTATACGGTGAAAAGTAAGGATTCAATTTCATTCTTCTGCATATGGCTAGCTGGATATCCTAGTACCATTTATTGAATAGAGAGTCCTTTCCCCATTGTTTATTTTTGTCAGCTTTGTCGAAGATGAGATGGTTGTAGGTATGTGACTTTATTCGATTCCACTGGTCTGTGTGTCTATTTTTGTACCAGTACCTTGTTTTGGTTGTTGCTAATAGTATAGTTTGAAGTTGGGTACTGTGATGCTTCCAGCTTTGTTTTGTCTTTTGTTTTTTTGTTTGTTTGTTTGTTTGTTTTTGGTTTAGGATTGCTTTTGCTATTTGGGTTTTTTTTTTAATTCCATATGAATTTTAGAATTGTTTTTTTCTAATTCTGTGAAAAAAATGACAATTGGTAGGTTGATAGTAATAGCATTGACTCTGTAATAGCTTTGGGCAGTATGATGATTTTAATGATATTAATACTTCTAACGCATAAGCATAGAATGTTTTTCCATTTGTTTGTGTTATCTATGATTTCTTTCACCAAGGTTTTGTGTTTTTTTTTCTTTGTAGAGATCTGCCACCTCTTTGGTTAGATGTATTCCTAGGCATTTTATTTTTTCTGTGGTTATGTAAAGGAGATTGTGTTCTTGATTTGGCTCTCAGTTTGGACATCATTAGTATATAGAAATGTTACTGAATTTTTGTACATTGACTTTGTACCCTGAAACTTTACTGTAATCATTAATCAGATTGGGGAGCCTTTTGATGGTGTCTTTAGGGTTTTCTAAATATAGAGTCCTATCATCAGTGAAGAGAAATAATTTGACTTTTTATAGTCCTATGTGGATGCCTTTTATTTCCTTCTCTTGCCTGATTGCTTTGGCTAGGACTTCTAGCACTACACTGAATAGGAGTGGTGGGAGTGGGGTACCTTGTTGTGTTCCAGTCCTTCAGGGAAATGCTTCCAGATTTTGCCTGTTTAATATGTTGCTGGCTGTGGGTTTGCCAGAGACAGCTCTTATCATTTTGAGGTACATTCCTTCAATGCCTAGTTCATTGAAGAGATGTTAGATTTTCATGAAGAGACATTAGATTATCATGAAGAGATGTTATATTTTATTAAAAGCATTCTCTGCATCTATTGAGATGATTACATGGTTTTATTTTTAATTACATGCATGTGGTGAATCACATTTATTGATTTGTGTATGTTGAGCCATCCTTGCATGGCAGGAATAAAGCCTACTTGATTATGGTGACTTAACTTTTTGATGTGCTGCTGGATTCTATTTTCTATAGTTTGGTTGAGGATTTTTGTTTCTATGTTCATCAGGAACATTGGGATGTAGTTTTTTTGTTGTGTCTTGCCAGATTTTGGTGTCAGGGTGATGCTGGCTTCATACTTAGCTTCATAAGCAGTGGAGAAATAAAAAAATTTACAACAAGCAATTGCTAAGGAAATTCATCACCACTAGGCCAGCCTTACAGGAGAGCCTGGAATTTCTAAACATAGGGAAAAAAGAATAATACATGCTACCACAAAAACACACTTACTTACCTCGTCCACAAACCCTATAAAGCAACTACAAAGCAGTTACAATAGAAACTACAATGCAGCCGGGCACAGTGGCTCACGCCTGTAATCCCAGCACTTTGGGAGGCCGAGGCAGGTGGATCACAAGGTTGGGAGATCGAGCCCATCCTGGCTAACACGGTGAAACCCCGTCTCTACTAAAAATACAAAAAATTAGCCAGGTGTGGTGGCAGGCACCTGTAATCCCAGCTACTTGGGAGGCTGAGTCAGGAGAATGGTGGGAACCCAGGAGGCAGTGCTTGCAGTGAGCTGAGATCATGCCACTGCACTCCAACCTGGGCAACAGAGCAAGATTCTGTCGCAAAAAAAAAAAGAAAAAAGAAAAGAAAAGAAACTACAACGCAACCATCTAACAACCTCACTATAGGTTGAAGACCTCACAAATCTATATTAACCTGGAATGAAAATGGTCTAAATGCCCCCGCTGAAGAGGCACAGAGTGACAAGTTGGGTGAAAAAACAAGGCCCATTCATCTGCTATCTTCAAAAGAACCTGTAATAACACTCATAGGCTCAAAGAAAAGAGTTGGAGCAATATCTACCATGTAAATGGAAAACATCAAAAAAGCAGGGGCCACTATTCTTATATCAGATAAAACAGACTTTAAACCAATTATAGTAAAAAAGGATGAAGAAGGGCATTACATAATGAAAAAGTGTTCAATTCAACATGAAGGCCTAACTGGGTGTGTAACTAAATATATACACACCCAACACTGGGGCACCCAGATTCATAAAACAAGTACTTAGAGACCTACAAAAAGACTTAGATAGCTACACAATAATGGTTGGAGACTTCAACACCCCACTGATAGCAGTGGACAGATCTTCAAGGCATAAAGCTAACAAAGAAATTCTAAACTTAAATTCAATACTTGACCAATAGGTCCTAATACACATCTATAGACTACTTCCCACATCAACCACAGAATGTATATCCCTCTCATCTGCACAGAAAACATACCCTACGATTGACCATGGGCTCAGCCATAAAACTTGTCTCAATAAACCAAAAAAAATCAAAGTCATACCAACCATACTCTCAGACCATAGCATAGTAAAAATAGAAATAAATAGCAAGAAAATCTCACATGACTGTATGTAAATTAAATAACTTGCTCCTGAATGACTTTTGGGTAAACAATGAAATTAAGGCAGGAATTTAAAAAATTATTTGAAATAAATGAAAATGAAGACACAACATAGCGAAATATCTGGGATATAGCCAAATCAATGTTGAGAAAAATCATAGGCTAAATTCTTACATTAAAAAGTTAGAAATATCTCAAATTAACTATCCAATATCACACCTAGAGGAACTAGAAAAACAAGAACAAACTAACTCCAAAGCTAACAGAAGAAAAGAAATCACTAAAATCAGAGAAGAACTCAACAAAATTGAGACCAAAACTTTATACAAAAAATCAACCAAAGCAAATGTTCATTCTTTGAAAGGAGAAGCAAGATTGATAGACTGCTAACTAGATTAACAAAGAAAAAAAGATAGAAGGTCCAAACAAGCATAATCAGAAAAGACAAATTTATATTACAACCATTTCCACAGAAATATACAAAAGATTTTCAGAGATGATTATGAACACCTCTGTGCACACAAACTAGAAAATCTAGAGGAAATAGACAAATTCCTGGACACACACCCTTACAAGTTTGAATTAAGATGAAATTGAAACCATGAAGAGAACAATATCAAGTTCTAAAATGGAATCTGTCATTAAAAACCTATGAATCAAATAAATCCCTGGACAAGATGGATTCATAGCCAAATTGCACCAGACATACAAAGAAGAGCTGGTACCGGTTCTACTGAAACTATTCCAAAAAATTGAGAAAGAGGGATCTTTCCTTAATTTGGCCAAATTCTTTATTACAAAAGACCAGTTTTTAAGCCAATCCTTAAGAGGGCACATCCTCAGCCTCTATTTCTATGTCACTAAATGAGATCCGAAGTTCTTTCTGTGGCTCCAAACCTGGCCTACAGAATTTAGTTAGTCTCCCCTCTAGGGGTTACTAGGAAATGCCTCTGCACCTCTGTGTGTGGCTACTCCAACATGTATATACTCCACCTGCACCTAAGAACATAGCTGCCTTACCTGACTCCCAATAATTAAGTTCTGCCTAAAGCCTCCCATTGTCTTGCCCGTGTCATTTACTAATATCTCTTGGACAATGACTGCAGCATATGTTTGGAGTGACTTTTTCCACCTTGGACAATGTGACTTTGGGCTGTAGACATTTTCTGCTCTCACTGCTAGTTCACTATTGAGGATTGAAGATAATATGCGTGTAGACTATGACAAGATGAAGAATCAATTTCAGAGAAGAAGCTTCTTATTAATATAAACTTACCGGATGTTTTTGAGAAAAAAATTAACAAAAATGATTTCCTAATGACATTGAAAAGAGCCTTTTAAAATAAGTTAGAAAGCTAAGTGAGATGTGATGATTTCCACTATGTCATTAATTTCTGTGAAAATTATTAAGTATTATAAAGTACATCACCTAAATATATGTGTGTGTGTGTGTGTGTGTATATATATATATAATATATAAATTATTCATTTGGTTTAAGTAACATTTTCTACTATATGATTGGGCAGATTATGGAATTATTGAACTGGCTTAATGTTTCTTGCTGTTGGCATGTTTTAGAAAATATAATAAGAATGCTGAAACTGGAATTGAAAAAGAGGTTAAGTATCACTTTTCATAATCTTTAGTAGAGTGATGATAAATTGGATTATTTCATTGGTCCTTCAATAATGAGGCCTATTGTTTGTCAATTACTGATCACAATTGTTTGGTTCCCCTTAGTAATAATATACATGTGCACTTTGCCGTGGATTTGGAATACACATAGTGTATTTCCCTGATCCTCAGTCATGTAATTTGTGCTGGACAAAAGATGTTAGTAGCAGATGTGACAAGTGGAGAACTGAGATGTGCTTGTGTGTTTGGGCATGTTTCATGCACTTCTGGAATTACATGAGAAGATATTCTCATAGGGAGTTATTGGCAGTTCACCTGGGACCCTAGAGTTTTGGCACACAGAACAGACCTGAGCCTCACGTACAGCAGAGACCAGAACATGCACAGACCTGACTCACAGCTTGGAGCCAAGACCAGCTGAGCTCAGCCTCGACAGCTAAGCCCTAGCTGACCTACAAACACACAAAAGTTAATAAATAATTGTTATTTTAAGCCATTGGATTGTGGAGTGATTTTCTAAGTGGTATTATTGTGGAAATATTAACTAATGCAGAAATCGCTACCTAAAAGTGGGGTACTGACATAACCAATATTTAAAATATTTGCCAGTGGCTTTGGAACTGAGTGACAGAGAGCAAAGAAACTTATAGAACAGGCCGGAAAAATATTATGTAGTGGCAAAACATTTGGTAAGACTGTCACCTGTGGTTACACTGAAGAAATAAAATAAATAACTACTGAAATGCCAGCTTTGGAGAAGGAGCTTTTGAAGCAGAAAGTTGAAAATGCGCTGATTGTTATTAGCTGCATTTCATAAGGTCCTGCACTATTGAGAGGAGCTCAGAAAAGAACTCACAGGTCAACAAGAATAAGTGATTGTTGTTTTAAGCCCCTGAGTTGTGGGTGGTTGGTTACACAGCATTATTGTGGCAACACTTAGCAGCTAAGAGACTTAAAATATATGTTAGTTTTACTTCAACAGCCCCACTTTTTTTCCTCATATAAATATGGGCAAGTCTCTATGCTGGTTGTTATGAAGAAGACAGAGAAAAATCATTTATTTTATAGAATTATTGGTATTTATAGGTAATTAAATTTTATTTTCAGGTAAATTAATTTAAAATATTACATTTAATAAAAAGATGGTTAATAATTTTTAAATATAAATGTTTTATAAATATGAACCATATTATAAATATATTTATTTATATATAATAAATATATTTTATAATATAGACAGATTCTGGCATCTTAACTATAAGAGATATTTAAAATATTAAAGGGCTGATGAAAATTCTGAGCAACTCAACAATTACGTTATGTTATGCTTACTAGTTTTGCCTCTTAGTGAGAGAATAATATATATTCTTTTATTTATTTTAATTGCTGGTAAATGCATCACTAACCAAGTTAAGATACTCCAGAGTTGAACTGAACCAATATGGCCAGAGTGATTAATTTGGTTTAAATCACTACTGGAGTCTTAATTCTAGGAAGAGACCTCATAAATTCTAGGCAAGGTTGCAGTGCCAGTGTTAATGTTTATGCCTGTGTCCTGGCTCAGTACATTATCCCTAAATGAAGACCAACCAAAAACAGTCCAAACAAGAGATGGGCTGCCAGAGGAGATTTTCAGCATTAATAACAACTTGTACATATTTATTCACCTCAGTTGTCTGATTGAGGAAGACTATCTAATCTGTAAAGGGCACCTTGCACACAGTGCTACTGTGGGATTGCAATAAAGTAAGAATATGAACATAATTATTATGTTACCAAAAAGTTCACTATTTGACAGAAACAAGAACAAAGGCTACACCTTATATTTCTATGGAGACATTTTGTGCACTATTTCAGTTTGTTTTTCTCCCTCCTTTCCTTGGGTACCCTATCCCTCCTAAAGAAAAATAAAAGTACAACATGTACACAGACCAGAACAGGAATGAAAAACTCTCATTGTTATTATGAGCCCATGTAATAAAGCTCAAATTTCAACTGTGCCAAACATTCCAAGTTTATCTCAAATATTTAAAAATATTTGCTCAGCTTCCTTATCCAAACATATCCAAAAGCGTAATCCAGTAAAATGATTGCCTGTTCTTCAGTGAACTTTCCAGTTTGAGTCACGAACCTCGTGAACTAGATACATGGACACATTACTACATGCCATAGATTTCTTTCTTTTTTTTGTAATCAGGAAAAAATAGTCTGCTTCCATTGCTTAACTTGTGTTTTTATTGTCTATGATAACCAGATCTTTGGCTCTACTTTCTTTAAAAATATAAAATTTCCTAGAATTAAAAACTTTTAAAAACTTTCTGTAAGAGAGGTTTATTATTTTTATTTCATTTTTGTTTTGTTTGCTGGAAAATGGGATATATTAAAGCGTATTATTTTTTAAGGACTCATTTTAATTTGTTGGGTGGTGGCTGAGCTAAAATATGTGTTGTTGATATAACATAAGAAAAGTCAGGAGACATATCTGTATCTATGAGAGTAGGCATTAGTGAGAGTAAACAGAATGGACTTCTAGAGTAGAATTTGATTCTGTGGCATTCTGTTTGTGTGATAAAAATTCCTCTTTAATGCATTCCAGATCAATCAAGATATTAAAGCCAAGGTTATTTGCATCCATCAAATGTAATCACACCCACTGGCATCAGGGCTATGGAATTCTGGGCTTCACTTGCCCTGGGAGTTCAAAGGCTGTAGCAATAACCCATTAGCATATTTCCCACAGACAGGGTAGTGGAATGATTGAATATTTAACCAATGCCAAACATCAAAATGCACCTCCTCTACTTGAGAATTGAACCTGTCAGCTCCTAAATTGTTTGCATTTTCAAGCAGTTAACACAGTTTACCATCTGAAAACCATCACATCACCCCTATTTCTATAGCAAATTGCTTCATAAATGTTAAGTTAAAGGATAATGTTATACTTCCAACCATAATTGGCAGACAGAGATAATTTGTTCCATGTATATTTTATCACTGACTTAAGAGGGAATAGCAAAGGGAAGAGTAGGAACCACTGCTCACATTTTTGGCATAAAATAATAGCTGCTTTTTCTTAAGTAGATGAATCAAAAAAACCACAAAACTTGCACTTATTTATTGTGAGTCTGATGTTACCTCATCAAGAGAAACTGATCAGGTTTCTATGGTATTTCACGTCTACAAACCATGGCATTATTTCCACCAGCTGTTAATGCTGCTACTAAAATTGGGGCCAGGAGCTCCACAGCTTAAGCAACTTAAGTGGGTTTGGAAATAACATTTGTTCACGCTCTGTTTATATGGTTTTGGTTTTTCATAAGTACAGTATGTTAGAGGAGCTCATTGTGAAATTCATTTCTACATAATTAGAGTAGCCAAGTTCAAGGAGTATGGTGCCTGTTTGAGATTTCTCAGTTTCACTTTACTGGGTTGGAATGCCCTGTCCCAGTTTGGCTCAGACATGATATTTCCTCTAGACTAGAGTTGTAAAGAAAGCAATTTAAAATGCATAAACACAGTGCCTGAGTCTTACCATATATCCACCACCCAGCAGGATATTCACACTAAAGCATTGTCTCACTTCCTAATTGCTCAAGGAAAGTCCCTACTCCCTTCCCAACTATTTAATATTCATGTGAATTTGTATCAACTGTGTCCAGGCAGAATGAAAAGCTACATATTAGAACATCATAGAATAACTTGAAATTCACAGGACCAGATTTTCCCCAGAACAAACTTTTCAAATTGAAGAATCAAGGATTCTTATTTTACCTTAATTTTTCCTGGAAGAAAAAAAAAAGCCAGAACTAGATGTCAGGAAGCTTGAGTTGTAGCCTTTGCTCAACCACTAAATAATTAGATAATTCAACCAACATGTATTTATACTTATTAAGGGTTTGTCATAGTGGTAGATGTCAGAATCGAGGAAATTCATGCTTTTACAAAATTCATAGCCTGGTGGTGGGAACTAATTGGATAATTCATTTTGGTAACACTTTACCAGTCTAACTTCTCAAAAGGCGACACACAAGGCAAATACATGAAAAAATGCTCAGCATCATTAGTCATCAGAGACGTGCAAATCAAAACCATAATGAGAGATACCATCTCATATCAGTCAGAATGGCTATTATTAAAAAGTCAAAAAACAGATACTGGCAAGGCTGTGGAGAAAAGGGAATACTTATACACTATTGATGTGAATGTAAATTAGTTCAGCCACTGTGGAAAGTAGTTTAGAGATTTTTCAAAGAACTAAAAAATAGAACTACCTTTGACCCAGCAATCCCATTACTGGGTATATAACCAAAAGAAAACAAATCATTCTATCAAAAAGACACGTGCACTCACATGCTCATGGCAGCACTATTCACAATAACAAAGACATGGAATCAACCTAGGGGCTCATCAGTGTTGGATTGAACAAACAAAATGTGATACATATACATCATGGAATACTTTGCAGCCATAAAAAAGAATAAAATCACATCCTTTGCAGCAACATGGATGCAGATAGAGGCCATCATCCTAAGCAAACTAAAGCAGAAATAGAGAACCAAATACTGTATGCTCTCATTAAAAGTGGGAGCTAAACATTGGGTACTCATGGACATAAAGGAGGGAGGGATAGGTGCAAGGGTTGTGAAACTAACTATCTGATACTATGCTCAGTACCTGAATGATGGGATCATTTGTACCTCAAACTTCAGCATCACTCAGTATATTCACGTAACAAACTGTACATGTACTCCTTGAATGTAAAATAAAAGTTTTTTTTTTTTTAAGTACTTTACCAGTCTACACACCCCATCTGTAAGATGGAAGAGTTGGAGCAGGTGATATTTTTGACCATAATTTTATGATTTTATGTTAAAAAAATGTATCTCACAAGTCAACATGTTTTCAAAATGTACCATGTGCCAAGCACTGTGCATTTCACTTTACAGGCTTGTTCTCGCTTAATCCCCACATGAGCACCATGAGGTTAGGTGCTAATGCAGAGATGCTATGTGACTGGTTTGAGGTGGTACATCTGGTAAATGGCAGATACAGAACTGGAACCCCAGTCTGTCTGCCTTCAAAAGCCATGCACTTGCAACTAATGTAAACTACCTCAAAATAAGAGTCAACTAAGAGTACCCATTAGAAATATGATTAAGATGGAATTATAGCCTACACAATAAAAAGTCATGACACATTTTCAAGGTGGAACCAATGTGTTGAGAGGAACATTGGGAGGAAGATTGAATTTCTAGATCAAGTCTGTTTAGCGATTAAGTGCAGTTATGTGCTATTATATTCCATAATTTATGTTTTTCTTGCAGAATAAAAATCAAGAGAGGAACGTGAGCTGGAACATGGTGTTTGGGAATAATAAAACATGCTATTTGTCTGTGTGCATTTACTGCTGGCTGGTTGAAGTAGAAACCGTTTAGCAGTCCACAGAGCAGCAGCATGATATCACGGAAGGAGCTTGGTCTGGGGACCCGATTCTTGCCAATGACACTGCATGGCATGGGGAACTCATTTCCTCGAACTGGGATTTGGCGCTCCTATCTGTAAAATGAGGGTGATGGATCTGGTCCAGTTTTTAGTTTGTGTGATTGTTTCCAAAAGAATTAAGCTCCATGATACCAATAGTCTGACTTAGACGTAGAAAGCCCAATATCCTTTATATGCATCTATTGATTAGCCTGTTTTCTGTTAGAAATATTTTCCTTTCCTTAACCCTTGCCCAACACACACACATACTTTTCTGTCACCACCCTCCCACCCCCTGGAATCCCGCATCACCTTCCTAATTCCTACTCATTTTTCAGCTCTTAATTTAGAAATCACTTTGTTAAGGAAGCTTTCACTGACTTCTAAAGTCTTAGTTAAGTGTCCTCTTCCTGACTTCTATGAAAGTACTCTGTACTTCCTCTGTTATTGAGTTGTATTAGATTGGATAATACATGTGCAGTGCTTGGAACCAGGCCTAGGACATAAAAGTACGCAATAACTATTAGCTATTAACTTATCATCATTGTCACCATCATCATTATAATTGTTAAACTTATCACACTATGTTATATTAGTCTTTTTGATTATCTGTATCACCTACTAGGTGTTACCTTTGGAAGGCAGGAACCATTACAGTCTTGACTTACTGTTACATCATCAGCAACTTAGCACAGTGATTGACAAGAATAAGTGAATATTTTAAAATTGGCTAATGTTAAACAACACATCACAATTTGCAGAAGGAGACTTTCATTCATGCAGCAAAGTAAGTCAAGCCTTTGAGCACTTATATTCTAGTGGAATAGACTGATACATGCAATTTAAAATAATCTGATGTTATGAAGGCTGTGATGAAGTTATGAACTAAGTTTTATGGAGATATAGAAAGAGAAGTAATTAATCTTGCCTGAGGGATTGAAGTATGCAACATTTGAGTTGAGACTTGAAGAATGGGAGTCGGGGAGTGCTGGGGGAGGGATTTAACATCTATGCTCTGTGTTTTTCAAAAATACAGTACTGTTCAAAAAATATGAAATGCTTCATGAATTTGCTTTGTGACCTTGAGCAATCAGTGTACCTCTCTTTGCCTTGTTACTTTGCCTGTACAATAGCAATAATAATAACATCTTATTAATAATATAGCTATATAAAATATTATATAATTCTAATTCAATAACTATAATTATAGTAATTCTAATTCAATGCAGTAGGACTTAGAGAATATAAATATATATAGTGCCTGGCTTCTAAGTTGGAAATTCTCACTTAATGTTGCCATTACATTGTTTGTATACTCTTTATAACTTATTCCATGGTATCCAAATTGCCTGGTACAGTGTCATAGACAAAATTGAAGCGTTTCTTAAAAAGATATATTTAAATGTGAATATGTGATAATAATATTATAATGTAATATAATAATGTAAGTGATATTAAATAATTAAAAATACTTTGTGAATAAGGATAGACAACTAAACGCAAAATAAAATATTCTTTGATTTGTGATGGTTTAAATGCAGGTATATTTAAAAGCATAAAGCTAAGCTCTAGAAGTCCTTTGCAGGGCTATAATTTCATAATACCAAAGGAAATGTTCCCGGTTTTGAGACTAATGCATGTAAATTTTCTATTAAGTTATATGTAGAGTAAGAGAGTTAGGTAGACATATACTGTAATTCAGATTTGCCTATTTACAGATGGTAACGTTCTGTGCAATAATAATGCTCTCAAAACCATTTGCAAATTTGTCCAGCAACAACTCTGCTTTTAATGATGAAGTTTCCACAGTGGCAGATGGCAGAGTGAGCAGTGAAGGATGCTGCCGACCCACCAGGGTTATGTCTGTCACTGAAGCGATCTGGCTCCAAAAGCCAAAGTCTGTTGAGGTCATACTGGCTATTGCTCCATTGGAATGACTTGATAGATCACATTTTTGGTTATTCTATAAATGATGACCTTATAGAAGGGATCCTTACAGTTTCATCCTGCTTTAAGGAATTGATATAGAGAAACACAGTGTCTGCAGTCTACGGACATACTGTAACATATTATAGAAACAAAGGGACAATTTCTGAAACTTAAAAAGACAGTTTACTTATTTTGCTGCTCCCTCCTTGTGTCTGAATGCTTAGGTAACCATACAGAAACAGAAATACTTTAAATATTTATGTCACATTTAAGAATGGAAAAGGAAACCAGAACAAGAGAAGAAAATATATTATTTAATAAATTTAAAAATCCAGCAAGGATTACTGTTTTAATGAGAGCATATAAATATAAATAGAGATCCAATGATTCTCTGAGCACCTAAAATTGGCAGATAGTGTGGATAAAAGAAAATAAACAAATAAACTTCAGTGCCCAAGTGAACCCCTGCTATACTTTGAAAAAAATCATGTACGCTTCCAGGGAAGTTGAATATACACAGTATGGCTCATGAAGTATATTATATTGAAATTGACAATTTCCATTAATATTGTGATATTTTGAACTTAGGTATTTTGTAGTGAGAGAGTGTACCTTTCAAAATTGAATTTACTGTCAGAACATGCCTTAGGCACTAGAAGGAGCAGAGTGTAACTATCCGCCCTTTTAAAGGGTAACATAGAAAAATTACACAAGAATATTAATTATCTTGTGTTACTTACTAAGAAACATAGCTCCTGTGAGTAAAGTTACACATTAATAGTAATAACAACAATAGTAAAATCACTTACAATTTCTTGCTTCTTGTCAGAAACTTCTAAGTGCTTTAAATACCTTCTCTCTCATTTTTATGTTAACCAAGAGACTTAGTTACAAATTCCATGAGGAGGGGTCAAGCCAGTGACAGGCTGAGGCAGTGAGAATTTTTCAGGGATTTTGCAAGCGATTTGTCAAACATGGCCAGTATTAAAAATTAAGTCGTGTAGACTCACTTACAATTAAATATGTTATATTAAAAAAAGATAATAATTACTGAAAACTCATTACATCCTAATGACTTTCTTACATTTTACTATTATCTATATTCTTGAGGGGTTTTTACATTTACCATATACATATGACACTCCATACAATGGTGTGCTATTATGTATTTCTTCCCAACTCCATATTTTGGTGATGCTATGAAAGTAGCTTGAAATCAGCCATAGCAGGAGTATTTATACCATGGAAATTGGCAGGTGGTGTAAATCAGGGCTCTCCTTCCCCAGCAGGTCAGTTTAAACATTTATCAATGCACTGCTGTGTGAGACATGTCTTTCTGACTTCAAGGCACATTGTCCAGCTGCTGTCTTCTTTTGATGGTTTAAAGCATGAGTTTTAAATGATCACTATTGACTTTGAGAGAGGAACTATGAGCATGTGTTTAAGTTTTTGATGGAGAGATAGTCCAGAGCTTCTATTAGATTCTCTGACACTCCATGACCTAAAAGAAAAATCTGATAGGAAACAAAAAAAACTGATGGAAAGCCATATTTATAGGAAAAATTCTAGATCTTGTGAAAGCCTTATTTTTCTATGAAATAAAGAGATTGAGCAGCTTGCATTAGACATGTTCTTAAATTATTCCCCTCCTGGTGTAGCCAGAAAATGTCCCTTATGTACATATTTTACTGAGTAAAACCTACTTCACTTGCTCTTTCCTCACTACTTCCAAATAAATAAGGTTCCAAATGTACCAAATAAACCCCAGAGATACATTTGAATTTCAGGTATATAATATTTGATACGTAATAATTCTAAAATATTATATCTCCTTAAACTGAAATCCAAGTTGAATGAGGCATCCTGTGTTTAATCTGGAAATTCTACTTCCAAAGGCCTTCATTTTTTATTATTCCATCTTCCTTTTCTTTGCATTCAACAAAAGCCTATTGGATTAATGAACCATAGCCTGGCTTTTATATTAATTATGTGAATAAGATTTAGTTATGTCTGCATTAAATTCTAGCTCTATTACTTCGTATTTTTGATGTGGGGTAAATTATTTAATTTCCCCAAGTGTCTGTTTTCTTGCCGCAAAATAGGCTTTCTTAAGATTGTAAATAGGACTAAGTAAAATAATATATACAAAAAGATTAGTGTAGTGCCCACCAGCTAGCAAGCCTTCAATACATGTTAGCTTTGCTGATGATGATGATGATGATATCATTACCATACTTTCATTGTCATAGACTTGTAGCCCTCTGGATTATCAATGACTTCATCTCATTTTTCTTTCTGCTCACATGTATCCCCTTTCTGGCTTTTCTGAAATAAAACATCATAACTAATGTAACCAGTCCCATACATCACCATCCAGGGAACCTCAAACCTTTACCAGATTTTATTTCCTGGTTTTTATGTGGATGTGGCTGAAACATGCTCATTTATGCTGAGGGATTAGAGTCAACCCAACAATAACTATGCTAGCACTGGCCAGAGAGGTGGCTAGTGAGGAGGCTAATAATAACACTTCACTGAGTTTGAATTCTGCCAAAAACTTATGCTAGGGCCTTTTGTACATGTTCTTCATTTAATCCTCATAGTTCTATAAGTATTATTAGCGACACTTTATAGATAAGAAAAAGGAGAACCTTGGAGGTTAAAAAAAAAGGGGGAAGGGAAGAAGTTTGGACTTGGGCTTTTGATATAGTTTAGATATTTGTCCCCAAATCTCATGCTGAATTGTAATCTCTAGTACTGGAGGTGGGGCCTGGTGGGAGGTGTTTGGATCATGTGGATCCCTTACGGCTTGGTGCTGTCTTTGTGATATTGAGTTAGTTCTTGGGAGATCTGGTAATTTAAAAGTGTGTGTCACCGCCCCACTACTCTCTTGTTCTCCCAGCTGTTTTTGCCATATGAAGTGCCTGCTCCTGCTTCACCTTCCGTCATGACTGTAAGGATCCTGAGGCCTCCCCAGGAGCAGATGTCAGCATGATGCTTCCTGTAGTCTGCAGAACTGTCAGCCAATTAACCTCTTTTTAAAAATAAATTACCTAGTCTCAGATATTTCTTTATAGAAATGCAAGAACAGCCTTACACAATATTGGTAGGAAATTTCCCATGCATAGATAACTATAATACCTTGTGTTGGTGTAGGTATTATTGAAGCTTTTATTTTCCTCTTAGAATGCTCATATACTATCTCACTTTTTCTTACAATCATTCCGTAACTGAGGAAAAGTAGAGCACTGTTGTCTCCATTATATAGGTAAGGAAACTGAGACATTGGTAAGCTAAGTGTGTTTCCTGGAACTATGTCATCGTTAGACTTCCTACTGCAACTAAATGCTCCAGTCTAATGCCCTCAGTTTTTCCTAGGATATCAACAAGGGCAAATAGCTTTGATCACATGTGAAAATGCTGATCAATTGTTATGGGCTACCTGGAGACCCACTTTACTAAGAATTCTGAGGCCTTGTCTAGAGCTATAATTTTCTTCTCTATATGAATATGTGGAAATAATACACATACAATGGGAAAGACCACAGGGTGGGAAATCAAGACACTACATTCTTGTTATAACAATGTGTCAATATGGCCAACTTCCTTCATGCCTCAGGTGATTTTCTTTTCCTTGTCTATTAGTTAAAAAATTGGAATAAATGTTTCATTGGTTTATTTATCAAAGGCCTTCCGTGTCAAATTACATCAAACCCATAGACTGTAGACCTCCATTTTTACTCCAATAATCTAGGATTTAGTCTCTTTACAGATACACCTTGGAGATATTGCGGGTTAGGTTCCAGACCATTGAATAAAAGTGAGTATTGCAATAAAGTCAGTCACACAGTTTTTTCTGGTTACCCAGTGCATGTAAAAGTTATGTTTACACTATACTGTAGTCTGTTAAGTATGCAATGACATTATGCATAACAATTTACATATATTAATTTTAAAATATTTATTGGCATAAAGAGTGATATAATAAACTTTGAAGACTCAGAAGAGGACAGAGGATGGGAGGGGTGTAAGAGATTTAAAAATAATATATTGGGTACAATGCACACTACTTTTGGTAATGGGTGCACTAAAATCTCAGACTTTACCACTGTATAATTCATCCGTGTAACCAAAATCCACTTGTACTCCAAGAGCTGTTGAAATAAAAAAAATATATATATGAGAGTTAATTAATTAGTTTAACTAAAAGGCAAAAAGAGAACATTTAAAAATATTAATATTTTATTGCTAAAAATTGCTGACAATCATCTGAGCCTTCAGCAAGTTATCTTTTTGCTGGTGGAGGGTCTTGCCTTAATGTTGATGGCTGCTGATTGGGCAGGGTGGTGTTTGCTGAAGGTTGGGGTGGCTGCAGCAGTTTCTTAAGACAACAATGAGATTAGCCACATAGATTAACTCTTCTGTTTTAGAAAAGATTTCTCTGTAGCATGCAATGCTATATGATAACATTTTAACCCCTGAAAAACCTCTTTCAAAATTGAAGTCAATCCTCTCACATTCTGATGCTGCAGTATTAACTAAGCTTATATGATATTCTAAATCCTTTGTTGTCATTTCAGCGATATTCGTAGTATCTTCACCAGGAGTAGAGTCCATCTCAAGGAGCAATTTTCTTTGCTCATCCATAAGAATTAAATCCTCATCCATTTAAGTTGTATCATGAGATTGCTGTAATTCAGCCACATCTTCAGGCTGCACTTCTAATTCTAGTTTCTCTTGCTGTTTTTTCACCATGTCTGTATTCACTTCCACCAGTGAAGTCTTGAACCCCTCAAAGTCATGTATAAGGATTAGAATCGACTTCTTCCAATCTCCTGTTAACTTTGATATTTTGATCTCCTCCCATGAATCACAAATGGTTTTATTGGTATCTAGAAAGGTGACTACTTTTCAGAAGGTTTTCAATTTAATTTGCCCAGGACCATCAGAGGAATCACTATCTATGGCAACTAGAGCCTTGCAAAATGTATTTCTTAAAGTATAAGAATTAAAAGTAGAAATTACTCCTTGATCATGGGATGCAGGATGGATGTTGTGTTAGCAGACATGGAAACAACATTCATCTCCTTGTACCTCTCCATCAGAACTTTGGGTGACAAGGTGCATTGCCAATGAACAGTAATATTTGAAATGAATCCTTTTTTTAGAGAGTTAGAATCTTATTCTGAATAAGCCGTTGGCTTAAGGAAATGTGGCTGGTTTAATGTTCTATTCAGATCACTAAAACTTCCTGTATATCAGCAATAAGGCTGCTTCACTTTCTTATCATTTGTGATTTCACTGATGTAGCACTTTTAATTTTCTTCAAGAGCTTTTCCTTTGCATTCCCTTCTTAGCTATCTGGTGCAAAACACCCAGCTTTCAGTCTTTCTCAGCTTTTCACATGCCTTCCTCACTAAGCTTAATTATTTCTCAGCTTTAAAAGTGAGATATGTGACTTTTTCTTTTACTTGAACACTTGGAGACCATTGTAGAGTTGTTAACTGGCCTAAATTCAATATCGTTGTGTCTCAGGGAATATGAAGACCCAATGAGAGGAAAAGAGATGGGGGAAGGGCTGGTTGGTGGAGCAGTCAGAACACATATGTTTATTGATTAATTTTGCTATCATATAGGGATGCAGTTCATGGAGCCCAAAACAATTGAAATAGTGACATCAAAGATCACTCTTCACAGGTCATCGTAACAGACAAAATCGTAATGAAATGTTTGAAATGTAGTGAGAATTACCAAAATGTGACATAGTGACACTAAGTGAGCACGTGCTGTTGGAAACAAACAAACAAATAAACAAACAAAAAAAACTTGCTCAATGGAGGGTTTTCCAAAAATTCAGTAACTGCAAAACATAATAAAGTGAAGCACAAAAAAATGAGATGTGCCTGTATATGGAGATTATTGTAGTCACAAATATTCTTTTGCCCTTAATATTTCCTCCCAGTTTTCTATATTACGTGCTTACATACACACTTTTTCTCTGTATCATAAAGAATATCATTTTTGCTGCCCTACAGTTTAACCTCTAGGAATAATTTCCCATTAACTAATTTTGTATGATTAATGTATTTGCTGAAATATTTTAAAATCTCAGTTCAACTATTCAGTCTGACATTTATGGACACTAAAGAATATATTCTCTCTCTCTCTCTCTCACACACACAGATTGCTCCTTGAAGTCAAGGATTATATTAGATTTATGGTTGCATATATGACAGTATTTAACAAAGACTGTGGCATATAGTAATTGACAAATATTCTTAATAGAGTGGAACTGAATACATATGAATGTATGTAATATCTGTATATGCTAAATATATAGAGAGATATAGTATATGTATATAGAATCCTTATATATCTTTGTGCATTCAAACACTTTACTGTCAAAGACACTCATAAAATAGGAATATGGCATAGTGGTTAAAAGGATGTGATATAATAAACCTGGACTCAGATTCCTCTGTCATTTAGGACCTGTGTGACTTCTGGATAAATTATTCGACTCTTATAAATTTCAGTTTTCTCAGGTTTAAGATGAGGAGAATAAAATAGTACCTACATCCTACTGTTGTGATGCTTAAGGGAGATAAAGTATATGTTGTACTTAGCATAGTATCTTGCACAAAATAAATAATTAATATTCACTAATATTGTAATTAACAAAAAAGGCATGTAATGACTATTAATACTGCCATTATTACAAAAAGAGGGTGAATTTTTGAAGTTTCTCTAAATAATTCTTCTTTAAAGGTAAGTAAAAAATATTAACAGGTGTCCAAAAACTACTTGTGTGTAATTTACATATCATGTTGAATTTTAAAAAATTATCTCATTAAATTCTCACAATTGTGAGGTAACTATTATGTCCATTTTACAAGGAAATGATGAAACTTAAAGTTACACAGCTGCTAATCACAGTTGCAGTTGCTAAACACAAATCTAAACTATGATATATTAAGTTCTATAATAGATACATATAATCCTATACTAATTAGGTGACCAAGGAATTCACTATGGGTGATGAGAGTACAGTTTGAATTATTGAAAAGTAGAGGCAATAATCTC
Organism: Pan paniscus; assembly: GCF_029289425.2. Taxonomy (NCBI): domain Eukaryota; kingdom Metazoa; phylum Chordata; class Mammalia; order Primates; family Hominidae; genus Pan; species Pan paniscus. The sequence goes on from NC_073252.2 coordinate 50,411,657, forward strand.
AAGTATTCTCCCTTGAAATTGTGTGAATGTGAAGCAAAACCAGAGGAAGAGGAAGCAGCAGTAGGAAGATATATATGCCACAATCACACCATTCGCAGAATACTCATACGGATTATTCCAAAATTGTCACTCTAAACACGACCCCTCTCTCCAAATCCCTAAAAATTAAAAACCTTCAGGAACTGCCTATTTCCCCCAAATAGATTAAAGAGGCATATGACACGTATAAGACAACTCTGGAAATTATGGCAAGCCTGTCATTACGGCTGTTCTCTGTAGCTTTCAGTAAGTCTAGGACCTGTATCTAGAAAGTGGAAAATGATAAAAATATGGAATATTTTAATTTGCTGATAATGGGAATCTAATTACCCAGAAACAACAAGTGACACATTGTTAATGGGGTTATCCTCCCAACAATCCAGGGGCATACAAATAATCTTATGAGGGTGAAGGGGTTATATGTCGGAAGAACACATATCTCTATTCAGCTCACCTTAAAAAAAAATCCTCAAAGTAAGCCACTGAAATTAAAACTTGAAATATTCAAATACATATATCACTTTTAAAAATTGAGAATACGTAGTAGTTCCTCTGCTGTAAGATTTGTATGGAAGAATCATAATAGCTTCTCTAAGTAGCTGATGTTGACTTTAATCATTCATTTAACAAATCTTTATTCGAGCAACAATCATAGGCCAAGCGTAGTTTTAGGTGTTGGAATACACTAACAAAACAGGCCAAGTTTCTGCTTTTGTGGAACTTTAATTTTAATTGCAGAACCAGAAAATCAGTAAATCAGTAAATGCATAACATAAAAAATGGTGCAAAGGGGTAGGAGGAAAAGTAAAGCAGGGTAAAGGGGGAGAGAGTGCTGGATTTTGTAAAAGAAGTAGTTTAATTTGCAATGTGTGGTCAGGGAAGGTCTCTCTGATGAAGAGATATTTAAACAGAAACTTGAAAGAAGGGGGATGGAGTAAATCATAGTGATGTCAGGAGGAGTATGGCAGGCAGAGGGAGCAGCAGGTGCAAGGCCCTGAGACAGTAGTGTGCTCATCTGTGTCCAAATGCAGCAAGAAGACAAAAGTGATTGGAACAGAATATAAGACATGAGAACTAAAAAAAAAAAAAAAAAAAAAAAAAAAATGCTTTTTTGGACACTCAGTTTTAAAATATGCAATTTTCTATTGGTCTTCTTATGAAACAAAATTATGAATTGTGTTAGTCCTACAACTGGGGACATTTTAGGAAATCTTTGCTCTTATCAAGCTTATCTTCCTCACAGTTGTGTAACGAGGAGTCTGAATCAATGATAAAAGGCTGGCCAGAGTCATTATGTGGCAAGCAATTATGGCTGTATTCTTGTTACAACGTTGTAATTTATATATTCTTTTTACAATGTTAGACAATAATCTCCAATGGCTATATCTTTTGTTTACAAAAATTTATGTCTCAATTAGAATAATTATAATGCCATTAAGAGAAAATTTGTATCGAGAAATTTTCAAATAGTCCACGTAAATTGATATTTGAGGTAGTTCATAATCTATACATACAAGCTTAGACATGTATTTCAACTCTTCACTTCTTATATCAGTCAATGACCAACTCTTCTTATGACTTGTAAGAAACTGAGTGAAATATTCTTTCAATTGACTATCCATGACTATGTCATTTTCCTAATTCATGAGAGAGGTTTTTGTTTTTATAAATCATGAAAGTTTCATAAATGACAGACTCACACAAATGATAATATTTTTTGCTTCAATTGCCTCAGTGTTTGATAATTCAAGTACCAGAATCCTTTGAAAAATGTTATATAGCCGAGCGCTGTGGCTCACGCCTGTAATCCCAGCACTTTGGGAGGCTGAGGCAGGCACATAACTTGAGGTCAGAAGTTTGAGACCAACCTGACCAAAATGGTGAAACCCCATCCCTACTAAAAATACAAAAATTACCCAGGTGTGGCGGCAGGTGCACCTACAATCTCAGCTACTTAGGAGGTTGAGGCAGGAGAATCCCTTGAACCTCGGCGGCAGAGGTGGCAGTGAGCCGAGATCATGCCCCTGCACTCTAGCCTGGGCAACAGAGTGAGATTCCGTCTCAAAAAAAAAAAAAAAAAAAAAAAAAGGATTGTGACCTTTTCTTTCTTTTTTTCTTTTTTTTTTTTGACTGATAATTTAAAATGATCTTTAATTTTTGAACTTATTTGATATTTAAGAACTTTCTTATAGGTATTTTCATTATGTTTTGAAATTTAGATGATAGAAATGAATGATGAGTTAAGAAACAGGCAAGAAGTTGTAAATGGATTATGGTAAAAAAAAAAAATGGTATGTTTTCATGTTATTTCTTTTTTTCTGGTTTTTATGTTTTTTTTATTATTATACTTTAAGTTCTAGGGTGCATGTGCACAATGTGCAGGTTGGAGCCTTTTCTTACAGAGGAAATAAAGATTCCAGAAAGAATGGAACTATGCAATATTGTCTATTGAGTATTTGTTTTTCTCTGATGATTTTCTTATTATAGGAATCTGTGTGCATACATTTTAATAATAAATAAATAACTGTCTTGATTTCCAAATTAGCATGGTGTGACAAAAAAATGCTATTGATTGTGCTCCAGAACAGTGAAAAATACTTAGCAGTCATGGGGCCACGTTATTACAATAAAAGCTTCTTTTTGACCATGAGGTGACTACTTATCTGTCCAATTCTGACCACCTGCCTTAAGAAAGAATGAAAGGCACCAGCAGAAAACAGATCAGATGGCAGAATTTGGGAAAAAGCCAGTTTGCAGAATGTGAGATTCTACTGAATATATTATCAAAAGGTCCCATATTGAACTTTTCTGAGCATGCAGAGATGGTGATGGTAGTTAACTCCAGCAACTTGGTTCAAGTTTAACCACTGGTTATTATTTCAGTGAGATTGCATAAACCTCCTTCTTAGTTTAGTGGGCATTCTCAAGAAACTCCCCCAAAAAATCAGACATCAAAATTTCAGAATTTGATAAGGAAGAGGTCTCCCACAGGTATTAGCTTAAAAAATCACAAAGCATTTTTCTCATTATAGCATTCAACTTGATCCCACCTATTAGATTCCTAAGTTCCAATTTGTATGTGGGCTTATAAAATAAGAACCTTGCTTAAAGATTTATTTTTTTAAGCCAAGTTTTAAGGACTATGGGGATCTAACTTAGCCATCAAAATTTTCATAAGAAGTTCTTCTTAGATGAAACTATTAGATAATTTCTGAAAAAGGTAAAGATCTTAGCTCCCAATTTGTTTAAATGGGGTTGAAGGAAAGGAGAATTTTTTGACATTCATTAGGAATCTAAATGTACCAAAGAGGGTAGTAAAATACATTTTATTGAAGCTCATTTAGATTGGAAGCAGAGGAACATCTGTAACTACTCTGAAGGGGACCCTGGAAGAACTTTTTATGAGTAAACTGGGATTGTTGCTTTTAATTATTCGAGTATATAGATTATTCAATAGTGTGTGTAAAGAGCTTATTTAGCTACCACCTCCAGGCCACATTACTGAAATACAAGAAGATATTTTTTCAGTTCACTTTTCTTGTGCTCTGTATTTTAAAATACAATCTTGAAGGGAACTAAAGCAAGTGAAAGTGTAATTTTTGCTTGCAGAGATGACTTGCTGTGGAATCCCTTTGTAGATATACTTTTCTGTGTGTAACATTTTGCAAGACCCAGTAATAGTTAAGTTGTATTGTTTTATACCGCATTCCAAAGGCATTTTCTTTTCCCTAAGAGCTACACGTATGTAATCTTGTTTAGGAATTATTCTGCAGGGATTTCTAAAGTTAAAGTAAGTATGGCAAGCAGTTCTCTGTCCACAAAATTATAGCTTAAACCATTTAAACTAAAATCTCACTAGGTATTTTGTTTTTGAGAATCCAACATGATGATTTCAATATTAAAAATAAAACGGTATCACCTCTAAGCTGTTACATTGCACAGGAGTTAACTATTACTACACATTTACTAATGCATCATTCTATGTTTGCTAAGTAAAAGTGGCTAGACCATAACTTATTGTTGGGTCAGCCCTTATCTGGTAGAGAACACGCTTAATGACTGAAAGGTCATCACACTTTACCCTTTTCATATTGAATATGTAAAAGCAGCATAGATAATGACACACATATTATTTAATTGCATTTCAAATGCCTATTTTTTGTTTTATTTTATTGATTCATAGTAATAGGAGAATCATTCTAAATCTGCTGCTAAGCAGCAAAGCATCAGCATTTGTTAAAAAAAAAAAAAAGAGGGGGTGGGGGGGTTATTAAGATAAAAGGATTCTCATTCCAAAATGTAAGATTAAAAAAAAATCTTGAATATAATTATTAAGCAGGAACTGAAAATGTCTCAAGTAACCAGTCCACACAAGAAATTGCTAAAATGGCATCAATCATTAGTGAAAACAACGTTTACTTTGTGTAACAATCTTCACATAACTTTTCTTTTTTTAACCCTGTTTAACTTGAGAATAACTTGACTTTCATGAAAATTCACTAAATTATGTCTTTCTGTCCACTCTGTTTTTAGTGCTGGAATGAGAAAAGATGAATTTTCAAAAGAATACACTTTAAATTGGTCACTATGGCATGGCAGATTTGATTATGGATGCCTACGTGCTCCTCAGAAAGACACTTCTCGACTCCCTGGGAAGAAAGCATATGACTGAATTTCAGTAGTTCAATTTTTACATTAAAATATGGCCAGTGAGGAGTTCCAATCTGTCAGGGAAAAGTGGCCATGCGGCCAGAGTTATCATTTTACTTTGGGGGTCTTATGTTTGCCAAGTGGTCAGCCAGCTGTCCAGGCTTTTAAAATGAGGAAACTAAAAAATCTGAGAGGTAAATTGCACTGGAATATTTAATATTCATTAAACCTGGGGGATTTTTAATAAAATTAAAAGAAAATTGCTGACTGAAATTTGAAATTTTCATAAGTATTCCTTTACATTACATGAAAATAGGCAGAACATCTAATCCCCCATAGCTGTGAGCCTTGTAATGTGGTACAAAGAGGCTGGGTAAGAAGACTAATGGGCCTGACTTCAAAGTTTGCTGTTGCTATTGAGTTGTATAAACTTCTCTCTGAGCCTCAGTTTTATTATCTGTAAACTGGGAATAATAATACTTAACTCAAAAAAATGTGTTTGATTTACAGTAAGATACTCAGATTATCTGGTAGACAGAAAATAATAAATTACAGTTAACTATTTAAATGTACCTTAAAGGCAGAGCAGCTAGAGGCTGATTGAAAATCAATTGCTTTTACTTGTGAGCATATACCAAAAAGGTCATAATTTCAGAACATGTGTGGAATATCATTGCAGAATATTGATAAGGAAAATTATCAAAAGTAGGCCTTTTCATCTGAGTAAAGAGGTTAAAAATTAAGCCTTAAGATTAATGGCTCCAAATCAAAGAGGTTTTCTCAATAACAAGGTTAGATTTGTCTTCCTTACTTTCTTTGGGGAGCCGGGGGGAAGGCTGCAGGGGAAAGTGCCAGCCAGTCACGTTTGCGTGAGATAAATAATCAGTTGTGAGCTCAGTGTGTGATTCTCGTTAAAATCCAGACATTGGAAGAGCTCCCGAAACGCACTGCCACCACCACAACTACCAATCTCTTTTGCATCTCATTGGCATTTGAGGACGTTAATTGACTCATTATTGCAATTCATATTCAGGAAAGGAAGTTGATTAAGGAAGGCAGATGCAGAATCTCCAGACACAGTCATAGCTGTGTTGTTTGTCCCGGCAGTTTACTTGAGTTATTAGAATACTTAGAAAGCTACAGCCGGAGGGACAGGGAACATGTCCCACTAAGTGTCACCCTCCCAGAATAGATTTTTCCTAAAAATGATATAATTTTGAATAACCTTATCTTACCTTAAGGTCCAAATAAGCAAAGTTATTTCCTTAGCTCTTTTATACTAATAACAGCCATTTCTTTTATTTGAATTGCTCTTCAAGAAAATTGGTTTCTGATACTTGTATTGTACCAGGAAATATTTTTTAAGTAAATAAAAAGTATCTCCAGATTCCATTGAGTTACAGAACATTTATAAATTACCATCATATAAAATTTTATAAACAGTTTTTAATGGTTTCCTATATTGCAATTCTCAATTTTGATTAAGTAAGCTGTGATGAATTTATAGAGCAAATGTATTTCATTATTCATTTGAGTGGTTGCTTTCTTTTGTTATTTTGGTCATTTTTAAACAATTGAGCTAGTTCATATTTTTATGTCTAATATTGGATCCAGATAGATGCATACATAAATATATATTTGGATTAGATAAAAAATTTATATTTTAAAAATTTGAGTGAACATTATTTCAAGTAGTTAGAGTATACTGAGAAGTATTCTTCATAAATTACTCTCAGTAATTTGGCAAACACTTGATATTGTGAGGTCTGTGGAACACAAAAAGTATAGTTCATTTGCTGTTCTTTACATTTTATTTTCTTAACAATTTTGAGAAAATTATATTTTTCTCTCCAACTTAGATATAAAAATATTGTTTAGGCATTACTATAAATAGTTTCATTACCTAAAAAAACAGAATTTGTTTCATAAGATGTTTATCCCAAACAATTAATCTTCAAAAAAATCTTGCTTGGCATTAAGAATAGTCATTATTGCTATTTAATAATATCATTCCTTCTACTACCTATTGCTCAGAGTTAGTTAATTATACTGCTTTCACTTGATCTGTATTGATTAGACTGAAAGCATCAGGACACGTGTAGAGTTAATACATTGTTTTCACATAAATGTATAGACCTACATGAAATAGAAATGAATGGAAGAGTTTGACATGTCTCCTTTATACTCTGGCCTGATAGCTTATTTCCTCCATGAATTAATTTCTTTGGACCTGACAGCAAATGAATCAAGGCTTACTTACCTCACATATTAGTTATTTTAAATGTTAACAACATTTCAAAGTACTTTTCTACAAAACTTCAATTTAATTCAACAAAAATTTAATCAGCAATTATTATATATGTGCCAGGAATTTAAGAGTAGGTACAAGAGATCACAGATCAATAACATGTGATCCCTACTATTCAAGAGCTACTTACAGTCCAGTAGGAGGTCATGGGTGGCATATAAATAATTCCATATGATACAAACCCTGATATAGATACTTCAACTGAAGAATAAGCTAAGGTAAATGAGAACTCCAAAAATGAGAAATTCACCAACGGACATTTTTAATACCTAAAAGTAAAACCAAGGAAAGATTTGTACCTGAAACTTGAAGGGTATATATGATTTTGATATGAGGAAAAGGGAAGTCATTCCAGGTGGGTGAAATACTATGAACAAATTCACAGAGGTACGTGGTATGTCCTGGGAGTAATAAATAGTTCTGCATTATCAGAACATAGAGCAACTGAAAGGGAATGAAGAGATGGAGCTAAAAGACAGGCAAGAATCAGACTGGGAAGGTCTTTGAAAATATATTCAGGATCTTGGACTTTATTCTATAGATGACTAAGAGCTATAAAAGTTTTAGCAGGGCTAAGATGAATATGGAGGAGTGTGTGGTGACAAGACAGGTTACTTGAGCAGATAATGTCTCAGACAGCTAATCCTGGCCCAAGGCGGTATGATGAACCATTGAAAATGCATGTTGGGGAAAGTGATAACAGTATGACACAAGTCTGAAGAGGTAATTAGCAGACCTAAAGGAGAGGCAGTGGGCATAGGAAATGGAGTATATGTGTTTGCAGGAATGGAGATACAGAATGCCATGTGGTAAGGAACTGGCTATTAAGTTTAAGAGGAGGATGGTTGGGGAAAAGAAAAAGAAGAACAAAATGAGGATAACTGAAAGATTCTTAGCTTTGATTATTAGCTTTATAATTAATAAGAGAGGAAGAAGGGTAGAGAGAGAGAGAGAGAGAAGAAACATAGTGAGAAACAAAAACAAGAGAAATTCAGCACAATATCTCTACATGAGGAAATATCCAGCAGGGCATTGTGAATAGGGGGGGAAGATCAGCATCAGGGCTAGAAATCTATCTTAAGTGTCTCTCAAATAGAAATGAGAACTGAAGCTGTGGGAATAAATGAGGGCACCCATGATGGTGATCATGCCATGAACAGAAGCTGGAGGATGAGACTTCACAAAATGCATGTGGTTTGGTAGAAGGAGAGGAGTCAGCAGAGGAAAGAGTCTTCCTGCTTCCATGACACTTTAGTTTATGGAGTCCTGGAAAATACGGCAAGCTTATAGATAAAGTAGTGTGAAAAAAGCGACCACAGAGACACAATTACAGGCAAAGTAAAGGCAAAAAGTCCCATTTTAAAATTCAATCATCTGTTCATTTCTTCAATTGTTTAACATTTACTGAGTATCTCTATAATGCTATGTCTCAAAATATACATGATGGTCCTAAAATTCCAGACTGTTCTTGGTAACCTCATGCAATCTGTTGATGATTTTCCACACTTTTTGTATTTTCATTTTAAAGATTAATACTTACTTCAGATTTTTCTCGTTATGTAAGAGTAATTATCATTATGACTATAGTAAAAATATCATTTGATACTTAAGTAACATTTTTATTTATTTAATCTTCCTAACGATCTTGTGAGATAGCACAAGCATTGCTATTCTCATTTTACAGATAAGAAATGAAAGTACCAAACATAATATCTTACATGCACTAAGCACTCAATAAATATTTGTTGACTGAATTCTACAACATGATTATTGCTAAAATGTTCTCAAAGAGATATACTGTATTTTTAAATTTAAGCATTTTTTTCCCATGAAAAGACTCCTCTAAAAGTAAAAAATAAATGTCAAGTGAGATAGTATCTACTTTATTTATGTCAAGCCAAAACATTCTGTCTCTTCTCCTCACCATCACTAAATACTCTCCAACTGTACTTGCCCCAGCTCCAATTTAGATTTTACACCAAAGGGACATCCCTTCTACGTCTCAGAATTCTATCAGTCTCAGATAAAAATAACCCTTCAGTTGTTAGTTACCTTCAACTTTCATTTTTTTCCTGTTCCTAGAGAAAATTTATACACAGTGAGTTTTGAGTATGATTACTCCTAATAAATTTTCTAGTATTCTCTTTCAGATCTTTCAAGTTAAAAATTCTATAATGACGCTTTCTGAAAGACACTGCTTGCCAGAATTGCCTAAAAACCTAATATTAAGGTAAATACCTGATGTCAACCCTTTGTTAAAGGATTCACATTTCACGATGTATTTACAAGTCAGTCTGAAGAAAAATTATGTCAGTTACGATAGTTCCAATCAATCGGTAAAAGCTCCCTGGAACACTGGGTTAAGAAGCATTTTGAGGCTGTATCTGAGTTCAGTGGGAGAAAGCCCCACTAGAAATTGTCAGTGACTGTCAGGGACACAGAAACAGCGGGAGTAATACATATGCTGAGTATTTTACTATCTTGTTCTAAAGGCAACTTGACCCAGATGATCCTGAGATCAGATTATGAGATTTCCAGATTAAGTAGTATGTTTAGCTCTCTTAAGAACAAGGTCAGGCCTAGTGCTAGGTGCCCCTCACCAAGAAAAGTTACCTTTTGTTAAGAAATCGGCATGTGATACTGAAAATGGCAGTTGATGCTTTAATGAAACGCAGAAGTAGATAACTGAGTCAATTCCTAATTGCATGTTTGCAAATACTTTTAACCTAAGTCTCAGACTTTTTTGCTTTAACCAGCCGACATTTATTGCAAAGGGAACTAATGGGAAATTAATTCAAATGAAAACTAAGCAATTGTTTCGAAATTGCAAAATAAATATCTCTCTAGGGGTTCTCCAGGGCTAGTGGGAAAGGGTGTTAGAAATATAAATTCCCATACATCAGCATAAACGAAGATAACCGAACATGACTGATTAGAATAATAGAGAAAACACTTGGGAGGGCTTCATGCACATCCAAATGTTATATTTGTCTGTTGAGTTTTTCCTAGCACTGAACATCTCTGTAGCCTGCTGCAAAGTGGATTGCTGGTCCCAGACACTAGATCATTCTCTCCAGGGCCAGAGTTGCCTCCGATTTAGGTGACTTACTCAAGGTCATTGAACATGAGGGGCAGAATAAAGGATATTTCAAAGGCTTTTGAGTTCCAGGCCGTTGCTTACCCATTGAACCTCACAGAGGAAAATGTAGAAAACTTGCAGATCTATTTATCTACATATTTTCTTTGGCTGAAACTATGAATTTAAAAGTGATACCTGCATTCATGTCATGGTCCATTCATTTCAAAGCAATTATAAAAAATTTTACTCAACCCCAGACAATTCATGTTGTTGTCATTATTCTGGGATTCTATAACTTGGCATAGAAAGACCTGTAGGTTCCATAGTGCGAAATGCAGCATGAAAATAGTTTGAAAGGGAGAACAACGATAAAATAAATCCGGTATTTTACATGTTTTGATGAAAGTGAATCATGGAAACTCTCCAGATTGCCCTAAAAAAAAGTCACATTTATGTCTTTCATCAGAAATTTTATACCACTATTTCCACCTAATATTTCAAATCTATTTGCTTTCCAGAATACCTGTCCTGACTCCCTGAATCTCCTGCAATGGAAATAGCACATCTATATAGCTAGTTTTCCTGTAACAATCAAAGTCCAACCAGAAAAACGGAAACCATTGTAGATCTTTGAAATAAAAGAATTTAATTCAGGATTACACTGGTTATGAAAGAGCTGAAAGCCAAACAAGGCATGGTGAGGCAAACCAGAGTAGCAGCAGTAAGTACCATCCCAGAACTGGAGGAATAAGGAAAGGAAGTGGTATTTCCAGAACCCAGAATCCAGTGCCATCAAGCCAGAGCCAGAACCACAAAGGGTGCTGTCCAGGCGAAGCTGGAACCATGGATGAGGCTAGCCATTCTGGAAGCGCCACAGGAGATGAGTTTCGGGGTATGCTTTGACTTCCCTTTCTCATTCTGTAATCTTGTATCAGGGCCTTGCTTCACAAGAGAACAAGAGGGCCCTGGAAAATATAGTTTCCTGAAATGCACAGCAGGGGAAGGAAGGAAATAAATCTGAGTGCAAATGAACAGTGAATCGGCTAATTATCTTGCCCATTAAAGAATTCTACCTAATTCAAAATTCTGCATTTAAAAAAAATCTGCTTAGATTTATTAACATAAATAAAAATTTGTCTTTTTATGCTGTGGTCTCTTCCTATCTAAAATACCTTTGTAAGACTTTATTTATTTTTCAGTAGAAGTTAGACCAGAACATTTGAGGAGAAGAGGTATTCAGTGACATTTGATGTAAGGGTGAAGGGTAACAAAAGTTTACTAGAACAAATATTTCCCCATTAGTGAGCAGTTGTTCTCCTTCCTGGATCCTCGCCTCTCAGAGCCATCTGACTGTTTTCATTATTAACAGACCCTCTTTTGTTCTGTTTAGAGACCTCTATGGCAATATGATGGCTACCTTCTATATGTACACACCTCCCACCCCCAAGCCTGATGATATATCTCTAAGAAGAAAATCCCCTGCCCTATTCATGACTAGCTCTGTGCTAAACTCCTTTATAACTCTTCTGAGGGCCCCAAAAGGTCTACAAACAACAGATAATGTGATAGGACTTCAAACAGTGTTCTGGAACATAGAGAAATTGTATGTTACATGTTGTGTATATGTATTCATGTGTGTATTCATGTGTATTTTTTTTAAGACAGAGTCTCACTCTGTGACCCAGGCTGAAGTGCAGTGGTGCAATCTGGACTCACTGCAACCTCTGCCTGCTGGTTTCGAGTGATTCTCCTGCCTCAGCCTCCCAAGTAGCTGGGACTACAGGTGTGCACCACCACACCTGGCTATTTTTTTTTTATTTTTGTATTTTTAGTAGAGATGGGGTTTTAACATGTTGGTCAGGCTGGTCTCGAACCCCTGACCTCAGGTGATACACCTGTCTCAGCCTCCTAAAAGTGCTGAGATCATAGGCATGAGCCACCGTGCCTGGCACATGTGTATTTTTTAAGGAAATTTTCAAAACTCAAAAAGTATTTAGAGATAATGTCCTAGAGATTCCCTGAGGGATGTAAAATATATATGTGTTATAGTCTAGGCCATTTTAGGTTGATAGAGTGTACAAATTGTAGGAGTATATTAAAGGTAGGGGAAAAATCTTATAAGAATAAATTTCCTATTTCTCTTCTATATGGCTTTTTAAAAAAATGCCACTGTGGTTCTTCAGGAGTAGTCATTACACTCCTCTTGGTTTTTACACTGAATTATGTAGTGGTCTTCATATGCTAGAAGTGAAACATACAGATTTGGCTCCTTTTTCTAGAAAGAAACACATAATGAGAAATCTATACCCTTCTTTTTCTGAGTTATGAGTCTGAACACCAAATTTTATAAATAGAAACAAATTCTAAAACATGATTGTGATCTCTACCACTAAAGATTCATCATAAGGTCATAGAATGTCAGTGGTGGGAGGAACTTTAGAACTTATCCATTTCAACTGTTCATGTTATTCAAGGAGAAACTGAGATGTCTTGAGAGAATATGACTTGACTACAACTGGTCATTTCTGTTTATCACATTCCTGGTTCCTTGTATCTGTAGTTGAAAAATAAAGGTGCTCAGCTACCATTTTACCTATCTATTAGGGTGAATTAATAATTAATGGGGATTTTTCCATTTTCTACTAAACCCTCTGATTGAAGATAGCACTCAAACAATTCTGTAAATAACTAGAATTAATATTTATCAGCACATTGCCCCTTTTCTCTTTCTAAAAAAAAAATGGTAAAGAATGTTGGCTGTCAGGTGGAACAGTTTGGCTTCAAACTCTTTCATGAGGGCCAACTATGACCAAAAATGGACTATTAGCAGTTTCTTAACTTTGTTAGGATGCGTCTCCTTTATCTATAAAATGAGGACAATCAGAGCACCTACTTCATAAAGGTGTTGTGAGGATTAAATTAGCAGAAATACCTGGAAAGGTCATATGGCACATAATAAGTTTTTAATAAACACTAACTGTTTTTAGGTGCTTGGAGTCTTAGTACACTGGATACTCACATTGTCCAGAAAGGAAACTGGAAAATACTGCCCTAATCGTAAGCACTTGGAAACACTCAACCCTGCATCTGCCAAAATTTATAGCTGATTAAAGCTGGACAGAAAGACATTTACATTTGAGAAATGGTTAAATTGAGTTATGAGACAAGAGCCAGGCGATATGAGATTTATTCTTTATCAGTGAAGGGTTCATAAGTTAAAGTGAGTTGCTAGAAACACAATTTTGAAGGAGAAATGAACAAAATAGCAAACAAATAAATTCATTAAAGGTTATAGCAAAAAGCCCAAAGCCTGTCTAGACCAGAACCTTATAAGCCATTGTTTTATAGAAGATTTTGGAGTAACTGAGCTGGTTGTAGATGCTGTAATAGAAGGGAAAAATTCCAGTTTGCCTCTTCATAAGCAGAGATTTTGCCCAGATCTCTTTTTTTTTCCTCTTTATAATTGGGTTTTGCTTGTTGTCTTTAGCTTGGCAGAATGTGGTCACAAGGATGCCTATGGTTTCTTCCAGTCTGCCTCTCCCTACAGGGTTCTCAAAGCCTTAAATCACAAAGAGGGAAACTGTTGAAATTGTTTCTCTCAATCTCGAGGGTTTTTTTAATATTACTTTCGCTTTGGCAAATGCATTTATTCAGGCATAGTCTCGTCAGTACTCTAGAAAATGTGATACCATTTTGCACTGAATTTTTAAATGCAAAAAAAGAAAATTGGCCGATTAACAAATATAACTTCTTCTGATTCTGTTCCAATAATCTTGGCGAATTGTTATACTGTAAACTCAGAAAATTAACATTGCCAGATAAACAGTCTGATTATATCTGGCATGATCAAGGTTTCACGGTGAGAAAATGTACAGTTTCCTTAGGCCCCTGACAGAAAGCCATTCTCAGACCTTTTCAAAGGTTTTCAGAAGTTATTACTTGAGATTAACTATGGCATTAGCAAAAAGGTTTAAAGTCTTGTTTATAGTTAGCCCATGGCTCTGAGTTGGCAAGTTCTCTCTTAAATGATCAGTCTCTGAGTTCTGGGTGCTAATGAGTGAAGGTTAGCCAGAGGGAATGGGGATGAGGGAAGCAAAAGACTAACTCATTCTCCATAGGGGGAAAGAAGCATTAAAATAAGATCTCAATAATTTTTAGAAGTCAAATTGTGCTTTAATCACTGCCTTCAAAATAAGCTGAAGAAGTCCCACTGACGTTCCCAGCTGTAAGAGAAGAAGTCTGGTTTCACATTTGCATGATTTTGAAGGTCAAATGCCTGCTATCCAAGTCTTACTGATCCATATGGACTAGAAATGCCACAATATGCAATCATCATGAAGGCAGATTGTCTCCTGTAAATCTGTCCTTTCTGTAACACATTCAAAATGTACCGTATTGGCTGGATTATAAATCCTTTCAGGAAATGTGCGCACATTTGCAGAAGCAGCTTCATGTTGATGGATGATGGCATTGGTGTTCAGAGAACCCTTAAAATAATTTATCATATGTATAAATCTGGTTTTGCATGTGTCTGGATTTCCTGTGACCAGGTATACCTGTAACTCAAAATCTTTTTTCTAGAAGTAAATAAAACCATATTCAAGCTGCTCCTCATGTTTACCATAGATATGGGACCTGGAGATTTTGTGTTATTCCAGATCCCAACTTTATTTGCTAAGTAGAAATTCACTTAAACAGAACCTTAAAGTTTGAGAATGCATTTATCAAAAGATTCTTCTCAATGGTATTTATTTACATTAAAGTAATCAATGTCCCTAATATTTTTAAAATATCATTAATTTTATTATTATTTAAATATACAAATTTTCAGAAACAACCATTGTATAAAAGAAAAATAAATAAATTTGATGATAATTCCAAAGCATTCCACTGTGTTGTGGGAATTAATAACTTTTGCAAACCTGTTTTTGAGGCTTTTCTAGTATGTACTAAACATTACTAAACTCAACTTTCACTATTCTCTAAGTAACTTCCCTCACTTTAAAAAAATAAGCTATCTTTCCTTCTGTCTTAGACACCATGTACCTTTTTAGCATTGATGAAAGAAGCATTTTCTATGGTCATAAATACACAAATTAGATCCACTCCATGGACACTCAGGAAAAGCTTTTTATAAAAAGTGAGTTCTAATTTCAATTGTTTGAAAATACCGTAGGACATCAGAATTAAGAGAGGTTGCTTTCTAAATAAATGCCCTTATTAAGCAAACAAGGATACTGAAGCCCAAATTGAAGTGACCAAATAAAATCAAATGGTGAGTCTGCGGCTAGCCTGGATTTAGTACTAGAGCTTCAGTTGGCTGTCAAATTATTACGTGTGTTTTCCCACCACGTGGTACAAGGCCTCTCACTGTAGTAAAAGAGTAAATGAGAAGCTGAGTAGATTTTCCACAAGTTGATTTTTGTTCGTTAGTTTGTTTTGTCCAAATAATGTCTCATTTTGCACTCAAATTGGTTTACTTATAGCATTTTCCTAAAAGGAAGATATCATTCATTCATCTATTCATTCATTCCACAAACATCTTCTGAGAATCGGATACATGGCAGGCATCTTAGTGGGTGATACAAGAGCATTTATAATCTAGTAATATAATCCAGTGTACAGCAACACAAGTGTGGATAAACAAGGAGCTTCCTAATACAATCCCAGCACATGTTCCTCCAACTAACCTCAAAATAAGATGTAAACCCTGGAGCTATAGTACCTGGTCTTGTCTCAGCTCTACCACTTTCCTGCATGCCCTCAGGAAAATTACTAAATCTCACTGCCGCAGTCTCCTAATATGTATAATTATAGTACTTACCTTATAGAGTGGCTGTAATGATTAACTAATTGGTAATTAATTGACATAACTTGAAGATTTTTCAATCATCCAGACACATAAGAAGTGTTCAATAAACAGAATTATTATTATTACTTTTGCTACCACCAAAAAATGAAAAGTGTTCCACAGATAGCCTCCAAGACAACCAAGGTCTGAACTCCATTTCCTGTTATTTTAATCCCTTCCAGTTCCCCTGTCTCCCCTTTAATTCTGACAGAGCATCTAATTTTAAGATACATTTTAATGGCTATTTCTGCAAACAGAACATTTAGCAGTTTGGTGATGAAATCAGGGCAGTTTGAGATGTCGCACGCTAACTAGTTACACTGCACAAAGCCTAACAGTTTGCTTTCTGTTTTTAAAGAAGCGTTTCGTTTAGCCATACTTGTGGCGGCACATGTAATTGAAAAGAGGCATATGGAGACCAGCATGCGAAGCCTAACAAACACTTCAGAGTGGCTTAAAAACTATGCTAATCAGTTTTGGGAAACCATGTTTTAATCTAAAAGAAAAAAAAAAAACCTCCTCAAACCTCAGGTGATTTTTAAAGAAACGGAGTCATTGTTGATATTAACTAACACTGGTTTATTTCCCTGTGCCCTGGCAAATGTCAGAAATAAAATTGAATAATATAAAAAGAAAGGAATGAGAGCACTCGTGACCTGTAGTTTTATGGAGCAGAAATGAACTCTTAATGGAGGTAAGCCAGGACACCAGCACATGGTCAGAGTCTGAGTGCAGACTGTCTCCTCCAGGACATGGAGAAGCGACACAGGCTCACTCTTCCCTCTGCAAGAAGGCGCTGAGCATTACCTGAAAACAAGGAAGGCATCAGATGAACAGACCTTTATAACAGAATGTGCATCTGCCAAGACAAAAATACACGACAAGCTTCTGGTGCTGGCACGCTGACAGTATGAGCAAGCTGTCTTAGTAGTGATTTTGCAAATCATTTGAGTTTAAATTCTATATAGGCCGTAGGGCCCCTGGAGCATCACTTTCTATATTTGGCCTCCTCATTTAGCTATGTTTGGAATAAATAGGCTATGGATAAAAATCATGCCCTTTAAGAGTTTTGCATACACACACTAGTTCTGCATATATATCATATGTGAACTGAGTGATTAATGCAAGTCTATGTTCGCATGCACACACACATACACACACGCATGCATGCACGCAGGCTTTCTAAATGTATTTTTAAGTTGTTTTCCTTTGTGATTTTTTTTCCTCTCTCTTTTTTTTTAAGTTCAGCTCTCTGGCATTTAGTAACCCACAAGCTGCTGTTTCTTTTTCCAAAGAAGTTCAGCTCGATGGAGGGGCCAAGAAAAATGAGCCCAACTGATGATTGTAATCTCGAAAGAAAATATGCTTTTTATCAGGGACCGCATGTTGCCAATGCCAATTAAAGTAAAACTGGGAGATTTCATCAGATACCAACCTGGAGAGCAGACATGACATGCCAAGTATAAGAAAGGAAAAGTATGTTTCAGGTGGAATTTCAGGGATGTCTATTTGGGGTGAAATGTAAAAATATAGGGTGGAAAGTGTAACACAGATTGCAGATTGAGCAATTGTTAACCATCTAGAGAAGAAATAGTACAAAAGCAATGGCATAGATTTTTATTTCAGCTGATGTAGATGAACATCGTGACTCTGCCACTGACTGCTGGAATTATCTTCACATCTCCAGGGCTTAGTTTCCTCATCTGTAAATCAGGAATCACAAAATTCTGTTTGGATTTTTAAAAGTATTAATAATAATGTGGATTAAGAGACCAGTTTCACAATATTTATTTGATAAAAGTTAAGAGAGAGAGAGAGAAATTATTAGTTTGTGGATAGACGGATCAAGAAGATCATGTTCCTTTTCAAGTGTTATGGGCAATCATTTAGACACATTCATCCTGCAAACACTGAGTATTCTGTTCATTATTCTAGTGTCTTTCAATGGTAGGCAAGGAGTATTGCAATGGTATGGCATCTTCTTACAGTTTTATTTCTGACACCAACTAATAACATATTCATGAGATCACCTGATTCTACCCCATCAACAGAGATTGCTTTTTACATTTGCTTTGGAGGTACAAAATGTTAAAGGTTAAGGAAAGCTTCACTTCAAGGTTACTCTGACTTAGTTCATTCCTAAAATGATTACGTCAACCTTGAAAGAGTATTGTATGGGTAAAATGAGAAGAACCATGCAAAATTACTGATACCCAGTATATAATAAAAATAGTTTATTTCTCCATTCCCTTAGGTGAGTTGAGTGTTTTTCATATTTTAAGAACTAGTAGAAGTTTGTTAGCTTTTGACTGTGTCTTTGTCTTAAAAAAATGGGTACAAGGGCTGAAATTCATGATTGAAAGCCTGGAAATATTTTTGTGCTTTCCAAAGTGTTGAACTTGAGAGAGTTCTTTGAACTTGGTGAAAATGATTATTTAAAAATTTGCAGTATGTTGGATATAATAATTAAGATATGGAAACCAGCTATTGAGCATATATTTTTTCACACATATTCTTTATATAAACCTACCACGTTTCATTTTTATGCCTCTTCAAAGTTTATAGTTAGTAGAAATAGAAACTTACACTGTACCCATCCATCATTTATTTGAGTATTGTATTACACTGATCCTGAAATTCTGGAATTTGGTCATTTCTTTCTAGAAAGATTCACCATGCATATTTGTGTGAAGTAAGAAACAAGCTCTTACTCAAATTCTTACTCTTATTCTGTGTAGATAGATTCTTTTAAGTCAGTTAAGAAGTTTCGAGTTTCAAAAGGCCAATAACCAGGTCATACATGTACTAATTTGGCAAAACCTGAGGCAGTGCTAAGGTCACTGAAGAAGATGGGTTTGTATTAATGTTTCATTCAACTCCTCGTATTTGGCCCCAATCACAATAATCATGTATATTTTGTCAACTTTCCTGGGTATTCTGCTCTCCTATAGGGAGAGAATAGAGTTAGAAGTTCAAAGAACTAAATAAAGTGCAGCTGCTACAACTTTGGTTGAAAAGAACATCATTTGTTTGGCTCAAAAGTTCTGTGATCCTTCAGGGTGTTTCATTCATCTGCCCAGATAGTTCCAGCCTTCTGAAAATGCTTTAAGACATTCTCAGGAAAACAACATAAATGTAATTCATACTGTTTATCTGAAGTAGTCACACTCAAAAAAGCTATCTTATTTCCATAAATGTAGACTCAAGTTGGGTTCATGCAAAGATAAGATTATACCTACTTTTTAAGCAATCTGGACCTTGCTGTTATCAGTTGTTGCACAGAACACAATGTAATTTGTTTTCATAGAGTGCATATGTATGTGGATTTCTCTATCAGTTCAATACTGTTCATCTTTATTGTTGCCAAGTTGCTATGGTTTGAATGTGTCCACCAGTGTTCATGTGTTAAAAACTTAATTTCCAATGATTAGCTTTCAGTGATATTGAAAGGAGAGGCCTAACAGGAGGTGTTCAGGTCACGGGGCACCACCTTCATTAGTGGATTAAAGTCATTATCACAGAAGTGGGTTTCTTATAAAATAATGCATTCAGTCCCTTCTTATTCCCTCTTGCTCTCTCTTTGCACTTCTTTCATGGGATGATGTAGCAAGAAGGTCCTCATCAGATGGCAGCCGCCCCAGTCTTGGAATTCCCAGCCTCCAGAATCATGAGGCAATAAATTCCTGTTCATTGTAAATTACCCAGTCTGTGGTACTCTGTTATAAAAACACAACTAAGACACCTGTGTTGATGGACTTTGCTAACAATAATGAAGGGACATTGTTAACATAATTATTTATTATAGAAAAACACAAAAGCGATCTAAATATTCAATAAAGTTAAAATAATTATGAAACATTGTATAATATTACTAATGTCTATGTAATTAATGTTATTGAAATTTGACTTATAGGTAATTGTAAAAAAATTTTGAGGGCTGCACCTCACATCTATTAAATCAGGGAAAGGACTAGATAGTCTGCACTTTTAAGAAATAGATAAAGCAATTTTGGAGGATTTTGTAATAAAATGTGAGCTTAATATGAAGGTAAGAACCATTACTGTTTTGCTTGCTTCTGTAATGTTCTGTACATAACAGGCATTTAATACATTGATGCTGAATAAATCCATGGAGTATTATCCTCTACAGAAAACTATGTTATTTTTTCAATGATTGTTGAAAGTATATAACACTAAAAGGTACCGTTGATATAATACTCAATGGAAACAGAGAATAAAAATTGCATGTATTCTATGGTTACAAATGTTTTAAAACGTATTTTTAAGTGGATAAAAATCACACCCAAAGAATCATTTATATATGATAAAAAATGATAAATAGAACCTCACCAAAATTAAAATTTTTCTTTGCAAAAAGACACTATTAAAGGAATGAAAAGACAGGACCATGCTGAGAGAAAATATTTTCAAATTAATCATCCAACAAAGGACTTGTATCAAGAATATGAAAAGAACTCTTAAGCTCAACTGTAGGAAAACAAACAATTTAAAAATAGTCAGAAGATTTGAATTTGTATTTTACCAAAGATACTTGGATGGCAAATAAGCAGAAGTAAGGATGCTCAACATTTTCAATTATTAAGAAAATACAAATTAAAACTACTATAAAATACCACTACTCATATATTAGGATAGCTTAAAAAATGTTGACAATATCAAGTGCTGGTGAAGAATTAGATTAACTAGAACTCTCGTATACATCTAGTGGGGATGCAAAATGGTAGTTTTTTTAGAAACAGTTTTGCAGGTTCTTATAAAATTAAATATATACTTACCACATGACTCAACAGTCCAACTTGTAAAAATGAAATCTTTTATTTACACAAAACTCTATACATGCATGTTTATAGCAACTTTAGTTATAATCTCCAAAAACTGGAAGCAATGCAAATATACTTAAACTGGTGATTCATAAACTGTGGTGTAGCCATTCAGTGGCATTCTCAAAAATACCAAATATATGGTATATTTTGCCAATCATTTATAAATATACATATATGTGTGTGTATGTGTCTGTGTGTGTGTGTATGCATGTTGATCCATGCAACCACATGGATGAATCTTAACTCAAATGCATTATGCTAAGTGATAGAATCTGTGGGCAAATTGATACAACTTGTTTGATTCCATTTATATGACATTCTATAGCCATTTATATGAAAAAAGCAAAACTACAGGGATAGTGAGTAGATCAGTAGTGGCTAGAGGTCAAGAGTGGCAGAAGGGTTTGACAACAAAAGGGCAGCATGAGTGGATTTTTGGAGGGAAATGAACTGTTCTGTTTCTTGATTGTGACAGTGCTTACATGACTACATTTGTCAAAACTTGAAACTATACATTAAAAATAGTAAATATTATTATTATATTATACAAAATAAAAAAGTAAATGTAAAGAAATGCAAGGAACTCAAAAGTAAAAGAGTGTCAATGTGTTATGTTGGTGAACTTCTTTTTTACCTTAACTTCCCAATTTTTTTTCTGTGATATAATTTAAAATATTTATTTAAGTAACAGTTAAGTAATAATTATAGTAACTTCTCAGTATCCATAATGGATGGGTTCTGGAACCCCCATGGGCACCAAAATTTACAGATGCTAAAGTTCATGATATAAGATGGTGTAATATTTGCAAATAACCTACACACATCCCTCTCGTTTACTTTAAATCA
Source organism: Pan paniscus (assembly GCF_029289425.2). Taxonomy (NCBI): domain Eukaryota; kingdom Metazoa; phylum Chordata; class Mammalia; order Primates; family Hominidae; genus Pan; species Pan paniscus. The sequence continues at coordinate 50,433,274 of NC_073252.2, forward strand.
TCTCTAGATTACTTATAATACCTAATAGAATGTAAATGCTATGTAAATAGTTGTTATACTGTCTTGTTTATGAAATAATGACAAGGAAAAACATCTGTACATTTTCCATACAGATGCAACTTTTTGTGAATATTTTTGGACCACAGTTGGTTGAATCCATGGTTGTGGAACCCACAGCTACAGAGGGATGACTGTATCATATATAAAGGAAAGAGTTCTACCATAACACTGTGTTTAATTAGCAGAGTCACTGGTCATTTGGTCTTCCTCATAAATTAACATTGCATTTGTCTTTGCAAAGTTAAGTGTTACCTGCAATTGGATCTATATGGCTGCAAACCAACCAATTAAAAAAATAGTTAACAAATTAGATGCTTTCTCTATACCACATCCATCTGTTTAATTGCTACATTTAATAAAATATAAACTTTCTCTATATGCTCCTTCTTTACCTCAAGCTATTTGCCTCCCTCTCTTGCCTGCTACCGCTACAGCTACATTCACACCTTTGACACTTACAGTAAGACACTTCCAACCTGGCAAATTCCTGCACATTGTTCAAAATGTGGCTTGATATTTTCTTTCCTAGAATCTGTCTGATTCATTTGCCCAATCTTTCTTCTAAAGACGTCTTCTATTTGCCTCCATATCAGAGTTCACATTAAACTCACCATATTTTATTAAAACACTCCTTGCAGTTGACTTTATTCACTACCTAGATTATAAGTTCCTTAAAGCAGCTTGCCTAATACATCTTACACCCTCAATTATTAGACAAAAGCCTGGTACACAGTAGCTACTTGACACATTTTTATTGTCCCTATATGATACGTTTTATTGCCTGTACTGAATAAACCTATTATTTTAAGTGTATCCCACATATATTTTTAGTTTTATGGCCAATACTTTTCTTAGGAAATTATTTTTAAAATGAAAAGAAAATCCCTCATTGTTACATGTTAAGGTGGTTGGCCTATGTTTTATTTGAGTTGGATAGATTCTTAGAGCCACATGCCTTGCTTGGTTCATTCGTTCATTAGAATGGGCCACGTCCTGACAGCTGAGGGAAAGTACGTTGTAATAAACCTTCAATGATGCTCATAACCTGGCTGCTTTCTAAGATTGTGTTAGTTACTTTATTTTACTGAATAGATAAAGATTAAACTTTCATAGAAATGAATAGATTAAATACTATACAGATAATTTGTAGGGATGATATTATGCCACTTCATAGGTAATATACTAAGTCGTATGGCCTCCCAAAGTACATAAGCTCATAAGCTCATAAAAGCAAAAGGTGAGAAAGCTGTCATCCAATCCCATTATTTTATTTGTAAAATAAACATACCCATACTTTATCCAGCTAGTCAGGAGCAGAACCATGGTCAAAACTTTTAGTGACTGAAACATATGTAACTTAGTAATTTGTTTGAATTTTGAAAACAGAACACTGGGGAGAAATCAGAATGGATTAATGTGCAATATGGGCTCTCTGCATTTTTCAAAAACAAAGAATAAAAACTTTAATAAAGTACAGTGATTTACTAAAGTAAATTTAAGTTTTCTAAAGTACTGAAGGTGAAAAGTTTGAGAAAAGATAAGGTGATTCCCAATACATAAATTATACCCTACAAAGATTTTTATCATAGAAACTAGGTCAATCCTATTCAGAAGGGCAAAGATAAAGCTAATATTTGCCAGGACCTGCCCACCACACCACCCCTCCATCCCCGCATAGTAGACAAAGAGGAGTCCGGTTACTAGAATTTTCAGTTTCTGACATATCAACAAGACAAAGTATTTATATATAAATTTTTTTAAAAATGACCAACTTCTATCTTTGAGTCTTACGATTCCATGATATTAGTTGTCAACAAGGATGACTTACAAGCTGGTTAGCAGTGCATATTTTCCAAGACAGGTGGCTAAGAAACCGCAGCGTGAACCAGCTCCACTCTGTGCTCATCCCACAGAAACATCCACTCAGTGTGACACTTGCATTTGACCCATAAGCAGAGAGTTTCACCTGATACAGGGTGACCCCATTACAAATAAATACCTGTCTTTTCCATCCCCAGCTTCCTTGGTTAAGTAACACAGCTTCCATTAAAGACATTACAGGGGGACTCAATCACTTGTCCAAAGGGGATAATGAATTGAAAAGTACAGTGGGGATAAAGGTGGCATTTCCATGGATAACAAGAGACACATCAGGCTCAGTTCAAAAGAGTAGAAGTGACAAAGCCAGTCCCTATTGACCACCAATTACTTCTAACAAAAATAGCAACCATGCTTCACAGAGAGACATTCTGCATCCAACTTGGTCTCACCTAAGCCCTACTGCATGTCTTCCAAGTTCCACCATCTTTGCCTCAGCCCCAGTGCATGTCTCCCAAGCACCAGTGCCGTTGAGTCTTCTGCCCATCAGAACTCTTGCAGAAGCAGTGAATACCCAAGCTTAAGTGGCTCATATCCCTTTGATTAAAAGATTCAAACATATTTTTCTGTCACTGTCTCTTTGTGCAAGAAATACTCTTCTGGCTTTCTTTTTTTACAGAAATTGGATTAAACAGCATGCTTTGCAAACAACAGATAGGAATGCTAATTAAAGGACAGACCTCACAATCACACAAAAAGCAGCTCTGCACAAAAGTCTTTTTATTTCATTTCAAATGTGATGCCTGTGATTTAGAAAGACGGAGCTTATGTGAACTCTATTTACTAAAGATAGAACACCAGCAAATAGACTTAGCAAAGAAGGTAAAGCCACAAATTTAAACAACAATTTCCTTACATTTCTATTATGATTAGTAATATTTGATCAGTATGAGTGAAAGCTAACGTCTTGATTACAGATGCCAACAAAAGAGGTGTTAGAAAAGCCTAGGTTCCTTCTGAGAAAGGCAAAAATATAATGTTAAAATGTGATCTGACTGCTGAAATTTAAATATACTTTTTATTGTTACTCACTGGGACAAAGAATTTGATTAAAAAGTCTTAATTTTTAAAAGCACAAACACAATAGAAACATTAATATAGTACAATCCCTATTATTTTTCTTCTAATTTGGACGACAATTATTCATTCCACATGTTGATATTGAGTGTATCAAGCCCTATGTTTTGTACTGAGAATACAAAGGTGAAGAAGTCATGGTTTCCACTCCCCAAGTATCACACTCTAGGGAGGATGAATGATGTTTGAACAGATGGTTACAAAGCAAGGTAATAAAGGCAACAATAGTTAAATGCACGAAGTATTCTGAGTATCTTCCATAGTCTAGGAAAGATGTGTGCTGCTAAGGCTGCAGGGGAGGGAGGAGCGCTGATCAGGGTAAATCCTTGTAAAGGAAAAAGAGGAGGTTAACTATATTTAATATGAACAGGGCAAGAAATTGAGGCATTGTGTCAGTGTTCCAAGTAATTTGTCATTACTTGAGGATACAGAATTAAAGGGCATTGCAGGAGCTGATGCTAGGATTGTGCACATCAGCTAGATTAAGAAGGTCCCGGCACACAATGCCAAGAAAAGTCGGCTCTGTTCTCTAGGTCTGGAAGCTATCAGAGACTCTAGCCGAAAGTTCATGTGTGCAGTGTGAAGAATCCCAGGTATTTCTGTCATGCTCTCCTGGTTCAGAACCATATATTAATTCCTTCAACAAATAATTGTCATGTGCTCACCTTAGGTCAGGCAGTGTTCTGGGTACCAGGGATCTGATATTGAATAGTTAAAGTCAGCCTCCTTGTAGAGTAATTGATGGTTAACAATTTGAAGATTTTAGGTGAGATTTTAAAACTTTCTGGCTGTTATGTGAAGAATGGGACCAAGACTAGGTATAGGAAGACAAGTTAGGAGGCTCTTAAAGTAATCTGAGAGGCTCTAAAGATTGACAGTGATAATAATACTGGACAAAGGAGATGAATTATAAAAATATTTAGGAGTAAAGTAAATGGGACGTGATTATTGGAGGTAAGATGAATGGAGTTGGAGGAGGTGAGGAAAGAAAACATTAAGAATAAATTCCAAGATTTTAATTTAGGTTATTGAGTGAATGTTGGCCCCGCAAACCAAGATAGATAATAAATCAAAAGTATTCAATCTTTACCAATGACCATAAACAAAAGGCATGGGAAAAATATATATAGCATTACATGTAGGATTAGATGTACCTACATTACATGTAGAATTAAGATAAGGATGGACATACAGCTGTTGATTTATGGTGTGCAAGGAAACAATAAAATATTTGATGATGTATCAATAGAATTTCAGAAACAGGACTTTTTTTCACATAAAAATGTATTATCACATTAGCAGAGGATTTAATTTAAATATTTCAGAAATTCCAAAATTTTGAATATACATCAGTCACCACTTCATTTCTGTTGGTAATTGCTCATATTGACACCAGCGTGAACTAACCATGGCTCAGGTAGAAAACAATGCAACTGACACTATATTTTCCTCTGCCAACAACTCAGGAGGGAAGGAATCCACAAATTAGGTTGACACATGGTGTCTAGAAAGAATTAATTCCCACTCGATTCTGGGCAGCCTTACAAGCTGGGTTCTATCCATAAAGACTGATGGGAACTCTGGGGTTTGGTTTATATGGTGATATTTTCTGTTGCCATCAACAACCGGACATAAGAATACTGATCACTGAAGAACATTTCTTTTGTTTTTGCTGCTATATTATATCAAGACACTTGGGAATTGTTCCACACTTGGAAGTTGTTCTTAACCTGCATTCAATAGTTTTTCTGTATTTGTCATGTTGATATCTTCTGGCAGGAACACTGAGACATTTATTGTAAAAGCTTTAACAGGGGACAAAAATATTTTGGATATGCCAAATCAAATTAGAGTGCACTTGAACAGTCATCATCCATCTTTTATCCATGATTAGCATTCATTATGCAGTATCAGAAGGATTTACATTAGAATTAATAGACATCATGGAAAAAATATTTTTAAATGTTTCCTGCTGAAACCAGGACTACTTAAGGAGCAGTTATTCAGCATAACTGGGTTAATTATGACCGTAGTACTCTCCCAAATATTTCTAACACCTATTGGCCGGCATTCAAATTAGTGTTAGACAAAAATGGTAAAGTAGGCCACATTTTATCTTTTGGATCCCCTTGTTTTCAATTTACTCTCATTTATTCAAAATTTATTTATTAAGTGCCCATTACGCACTAGACAGTATTCCAAGCAAAAAGTCCTACCCTCACAGAGATTACCCTCGATCCTCTTTCAGTTCTTCTAATTTCCAGCCCTCGGTGTGTTCTTTCGCTCTGGTTTTCCTAAAAGTAGAAAATTCTATGTATTTGTCTTCCTCATTAGTCCATCAAGATATATCACATCCATTAGTGATTACCTCTCCATGGGCTTTTGGAAAAAATTGTTTATCTCAAAGATATTATTATAACAAAGGGAAATTCAATTATGTGTTCAGCTGATGTGGGAAATATTTGAGGAAAATGAAAACAATTCTGAGTGTTCATATCAAATCATAACAGCTGGACACTGCAGCTCCTGGACAAAGCAGTGGCAGCATAACCAGCAGGAAGAGGGTGATTTCTGAAGCCAGAGAGACAGAAATTCAAATCCTAGCTGTATACCTTGCTAACAGTGTGACTTACCTCTCCTGAAAAACATGTTCCTGGAGTTTACTAGTGTATACTGGTAAAGGACTAGAGATAACATGTTTAGTGGCTGGCATAAAGTAAATGCTTAATAAATATTTCCTTAGTATTAAAATTATTTTATTTCCTTAAGATTAAAATTAAGGGATATGTCTATGATCAGCTCCATTTGTTCAGTGACTATATTGTATATAGATTTTTCTTTGTGTTCATGGCAATAGTGTACCATTGGTTTTAAGATCTATGTGGTTTTGCCGGGAAACTTTGGAGGCAATTTTTGAAATTTTGAAATAATTACAGTAAAGTTGTATATTCAATACAAATAAATTTTTATTTTGCTGAACCATTTTTAAGTTGCTGACCAGACGTGATATCGGCCCTATCTACTTAAACGTTCACTTTCTACAAAGACATTTTTAACATAACATATCTAAATCAAGAAGCTAATATTTATAGATTACAATCTTCAGATTCTTGGGCTCTAGTCAAGTTTCTTCGTTCTTCCAATAGTATGCTTTATAGTAAAATGATCCAGTTAGGAATAACACATGACATTTACTAGTCATGTCTCTTTAGTTTTATTTCAAGCAAAACAGTTTCTTTGACTTTTATGACTTTGAATCTTTTGAAGACAACAGACCAGTTATTTTATTGAATGTTCCTCAATTCAGATTTGTTTGATATTTTCTTATGCTTAGAGTCATGTTATGTGTCTTTGACAAAAACATATAAGTGATTCTGTATTCTTATTGCACCCTACTTGGTGGTGCACAGTGTCAATTTGTCCTATTACTGAGAATGTTCATTTTAGTCAAGTGATTAATGATGTGTCTGCTAGGTATCCTTACTGTAAATATAGCTTTATTTTTCTTTTTAATTAATACATATTTTCTGGGGTGGCACTTTGAAATTTTATACATTTATTGTTCTTCATCAAAATTTTAATGTATTCAGCTATCTGTTTTTATACATATGTGCTTGTGGATTCCAATTTTATCTTACGCTTTGTAATCTATATGACCATTCTTTAACTTTATGATAAAATTTTCCTGGTTTGGCCAGTGGGAGCCCTTTCAAGTAGACTTCTGAGTCTTTTTGGCATGTGTCCATAATTTTAGCAGAACCACAATTACTCCAGCCTCATCTTTTACTTTCTTGGCCTCAGCCCTAGGAATCAACCATTTCTCCAAGAACATCTTTTCTTTTGAGTAGCAAATGGAATTAAGAAACCAATATTTGGGTGCTAGCTGCTATTGGGTTATCTCTTCTCACAGATCCTCCCATAATATATATGGATATTTTCATCTGTATTGATTTCTATATGTATCAAAATACATTGAAAACCATGAGATCTCATCAATAATTCAACATCCAACCCAACACCACAGAGAAGGAAAGGAAGGAAAATAGAAAGAAAGGAAAGGGAATAGGTAGGGTAAAGAAGGAGAGTGAAAGGAAGGGAAGAGAAGGGGAAAAAAAAGGAAAGGGGAAGAGAAGAAAAAGGAAAGGAGAAGTGGAATTCAATGAAGTTTAGAATATCCTTTTAGAAAAGCTTAGAGGAGAAGCAGGAATTCACATTCACAACCATAAATGAAGGCACAGAGAAAGTTTTTGAAAGAGAAATGAGTGAGAAGGGTAGAAGTTTTACTGATTTTTTTTTTCAGATAGCAGATACTCTGAGCTTTTTAGAGCTGTTAACAATGATCATGTCTCTATGACATGGTTGATCTGGATGGAAGACAACTAATATGGTACTTTTGCCTTTTGAAAATGTATGTGGTTGTTGTTAGATCACCAAAATAATACTGGATGAATAATTGTTTTTCAGTAACAGTAATCTTTCCCTCTCCAGTTTTGTTTTTGGCTCTATTATAGCATTTGAATCAAATTATGAACACGTACTAATGCCTTGTATGTTATAGGCTAGAAATTGGGGATACAAACATGAGTAAAAACTATATTCAAGAAGTTTACAGATGAATAGAGAAGAGACATAACAGTAAATAGACCACTGTGATTTAATTGTAATTGGATGTTAGCTGTTCTGACAGAGTACTTCCCATGTGTAAAGTAGCGTGCTTTAAACTTCCCTGGCACATTGGTCCCAGTTTATGTGCATCCCCAGATCCATACCACTCTGCCTGTTCCCCACCTCAGTAATGTCCATTGCTTCTTGGTCAGAGGGGACCTCTCAAAATCTCGCTTCATTCACGTGGCCATAAAATCCTGCCTGCTGCCCTGCCATAGGCCCGGTAGCCCTCACTTGTCGTGCCAACTGGTAAAAGGAGACCATTCTACCCTTGTGGTGGTCAGACTAAACCCACAGAGGTTACAGCTTCCCCATTAGTTGCTAGACAAAATAACTTAACCTTTACATGTGGGGGAGTAAGTGACTTGACCAATGGAAGACAGGAGTGTAGAAGGAGCCACAGAAAAATTGCTCATCTATCTTGTCCTGACTCAGTGATTTATGACAGATCAGTTTTCCCTCACATGACTGAACAACTGGCTTTGTTGTATTGCAACACTGTGCTTACTTCTGTAACGCGCCACCTTGTGAATATGTTCTCTCCTTACCTGCCTCGTTCCTCTTTTCTTCTTCATTTGACTTCACTCTTGCCTCTCTAGGATTTTACCTTCAAATAATAAATTCACACAAAAATGTTTGCATCACTTATATATTCCAGGAAACACAGGCTAAGAGAAGTTGCATTAACTCAACTCTCATCACAATCTTCTGCACTTGGCATAAACTATTAATGTCACCTCTTAGGCTCATATTTTTTGACTTCAGGGTTCATGTGCATGACCAGTAGACTGTATCATGATGGATCTAGAGACACATAACTCAGCCTAGAATGAACGGTCAGAGGAGTTAGTGCCCAAGCTGAGCTTTGAAAGACTGTAGGAATTTGGCTGGTGAAGGGAAAGAAGCATTACAGATATAAACAAAGGTAAAGAAGTAATACAAACCAAAAATATATCTGTATTGTTGGAGAAGGAAAGAAGTACTGGAAATAATGATAACAGATGTTAGTAAGGGGGAAAAGTAGATAAAATAGTAGCTGAAATGGGATTTAGAGTTTGAGCATAATTAAAAACTAGTAAAAAGAACCAAGTTAGGTGAGGGAAGTAGAATATATAAGAAAAGGACAGGATAATCAACAGTGTGTGTTTCCTGAAAAGGAAGAACAGATGAAATTCATGGAACAGGTGCAGAATTTGGCATCATGTAGGGATTAAATAAAAAGGACAGTCAATGTCAAGGGAAAAACTTTTAAATTCTCTCTTGAGACTTGTCCATGTTTGTAGTCTGCTGAAAAGAAGCCCAGAGAAAAAGAGAATAGAGAGGAGATGAGACGGATTATTATCTAGAAGCTATCAGGATAACACTTAATTTTCTGAGACTGGAGGAAAGAGTTAAGTTGTAAATAAGTTAGCAGGAGAGAGGAGTATAATAAAGTTAAAAGACACACTGCTCCCAATGTTCTTTTTGGTTTTCATCTAAAATTAGAGAGGTAATCTGTTAATAATGGAGGATTGCCATTTGACAGCTGGTAGACAGTAGTGGGGAACGTTTAGACTGCTTGATGAGAGGAAAGAGAGAAGGAGTTGTCCAAGTAAAACAAATGACTTGGTCAAGTGGCATTTGGGAAGCAGTGGAGATTTAGAACATAAATCAACACTGAGTGTCATTGAGTCACATAGCTTTGCATTATTTTTTCTCAGCAATACTTACTACCACTGCTGTAGGAATGATTAAAGTTGGTAAATTGCTGACCGGTACAGGATTGGGCTTTTGCTGGTGAGTGGAGCAGAAGAGTATTAGAGTATATTTTCTAGCTAAAAGCTCTTTTATGATCTATACAGCCATATGGCAACTTCCTCTTTGACATATTCCACAAATTAAATGTGATTCAACATGAGGACAGAATTAAAAACAAAAACCATATGATCTCCTCAATAGTACAGAAAAAGCTTTTGAGAAAATTCAACATCTCTTTATATTAAAAACCCTCAACAAACTAGGCACTGATGGATCACACCTAAAATAATAAGAGCCATCTGTGACAAATTCACAAACAACATCATACTGAAGGGGCATACACTGGAAGCACAGCTCTTGAGAACTGGAACAAGGTGAGGATGCCCACTCTTACCACTCTTGTTCAACATGGTACTGGAAGTGCTAGCTAGAGGAACCAGGCAAGAGAAAAAAAAAAAAAAAAGAAGACATCCAAATAGGAAAAGAAGAAGTCAAACTATCTGTCCTTGTGTACAATATGATTCTATATCTTGAAAACCCTACGGACTTCAGCAAAGCGCCCCTGGAACTGATAAATGACTTCAATAAAATTTCAGAATATAAAAATCAATGTACAAAAATTAGTTACATTTCTATACACCAATAATATCCTTACTGAGAGCCAAATTAAGAATGTAATCCCATTTAAAATGGCCAGAAAAAAATAAAATATCTAGAAACTCCTCTAGCCTAGAAGGGGGAAAAAAAGACCTCTACAAGGAGAACTACTAAACACTGCTAAAAGAAATCATGGACGACACAAACAAATGGAAAAACATTAAAAGCTCACGGATTTAATAGTAATTGGCCACACTGCCCAAGCAATCTATAGACTCAATGCTATTTCTATCAAACTGCCAAGATCATTTTTCACATAACCCGCAAAAAAACTATTCTAAAATTTATATGTAACCAAAAAGGAGCTGGAATTGCCAAAGCAATCCTAAGAAAAAATAACAAATATGGAGGTTTCTTATTATCTGACTTAAAAATATATTATAAGACTCCAATAGAGAGGAGGAGCCAAGATGGCCGAATAGGAACAGCTCCGGTCTACAGCTCCCAGTGTAAGCGACGCAGAAGACGGTGATTTCTGCATTTCCATCTGAGGTACCGGGTTCATCTCACTAGGGAGTGCCAGACAGTGGGCGCAGGCCAGTGGGTGCACGCACCGTGCGCGAGCCGAAGCAGGGCAAGGCATTGCCTCATCTGGGAAGCGCAAGGGGTCAGGGAGTTCCCTTTCCGAGTCAAAGAAAGGGGTGACGGACGCACCTGGAAAACTCGGGTCACTCCCACCCGAATATTGCGCGTTTCAGACCGGCTTAAAAAACGGCGCATCACGAGACTATATCCCACACCTGGCTCGGAGGGTCCTACGCCCTCGGAATCTCACTGATTGCTAGCACAGCAGTCTGAGATCAAACTGCAAGGCGGCAGCGAGGCTGGGGGAGGGGCGCCCGCCATTGCCCAGGCTTGCTTAGGTAAACAAAGCAGCCGGGAAGCTCGAACTGGGTGGAGCCCACCACAGCTCAAGGAGGCCTGCCTGCCTCTGTAGGCTCCACCTCTGGGGGCAGGGCACAGACAAACAAAAAGACAGCAGTAACCTCTGCAGACTTAAATGTCCCTGTCTGACAGCTTTGAAGAGAGCAGTGGTTCTCCCAGCACGCAGCTGGAGATCTGAGAACGGGCAGACTGCCTCCTCAAGTGGGTCCCTGACCCCTGACCCCCGAGCAGCCTAACTGGGAGGCACCCCCCAGCAGGGGCACACTGACACCTCACACGGCAGGGTATTCCAACAGACCTGCAGCTGAGGGTCCTGTCTGTTAGAAGGAAAACTAACAAACAGAAAGGACATCCACACCGAAAACCCATCTGTACATCACCATCATCAAAGACCAAAAGTAGATAAAACCACAAAGATGGGGAAAAAACAGAACAGAAAAACTGGAAACTCTAAAATGCAGAGCGCCTCTCCTCCTCCAAAGGAACGCAGTTCCTCACCAGCAACGGAACAAAGCTGGATGGAGAATGATTTTGACGAGCTGAGAGAAGAAGGCTTCAGACGATCAAATTACTCTGAGCTACGGGAGGACATTCAAACCAAAGGCAAAGAAGTTGAAAACTTTGAAAAAAATTTAGAAGAATGTATAACTAGAATAACCAATACAGAGAAGTGCTTAAAGGAGCTGATGGAGCTGAAAACCAAGGCTCGAGAACTACGTGAAGAATGCAGAAGCCTCAGGAGCCGATGCGATCAACTGGAAGAAAGGGTATCAGCAATGGAAGATGAAATGAATGAAATGAAGCGAGAAGGGAAGTCTAGAGAAAAAAGAATAAAAAGAAATGAGCAAAGCCTCCAAGAAATATGGGACTATGTGAAAAGACCAAATCTACGTCTGATTGGTGTACCTGAAAGTGATGCGGAGAATGAAACCAAGTTGGAAAACACTCTGCAGGATATTATCCAGGAGAACTTCCCCAATCTAGCAAGGCAGGCCAACGTTCAGATTCAGGAAATACAGAGAACGCCACAAAGATACTCCTCGAGAAGAGCAACTCCAAGACACATAATTGTCAGATTCACCAAAGTTGAAATGAAGGAAAAAATGTTAAGGGCAGCCAGACAGAAAGGTCGGGTTACCCTCAAAGGGAAGCCCATCAGACTAACAGCGGATCTCTCGGCAGAAACCCTACAAGCCAGAAGAGAGTGGGGGCCAATATTCAACATTCTTAAAGAAAAGAATTTTCAACCCAGAATTTCATATCCAGCCAAACTAAGCTTCATAAGTGAAGGAGAAATAAAATACTTTACAGACAAGCAAATGCTGACCGATTTTGTCACCACCAGGCCTGCCCTAAAAGAGCTCCTGAAGGAAGCGCTAAACGTGGAAAGGAACAACCGGTACCAGCCGCTGCAAAATCATGCCAAAATGTAAAGACCATCAAGACTAGGAAGAAACTGCATCAACTAACGAGCAAAATCACCAGCTAACATCATAACGACAGGATCAAATTCACACATAACAATATTAACTTTAAATGTAAATGGACTAAATTCTCCAATTAAAAGACACAGACTGGCAAGTTGGATAAAGAGTCAAGACCCATCAGTGTGCTGTATTCAGGAAACCCATCTCACGTGCAGAGACACACATAGGCTCAAAATAAAAGGATGGAGGAAGATCTACCAAGCAAATGGAAAACAAAAAAAGGCAGGGGTTGCAATCCTAGTCTCTGATAAAACAGACTTTAAACCAACAAAGATCAAAAGAGACAAAGAAGGCCATTACATAATGGTAAAGGGATCAATTCAACAAGAGGAGCTAACTATCCTAAATATTTATGCACCCAATACAGGAGCACCCAGATTCATAAAGCAAGTCCTGAGTGACAAACAAAGAGACTTAGACTCCCACACATTAATAATGGGAGACTTTAACACCCCACTGTCAACATTAGACAGATCAACGAGACAGAAAGTCAACAAGGATACCCAGGAATTGAACTCAGCTCTGCACCAAGCGGACCTAATAGACATCTACAGAACTCTCCACCCCAAATCAACAGAATATACATTTTTTTCAGCACCACACCACACCTATTCCAAAATTGACCACATACTTGGAAGTAAAGCTCTCCTCAGCAAATGTAAAAGAACAGAAATTATAACAAACTATCTCTCAGACCACAGTGCAATCAAACTAGAACTCAGGATTAAGAATCTCACTCAAAGCCACTCAACTACATGGAAACTGAACAACCTGCTCCTGAATGACTGCTGGGTACATAACGAAATGAAGGCAGAAATAAAGATGTTCTTTGAAACCAATGAGAACAAAGACACAACATACCAGAATCTCTGGGACGCATTCAAAGCAGTGTGCAGAGGGAAATTTATAGCACTAAATGCCCACAAGAGAAAGCAGGAAAGATCCAAAATTGACACCCTAACATCACAATTAAAAGAACTAGAAAAGCAAGAGCAAACACATTCAAAAGCTAGCAGAAGGCAAGAAATAACTAAAATCAGAGCAGAACTGAAGGAAATAGAGACACAAAAAACCCTTCAAAAAATTAATGAATCCAGGAGCTGGTTTTTTGAAAGGATCAACAAAATTGATAGACCGCTAGCAAGACTAATAAAGAAAAAAAGAGAGAAGAATCAAATAGACGCAATAAAAATGATAAAGGGGATATCACCACCGATCCCACAGAAATACAAACTACCATCAGAGAATACTACAAACACCTCTACGCAAATAAACTAGAAAATCTAGAAGAAATGGATACATTCCTCGACACATACACTCTCCCAAGACTAAACCAGGAAGAAGTTGAATCTCTGAATAGACCAATAACAGGAGCTGAAATAGTGGCAATAATCAATAGTTTACCAACCAAAAAGAGTCCAGGACCAGATGGATTCACAGCCGAATTCTACCAGAGGTACAAGGAGGAACTGGTACCATTCCTTCTGAAACTATTCCAATCAATAGAAAAAGAGGGAATCCTCCCTAACTCATTTTATGAGGCCAGCATCATTCTGATACCAAAGCCTGGCAGAGACACAACCAAAAAAGAGAATTTTAGACTAATATCCTTGATGAACATTGATGTAAAAATCCTCAATAAAATACTGGCAAACCGAATCCAGCAGCACATCAAAAAGCTTATCCACCATGATCAAGTGGGCTTCATCCCTGGGATGCAAGGCTGGTTCAACATATGCAAATCAATAAATGTAATCCAGCATATAAACAGAGCCAAAGACAAAAACCACATGATTATCTCAATAGATGCAGAAAAAGCCTTTGACAAAATTCAACAACCCTTCATGCTAAAAACTCTCAATAAATTAGGTATTGATGGGACATATTTCAAAATAATAAGAGCTATCTATGACAAACCCGCAGCCAATATCATACTGAATGGGCAAAAACTGGAAGCATTCCCTTTGAAAACTGGCACAAGACAGGGATGCCCTCTCTCACCGCTCCTATTCAACATAGTGTTGGAAGTTCTGGCCAGGGCAATCAGGCAGGAGAAGGAAATAAAGGGTATTCAATTAGGGAAAGAGGAAGTCAAATTGTCCCTGTTTGCAGACGACATGATTGTTTATCTAGAAAACCCCATCGTCTCAGCCCAAAATCTCCTTAAGCTGATAAGCAACTTCAGCAAAGTCTCAGGATACAAAATCAATGTACAAAAATCACAAGCATTCTTATACACCAACAACAGACAAACAGAGAGCCAAATCATGAGTGAACTCACATTCACAATTGCTTCAAAGAGAATAAAATACCTAGGAATCCAACTTACAAGGGATGTGAAGCACCTCTTCAAGGAGAACTACAATCCACTGCTCAAGGAAATAAAAGAGGATACAAACAAATGGAAGAACATTCCTTGCTCATGGGTAGGAAGAATCAATATCGTGAAAATGGCCATACTGCCCAAGGTAATTTACAGATTCAATGCCATCCCCATCAAGCTACCAATGACTTTCTTCACAGAATTGGAAAAAACTACTTTAAAGTTCATATGGAACCAAAAGAGAGCCCGCATCGCCAAGTCAATCCTAAGCCAAAAGAACAAAGCTGGAGGCATCACACTACCTGACTTCAAACTATACTACAAGGCTACAGTAACCAAAACAGCATGGTACTGGTACCAAAACAGAAATATAGATCAATGGAACAGAACAGAGCCCTCAGAAATAACGCCGCTTACCTACAACTATCTGATCTTTGACAAACCTGAGAAAAACAAGCAATGGGGAAAGGATTCCCTATTTAATAAATGGTGCTGGGAAAACTGGCTAGCCATATGTAGAAAGCTGAAACTGGATCCCTTCCTTACACCTTATACAAAAATCAATTCAAGATGGATTAAAGATTTAAACGTTAGACCTAAAACCATAAAAACCCTAGAAGAAAATCTAGGCATTACCATTCAGGACATAGGCGTGGGCAAGGACTTCATGTCCAAAACACCAAAAGCAATGGCAACCAAAGCCAAAATTGACAAATGGGATCTAATTAAACTAAAGAGCTTCTGCACAGCAAAAGAAACTACCATCAGAGTGAATAGGCAACCTACAACATGGGAGAAAATTTTCGCAACCTACTCATCTGACAAAGGGCTAATATCCAGAATCTACAGTGAACTCAAACAAATTTACAAGAAAAAAACAAACAACCCCATCAAAAAGTGGGTGAAGGACATGAAGAGGCACTTCTCAAAAGAAGACATTTATGCAGCCAAAAAACACATGAAAAAATGCTCATCATCACTGGCCATCAGAGAAATGCAAATCAAAACCACTATGAGATATCATCTCACACCAGTTAGAATGGCAATCATTCAAAAGTCAGGAAACAACAGGTGCTGGAGAGGATGTGGAGAAATAGGAACACTTTTACACTGTTGGTGGGACTGTAAACTAGTTCAACCATTGTGGAAGTCAGTGTGGCGATTCCTCAGGGATCTAGAACTAGAAATACCATTTGACCCAGCCATCCCATTACTGGGTATATACCCAAATGACTATAAATCATGCTGCTATAAAGACACATGCACACGTATGTTTATTGCGGCATTATTCACAATAGCAAAGACTTGGAACCAACCCAAATGTCCAACAATGATAGACTGGATTAAGAAAATGTGGCACATATACACCATGGAATACTATGCAGCCATAAAAAATGATGAGTTCATATCCTTTGTAGGGACATGGATGAAATTGGAAACCATCATTCTCAGTAAACTATCGCAAGAACAAAAAACCAAACACCGCATATTCTCACTCATAGGTGGGAATTGAACAATGAGATCACATGGACACAGGAAGGGGAATATCATACTCTGGGGACTGTGGTGGGGAGGGGGGAGGGGGGAGGGATAGCATTGGGAGATATACCTAATGCTAGATGACGAGTTAGTGGGTGCAGCGCACCAGCATGGCACATGTATACATATGTAACTAACCTCCACAATGTGCACATGTACCCTAAAACTTAAAGTATAAAAAAAAAAAAAAAAAATTGAAGGAGATAATATCTGTGAAAAAAAAAAAAAAAAAAAAAGACTCCAATAACCAAAACAGCACAGTACTGGTGTAAGAACAGACACATAGGCCAATGGAACAGAAAAGGTAATCCACAAATAAAGCCACACTCTGACAGCCATCTAATCTTTGACAAAGTCAACAAAAATAAGCAATGTTGTTAGGACTTCCTACTCAGTAAATGGTGCTGTGATAGCTTACTAGCCATATGCAGAAGAATGAAACTCGACCGTACCTTTCAGCATATACAAAAATTAACCAAGATGGATTAAAGATTTAAATATAAGACCTCAAACTATAAGAATCCTAGAAGAAAACCATGAAACACCATCCTAGACATGGGCGTTAGGAAAGAATTTACGACTAAGTCCTCAAAAGCAATTGCAATAAAAACAAACATTGACAAGTGAGACCCTAATTAAACTAAACAGCTTCCATCCAGCAAAATAAACTATCAACGAAGTAAACAGACAGTCCACAGAATAAGAGAAAATATTCAAAAACTCTGCATTCAGCAAAGGTCTAATATCCAGGATCTTAAGGAACTTAAACAGCTCAGAAGCAAAACAAAAAAAAAAACAAAAACAAAAAAACAAAAAAAAAAGTCCCATTTAAAAGAGGGCAAAGGACAAGAACAGATACTTCTCAAAAAAGACATACAAGTGGCCAAAAAACATATGAAAAAAATGCTCCAACTCACTAATCATCAGAGAAATGCAAATCAAAACCACAATGAGATACTCTCTCATAGCAGTCAGAATGGGTATTATAAAAAAGACAAAAAAATAGCAGATGCTGGCAAGGCTGTAGAGAAAAGGAAACACTTATAAATTGTTAGTGGGAATGTAAATTAGTTCAGCCGCTGTGGAAAAATGTTTGGAGATTTCTCAAAAAACTTGAAATAGAACTACCATTCGACCCACCAATCCCATTACTGCATATATATTTAAAAGAAAACAAATCACTCTAATAAAAAGACACATGCACTTGCATGTTCATTACAGCACTGCTCACAATACTCAAGTCATGGACTCAACCTAGGTGACCATCAGTGTTGAATTAGATAATGTAACAGATAAACACCATGGAATATTATGCAGCTACAAAAAAGAACAAAATCATGTTCTTTGCAGAAACATGGATGCAGCTGGGGGACATCATCCTAAGTGAATTAATGCAGGAACAGAAAACGAAATACTTCAGGTTTTCACTTACAAGTGGGAGCTAAACACTGGGTATTCATGGACATAAAAATGGCAACAATAGGCTCTGGGGACTACTCGGGGGCAGGAAAGAGGACAAGTGTTGAAAACTAAGTGTTGGGTACTATGCTCAGGACCTGGGTGAAGGGATCATTTGTTCCCCAAACCTCAGCATAATGCGATATACTCAGGTAACAAACCTGCACATGTACCCCCTGAATCTAAAATAAAACTTGAAAGAGAAAATAAATACATATATAAATAAATGTTTGTTGAATGCTGTAATACCATGCCGAGATCATAATGGGATTAAAGACGTAGGCAACCTAGAAACCTAGGATTTTATGGTTAAAACATTGAACATTGGTATGAAATGATTTAGTTAGAATTGTTCCAAATCATGACAAGATTGAAGATATGGCTGTGAAGGTAGATAGCTATGGTGGATAAAGTTGAAGGTTGTCAGAGTAAAACAGATTTTTTAAAAAAATTTCTAAAGTCAATATGTTTGTTGATTATTCAAGAAAATACTTATAATTAAAGTCCTTAGGTTAGAAAGAAGTACAAATACTGGGGTCAAATTCTTTGATTAGTATGGGGGAATTGTAGATGACTGAAGCAGGGAGATGTAAAAACTACATAGTAAGATACCAAGGACTCCAAATGAAAAGGAGCTGTTACGTAAGATAAAAAGCAAAATGACTGAGAAATGATTAAGTACTGAAAAGACTGTTGAGTACCTATCAACTCACTCACTCTGGGAGGATCCAGCTCTCCAGGATGATGGTAAGATGTCCTTGACTTCAAAGTAGAGCACCTGGAGAATAAGTTCCACCTCTGTCCTGTCCTGGGCTCATGATTTTTTGGTGCCCCTTCAAGTAGCACTGTAGAGAAGATGGGAAGAAAACTGAGGTGTATACCTGCATGATTTGTATTTGGTATATCTGACCAGAGTCCTTATGAGGAGCAATGAGTTATCAATACACAGTGAATATTCCTTTCTTTTTCAATGTGAATGCTCTAGTTGATCCCTTTGATACAAATTACATTCTTACCCCTCTCTGAACTCATTCTTGTCTGTAGCACAAATTTCTCAAAGTCTTTCACAGATTTTGTCCAAAGCGGAGCTAGCCACTTGAGGCTGACCATAATTTACACCATCAGTTCCATATAGTTTGTTCTTATAAAATTCTAGTGCCATAAAAGGGGAAATTTTAAGCAAGGACAAATAAAGTCTTAGGAGTAATTCTTTTTACAGAAACATTTAAATCTACCTAGCTGGAAAATTATGATACTATTGGCTATCTTAATTCTTCTGAATAAAAGAATGTAAACCATCCCACTATCCTGCTTGTTTTCTCTCTTTATTTTCTCTCTCTTCCTCCTCAAAGCTGCTGATCTTCAATCCATAATTTGACTCTTGTTTTTATGAGATAATCTCTGTATCTTACACTTCCTATATAAGATATTCCCTCTCTGGTCAATGTTTGCTATTCCATAGTGTTCACTAACTATGCCTCATTTATCAATCTGTCTTCAGTGTGTATATTTACTGGATTGTGAGCTTTTCACATCAGAGCATATTATACATTGTGGTAAATTAATAGTATTAATAATTTTACTTAAGGCCCACCCTGAGTGCACACCTTGTGGTTTAATAGTTCATCCCACCTGAGCACAAGGACTGGCCATGTGACTTGCTTTGGCCAGCAAGATGTCAGCAAATGGAACAACAGCAGAGGCTTTAAAAATGTATGTGTATTTCTACTTGTGCTCCTAACAATTGAGCTTGCTCATTCTTATACCTGTCTCTTCATGAGCACATGTGAAGAAGAGTTGAGGCTATTCTAGACTAGTCATCAGCCACTGATCCCTAAATACATGAGAGCTCAGTCAAAATGAACGCAATGGCTTTCCCAGCACTCAGCTATTGGTCAGCACATACAGAGCATAGCTGAAACTACAGGAACTTTCCTGCTGATCTGTAGCCTTGTGAATAATAATAATCTGGTTATTGTGATGGCCCAGCACGGTGGCTCACACCTGTAATCCTAGCACTTTGGGAGGCTGAAGCGGGTAGATCACCTGAGGTCAAAAGTTCAAGACCAGCCTGGGCAACATGGTAAAACCCTGTCTCTACTAAAAATACTTAGCCGGGTGCGGTGGCACATGCCTGTAATCCCAGCTACTCAGGAGGCTGAGGAAGGAGAATCGCTTGAGCCCAGGAGGTGGAGGTTACAGTGAGCCAAGATTGCTCCATTGCACTCCAGCCTGGGCGACACAGCAAGACTCTATCACGAAAAAAAAAGGAATTAATAATAATAATAATAATCTGGTTATTGTTTTAAGCCACTGAGGTTTGGAATAAAGTGTAATGTAGCATTGTTGTGTCATATTGAATTGAACACTTAACTAATTACACATTTTCTGCAAAATTTAGTATTCCATAGGCATTGTTTTATTTAAAGATGAGTAAATAAACCACAGTCAGGTTTCAAGGTAAGTTAGATGTATGTGAATGAGACCACCATAATAGTATCTCATCGCTGACTCATTACATAACCAGAGACTACAATCCATTGCCAGAAAATGAGCTTTTCCGGAGCATAATCAATGCATTTTTTTGTATACCCAGTACCTAGGAGAGTGTCCGGTATATTCACAATATCATAGGCACTTAGTCAATAAGTGAATGAATAAAAAGACAAATTAATTAATTCTAGTCAGTTAGTTTTAAAATTGAGTACAATATTTATTTAATGAATGAGGGAATGAGGATTCAACATTGCTACACAGGAAGTTCTTTGTTTATTACAGTTGCTCCCTGAAATATGATTAAGGAATGGAAAACAATCCAATTAAACTAAGCCTACAAATAAAGAAATATATAGGAATAAAGGAGAGATGGGCAATCCTGAAGAATGGAACATATTTTGTAATGCAAGCATCACAGAGAAAAGAAGAGTTAGGAAGGAAAAACATTCTATTTTGCTAAAACAGCTTCCTCAGAACTTCTCATGCAATGTTTTCAAAATGAGTGTGCATAAAGTCTACCAATGACTTCTTATTTCTGTAACTTGGGCAACATTGCTTTAGAATGAGATGTACGTAGTTGTATTTCTTGTGATTTCAACCAAAACTAATTTTGTTGTTAGTGTCTTTTAAAAATAAATGCAAAAGCTTGCCTTTCCTTTTTCAGATTCCAAATAATAGCAAGATTTTAACAGTTATTCTTGGAGACCAAGTAATGTTGATACATTACTATGCAGATAGCTCCATGTTGCAGCAGTGATGTTTGTGCTTGGATGATAATAACTGTCAAAATGCAAGGGGTTAGTGAACAGGACCCATGGGGAATGGCAGGATGACACTCTATGCAAGACATTTTGCTAATAGGTCTGAGAGCAATTACTGTATGGTTTATGATCACAACACTTAACCCTCTCACTCTCAAATTGTGGGAAGCTTAGCCAGCAAACTGCTTGAGGAAATTTTTGACACTATATAATGTTTTATCAGTAAAGTCTGTTGAGGGAGCATGCTGTGAAGACTGCTAAATATGTCTGTATATCAGAAACATCAACTTGGTCTATAACATAGCTGCTGTACAGGAAATGAGCAAATCAGAGAAGATAGGGGTCTTTTTAATTTACTAGATCCTGAACTAGCTTATTCTGGTTACTTGCATTTATAACTTTAAGTTCAGCTGATCAGTTACTCTTTTCTCATTTTGATTAACTGCTCCTTCACATCAGCGTTAAGATCTCTTCGTGTCATACTTGAGTGTTGTTATGACATTTTGCTAGTTCCTGTTTCGTTTGAAGAAAATGTAATCACATGAGTTGTGTTTACGGAAGATACCATGGGCCCTTTACCCATCATTCAATATTCTTTCCAAAATATTCTAAATCTGCTTTCTGCCTTTCTGTCAAACAATAAGATACCTTGGCTTCTCAACCCCATCATTTTTTGTATACACCAACACATGTTCTGTTATTTATTTGCTCTTCATCTGCTATGAATAAAAAGGATCAAGTTATCTTCAGATTAAACCATAACTATGAGTGTGGGGGTCATAAACAAATGCGATTATTAAAAGGAAGCTTTATAATTTAGAGATCTGGCAAGATGGTAGAGGTTAAATGTGACATTAAGTCACTAAGTGATTTGGAGATAGGCTCTGAGCCCATAGCATTCAGATGTAATACGTTTCTAATTCCAATCAGCATGCCTTGCAGAGATTGACAATTTAAGTTGAAAAATTCACAAAAATTATATTCAAGTTTGATAATTATGTATAATATAGGCATTTTTATAAGTAGCTACTATGAGGTCCTTCTAAAAAATTTATGTTTGGATAAGTGAGAATATAGTTTTTTCCCTAAAATCTCATACAATAAACTTGGCATTCTTTTCTGCAATACTTATACTGCATCAATTTGCAAAATAGAAGGACAATTGCCAATAATAATAAGCTTCATTTTTAATGTTTATTAAAGAAAGTCATTTGACGTACCTAACCAATCAGTTCATAAGAACCTCAGCCAAGGCTTTTTGATACATGTGTGCATTTGTAGTCATTATACATATATAAGTACACTTATTATAATAAATTTCTAGCCTTAAGCAGTAAACTTTTGTTGAGAAATGAGCAGCTTTTTAGAGTTTACACAAAGGCACTGTTTAGTCCAGCAATAAGGGTGACATTTTCTTAGATATGATTTTTAACCCCAAAATGTGAAGTCTCCAGAAGGAGTTGATACTAAATGACTTTGCCTTCCTGGATAGAGCTGTTTGGCTCAGTGGAGGACACGTGCTCATGCCAGGCTGATCAGAATCACTCTCCTCATCCATTCCTACTTGAAATCAAAAGCTACAAGGTGGTTACTTTTTCCCTTGTGATGAAGTCAAAGAAGCTAATCTCATGAAGACAAGAATCATAAACCAATGAAGAGAGGAATAGGGAAAAGAAGGGGAGGAGGCATAGTATCTAACAGTTGGTTGGCTTCATTTTCAATGGTTTTCCACCTCCCAGCTCCAGGCACTTCTGAAGTCTGGCTATCTTTTGTTGCCATGGATTTTAGGAGATATGTACACATTATTTTAATGAAACAACTCCCTCCCATTTAAGAAAATCAACTTAGATTGAGCAGAGAATAGTAGCCTTATCAAGAGAAAAATTATGATATCTGAGATGGAAAAGAACAGGGTGTGATGAAAACCTACAGAAAAGACCTCAGACTCAAATTTGGGGAATGTGGTTATTTTCTTGGAGACAGTACCAACCATGGGGGGTAGAGAGATGGAGTGAGCCAGAAGAATAACAGAATGGACTCCAGAAAGAAAAAACAGTGTCATGAAGGCCATGGATGAGAAAGATCAAGGGGAGTTGAGGGAAGGGAAGTGGTTTAGGCTGGTGAAAGATGAAGCTGGACAATAAAACAAAGTTTAGATTTTAAGATGACTTAATAAACTGTCATGAAGAGTTTGGACATGATCCTGAGAGCAAAGGAGAACACCATAGGCAGGGGTCAGCCACTTAAGATATTTGTAGACTTGTGGTATTCATTATTTTTTATCCAAATAGCATGGGAAGAACAGGTGGGAATTTTAGGGAGAAATAGATACATCTAGTTAGAATTACTATAGAAATGTAGGAACTAAGTGATGAGGAAAAGCAGAAAAGGATAAAAGAAGATTACATGGTTATAAGAGATATTAGTAGATAGCAGACAAATTGGATATGAAGGGTTAGTGAGAGGGAAGGATTTTGAAGGAGAGCTGGCAGTATAAAATTTACCACATTATCAAGCAAAACTAGTGTCTTAGTTTATTTGGTGTTGCTATAAAGGAATACCTGAGGCTGGGTAACTTAAAAGAGGTTTATTTGGCTCACAGTTCTGAAGGCTGCACAGAGCATGGTGCCAGCATCTGCTTCTGGTGAGGGCTTCAAGATGTTTCCACACATGGTATAAGACGAAGCAGAGCCAATATGTGCAGAGATCACATGGAGAGAGAGGAAGCAAGAGAGGCAGGGGAAATGCCAGGCTCTTTTTAACAACCAGGTCTCATGGGAACTAATAAAGTGAGAATTCATTCCCCACCTCCTCACTGCAAGAGGGCATTAATCTATTTATCAGGGACCCCCCTCCACAAACCAAACACCTCCCACTAGGCCACATCTCCAACATTAGAGATCACATTTCAACACGAGATTTGGAGAGGAAAAACATCCAAACTATAGAAAACAGTGTGAGATTTTTATTTCCTTGAGAATCATGTTTTTCTCCCATTTATTCACTTGTATGTTGTGATGAAGTAGAAAAAACAGGAGCTATTTAAGATAAGACCAAAGGACCCAAATCACTATAGAACCTATTCTGTCTGAGAGCACCTGGCTAGTCCCAAAAACTATCCAAGGGGTGAGGTGATCTCTCGTCTAATATAGGGAGGTGTTAACATTCAGAAGCTGTGTTTTTTGTTTTTTAACAAAAGCACCCTAGTTTGAATTCACTTACAAGGCACTATGCTAGGCATTGGAGGATGTATTGGAAGATATATAGAAGACACGTCGGAAAACAAGGTATGAAAAGTAACTACCTTCATGGAGCTTATAGACTACTAGGAGAGACAGCCATTGAACAAGTAATTTAAAAAATTATTTATAGTTTGGGAACTCTATAACAGGTAGTTCTGACTAAACTGTATGTGTTTGAGAAACCTTGAGGAAGTAGTGCTTAGGTGGTGTTATGAACCAAATAGGGTTCCCCTTCCAAATTTATATATTGAAGCCCTAATCCCCAATGTGATTTCACCAGAAGATAGGGTCTTTAAGGAGATAATTAAGGCTAAATTAGGTCACAAGATTGGAACCCTCATCCGATAGGACTGGTGTCTTCATAAGAAGAGACATCAGGAGAGTGTGCACATACGGGAAAGACCATGTGAGGAAACAGAGAGAAGGCAGCATCTGCAAGCCAGAAAGAGAGGCCTCACCAGAAACCAATCCCACTGGCATCTTGATCTTGGACTTTCTGCATCCAGCACTGTGAGAAAAAAAAAAAAATGTTATTTAAGCAGCTCAGTCTGTGGTATTCTTTTATGGTGGCCCAGGAGGTCTAAGATGGATGGCATTCTGAGGGACGAGTAAGAATACACTTGTCACATGGGGGCAGCGGGGGAAGGAGTATATCCTGCCAAGGGAAGAGCATGTGCCTGAGGTGAGAGGCCTTGAGGGTGTTGCAGCGACTGAGCGATCTGTGTGGGAGCAAGGAGTGAAGCAGCAGGACAAGAATGGCAGCCTTGGAGCCCAGGTATGTTGATTGCTTTGCTTTTTATCTAAAAAGTATTGGAAAACCCACTGAAAAGTTTAAATTAAGGGAGTAACATAAACAGATTTTCTACGAAAAAAATGTAATCTTGGCTTCAGTCCAGAGAACGGGTTGGAAGAAGCCAAGACTCAATGCAGGAGGTGAGGTCAGAGGCCGGTGTAGAAATTCGGGAGTGACAATTGTGGTGGCAGTGCAGGGCAGGGGAGTGGATGGACTCTAGAGTTGCTTAGGAGGGGCCATTGACTTGTTTTGTGATTGGTGACATATTTTGGGATGAGCAGACAGGTGTTCAGAATGGCTTTTGGTTTGGGGGCCTGCTTACCTCAGTGGATGGCACTGTGACTTACTTAGGGAACCATAGAGGAAAATACTTTTAATGGGGAATATTCTCATTTTTGTGACAGGTGAAACCAAGAGTCTGGTGGGTCTGGGAACTATGTTTAGGAGCCACTGATTTTTGCATAACAGGAAACTACTGGCTGCAGATGTAGTAAACAAGATTCATCTGCTGAGAGCCAGGCAGCACTCCAGGTTCAGAAAGGGAGCAGCCTCCAAAGCAGGAGATCTTCTGTTACAGACACTGGTCAACATGGGAGTGTGCACTATGATAGGAAGAATTCGGTGCCCTGGGATCACCCTTCATCCAGATACCAAGTCTCTGGTAGCAAGATTCACTTCACCTTCAATCAGGCTGAGGTGTTGATATTCTTTATACCCTAAGCAGGACTCACTCAGCATCTACACCAAGAGAAGGTATGGGTAATGGGTGATTCCTCCTCCCTGAGCCTGCTCTCTCAACTTCCAAATGAATGAAAGTCCCACTCCTCTCTTGTAATTATTGGCCAGGAAGCAATAGTCAGGCAGCTGATGTATTTACATATGTCTGCATAAATTCTTATTTAACAAATGTTTATGCAGTGCATATGCTTGTAACTTATTTTTTCCTCACAAGAATCTGATGAGGTACATAATATTATTATCATCATTATACAGAAAAGGAAACTGAGTCATAGAGAAATCTGTGACTCTTGCTAACAAACTCTAGGTATTAAGAAGCATAGAGCTAGGATTTGTTTTCAGAATGTTGGTCTATTCTTACCATACCTACTACAATATTAATTGATTTTTCCCTTTAATGTGTTTAATTAACTGGAATAACATTGACAATTTATGTTATGGAAGACTCAGATGTAAAAAGGCCTGCATCTAGTCCCTTTTGGTTCAAATGAGCTCCCAGAATTGGGCCCCAAGTAGGTTCCATTATCAATCCCCACATTTTAGCAGGTCCTTCTTAGGTTTTGCAAAAAAAAAAAAAAAAAAAATGTCACATGCCCTTTTAGAGGAATCCCAAGAATAAACCATGGTAAATACAGTTGGTGCCAGACAGCCTACGCTAGAAACTGATTGTGTCTGCTTCGGCAGAGAACACAGACAGCCCTGGCAGAAAAGAAGTACAAGCTGTCCTCCTGTCGCCCCGGCAATGCATCCCAATTTCCACTACCTGCTGTTCCCACCTTCCTTTAGAAGGAGACAGAGAACTCTTGTCAGTCTTCTGCTGGGTTTGTCAAGTCAGGTTACAGAATAAAGCAGAAAACTCCCTTGCACTCCAGACTGCTCTGCAGCTCAGTTGTAGCTGCAGTGTGTGTGTGTGTTTCACACCAAGATGTGTCTCTTAAAGAAAGGCTGTGGCGAGGTACCATGAACTGTTAGTGGAGAGAAGGGCTAGGGCACCAACCATCCACACAACTATTACCCTTAGGGGATGTTAGCTTTCGGGCTGCTATTTTTAAAAGTAAAGTTAAAAAAGAAACTTAAAATGTAAGAAAGTACACAGTTATAATTTGCTCAAAGAGAATAATAGAAGGATAAAATTGTAAAAATCAAATAAAGAAAAAATAAAAACAAACAAAATAAATAATATAGATAGCATAAAGGTAAAAGAACTGTTAGACAAAATAAATCTGAAGCTTAATACAAGCAGCATGAGACGCATGGGTGAGGGCAGTTACAGAGAAATAAGGTATTCTGTACTTCCTCCCTTTACCACAAAAAGCACCTAAACCTGGTGCTTTAGGCCTTGAGGCATGAGACCCTTGGAAGGATTGCCTCAGTAGAAAGTCTCAGGCTAAAGCACTAGAATCTAGCACCCCTGCGTAATTCAGACATGTCTTCATACCCAAGGTTTTGAAGGAGGTCTAATCAACACCCAGATGCCATGGGGCCCCTAGTATCCAGCAGTACAGTAAATACTGATAAAAACCAAATGATCAAGCAGAAATGTCCATTGCCCTCACCTCCATCTGCCTAGAGTTTGCCTTAATTCCACTACTGTTGAAGAACATACGGTTTCCCTCTCAATATTCACTTAGATTTTCAGTAAGAAGGTTTAAAGCCACCTATCCTATCTCACAGACATCAAATTTAGCAATACTATTGTTGGTATTACTGATAATAACTGTGGCATTTGTTGCATGGTATTTGATTCTGTGTGTGGCGGGGGGCTGTATTTTGAACATATTTTTTATCTCTTTTTTTAATTAAATGGCACTGATTTAGGCAACTATGTAGGTAGATTATATTAGTGACCCTGAGTCTTCACCATTCCCTGTATGAAAGCCCTTTGCCATGTGTATTATTCAGGCTTTGATTTAAATATTAATCTCATCTAGAAACAAGCTCACAGATATACCCCGAATAACGTTTTACCAAATGTCTGGGCACCACATGGCCCAGTCAAGTTGACATATAAAATTAACTAGCCATGTGAGTTTGAAGTTACTCCCACAAAAAATATAAACTCTTCCTTCACCCTTTAACTTAGATTTGGCTATGTGACTTGCTTTAATCATTGAATGTTAGCTGGCATGTCATAACCTAAGGCTTTAAAAGCACTTTCATGTTTCTACCTGTCCTCTTGCATCTCTACTATCACTGTGAGATAACATGTCTGGGATAGCCTGCTGGTCCCAAGGGGAAAATGAGTGACTCATGAAGCAGAACTGAGTTGCCCCAGTTGAACCCAGTTCAAATCAGCCAATTCCAGCTAACCCATAGCCACATTAACTAAATAAAGCCTTATGATTATAAGACTCTGAGAATTTGTTGGTTTCATTATGCAACGTTATTGTGCTCCTAGTTAACCATTGCAGCATCCTTTTTTTAGGCCTTTTTAAAAATCTCTTCTATATGTTTAGTTGTTGTAAATTTTCTTATGATATCCAGTTCTTTCATCTGATTTTTATAACAATACCTGAAATTATTGATAGCACAGATGTTTTACATAGGTTTAATAGCAACCTCATCAATGGTATAATGCTCACTTTCAGTACTGAAAGTTATGTAGGACAAGTTAAACAAAGCCAGCCCTCTGTAAGTGTATAATATAAGGGAGCATATACTTTTATGCAAAGACCTAATGTCTGTAACACAGAGATGTAATCCTGTCAGCCTCCTGTTCAAAACCCTTTGATGTCTCTCCACCAGCTTGCAGAATAAAATCCAGAATTCTTAGTCCAGTAATCAGCCCTATGCCATTTCATCCAAACTCCTCTTTTTGTCTTGAGTAACCTAAATGTTGAAAAGAATTAATGAAATACAATTATAAAAGTAACTTACTTTTTAATCTTTCACCATCCCGTTAAACCTGTTTCATATGTGTACTCCTTCCCCTGCTCCTAGATGCAAACTTAGACAACTTCACGACCTTTTTCTTCCTGTTGGATTTTTTCTTTCTTTTACTCCTTTTAAGTTATATGCATAATCTAAATTCTGTGACTAAATTTTCCAGTAAAACAGATGAATCAAAGCTCAAAAGCTAATGTAAAGTCAAATCTCTTTTCTTTACCTATGCTGGATGCTGTGAGAAACTACTGCTTGCTGTAGAAAAGAGAGATCTTCCTTTTTGTTCATTCATTTCCTCCTTCACTAGTCAACTTCTGTTTCTGACCATGACAAGGTGGAACCTGGAGTAGGAAGGAGAGAGAGAGGGTAAGGGAAGTCTCACTGACTGACGCTAAAATAAGATGGCTTCACATTTTCTGGTCCTGGCCAATGTTTACTATTTCTTACTCATATTAAACCTCTCTGAATGCATTTAACCATGGGAGCAAGTCCTCTCCCCGAGGTGCGTCCCCCAGATTTCTTCCAGTTCCCAGTGGTCCCACATAATCTCTCACAGCTGGAGGTTCACTCAGTATGTAAGACTACCATCTTGGGTACAATCCCTTTCAAAGCAACTAACCCACTTTAGTTTCCATGGCCAGTCCTTCAAATCTGCATATATCTGACTAGCTATAAGTGGAGCTGTAACTCCCATTTTGCTGCAAAGACCACGGGGCCAGAGTTCGGTTGCAGTCTGACATATCCCTGATGACAGTATACACACATTAAAACCTCTGAGTGGCCCCCTATTGAAATTCTCACTAAATTGATGTGAAGAAGTAATAATGGAAAAGGGAGAGATCCACCAATGCAGGTTTCTCTCAAGAAATCCTTCTATCTAATTTTCCCACTTTTATTTTTCAATGCTTTTGCAATTTGATACACTGAGAAGTTCAAAAGAGTCAGCTAACTGGTTTTCAGCCAAATCCTTGGAAATGTTTCATCTGGTTCAGCATTCTATTGTATATGAACACCTCAGTCAAAACTTCCAATTTGTCACCTGTTTCACTTGTTTCTTAGTATTTCTCATGTGGCTTATTGTTCACTTTTACATGATTCTTGTGGTTTTCCAAACTTTTAAGCATTCATTCCCTCTTATGAGAGTGTTGTTCTTTTATCTGCCCTTTTTGCATAAGACTAAACTCTAGTCTTCTTTCAAAGATTCACATACTTGTTTTCTCTTTGATCTTCTGGTCAA
Source organism: Pan paniscus (assembly GCF_029289425.2). Lineage (NCBI taxonomy): Eukaryota > Metazoa > Chordata > Mammalia > Primates > Hominidae > Pan > Pan paniscus. Next base: position 50,463,190 of record NC_073252.2, read on the forward strand.
AATCAATATTTCCTTCCATGTTTTCAGGACATGTTGCATCTTTGTTACAGCTCTTAATAAAGCATAGTTTATATTCGAGTTCTCAACCACCATATTTCATGAATTCTAGGATAAATAGATTTTCACACTAAAACATATTTGAAATTGACATGCATCTTTCAGTGAATACAGTGATACCTTATAATTACTTGGCAGTGTTTTGTTTTGTTTTTCTTCTACTCTGTGTTACATGAAATAATGGTGCTTCTCACAACTGATGGCACCTTAGTAGTTTGCGAATCCCTTAAATTTCAAACTTTGCCTCATTACATTGTATATATTGCCCAGCAATGAATACAGCACCTTGCATAAACTAGAAGCTAAAGATTTAAATGTTGAACAAAATGCGTGTTCTATATAGTGCTGGTATACTGTGATTTTCTTTAGTGTCCAAAACATTCCCTATTACAATTTCACTCAAATTAAAGAGGCTTTGATGGGACAGTCACTACCTAAAAAGTAACATTTATTAGTCTATGTGTTGTGATTGGAGCTATAATGTCATCAGGAAGAAGTTCAATTTGACTTCATTTTCACTCCATTAAAAACCTTGTAACAATGTTCATAAATTAGACCTCCAGAGTCGTAAAAGTATATGTCATAGTTCCAATCTGCACAATTTAGACCACATTGGATATTTAGCATAATTTTAGATTTGGAAATCTCTACCATTTATACACATTAATGTTTCTCATGATTTTAATGAGGGCACACAAATATATAAATTGTATAATTTTGGCCTATCCTGTTGTCAATGACATTCATAAACCAGGGACACGTTGCAGCAATTAGAGTTAATTTGTTTGCTTAAAATGAACACTTTTTTATTGTGAGCTCATCATAGGTTTGCCTTGCCTACATAGAATTATAATTAGATATCATAAATACAGTCAACTAGACCTATTATTTTAGGAAAAAATAAGACCTAAGGGAACAAAATAAACTGAAATAGGAGTATTATGGAATGATTGTGATGCTTAAATGTCTTCCTATGCCCAAACCTTAATTACCAAGATTCTCAATTTAAAATCACTCAAGAACACACACATTTACTAACTTGCAGGCAATTTCACTTGTTTAGACGGGTGTATGAAGACCTTAGAGTGGAAAAGGGAAAACAACAGTAAAGAGATGATAAGCCTGCAGCAATAGGTCACCGTACCATACCTCAAATGTTGCCTTTCCTGAATGCCAATATGAAAACATTTGGGATGGGAAAACGTATTTCATGCATATACCAAGTGAAAACCTTCTCCTATGCAAGTAAATATGTAGGTTTCCACTAATCCATTTATTTATTCTTTCATTAACTTCGTTCTTAAGTATTTTCTGAGTTTCTCAAGAAACAAAAATAAATTGTTGGAATTCTAATAAACTGTGAGGTAGTTCATCAAAAGATTGGTTACAGAAACAATAGTTCCTAACTAGAAAATTCATGTTCTATTGTATAAGGTTGTTGTAAAAGTCATTAGCCATGACTAAGAATAGTTGTTTCCTAAAGTGTCCTCTTTGCACATATATTAATCAATGTTCACAATAACCCTGGAAAAGGTGTTATCATACTCACTTTAGATTAACAAAATTGAGTCAGAACTAACATAGGGTGAAGCTAAGATTTGAATCTTGGTCTTGATGTGTCTCTGTCTTTCATTCAATTTCACCACAGATAAGAAATTTTGCCATAATTCTATTTGTTCTAGAGTAGAACTATTCTTAAGGTTAGTCTTAAGACTATTTTAAAAATTCAAATCCTGAAGGCATTGTGTTTAGACTACATTAGTTATTACTTGGTTTACCAGGATATGCTCTATGTAAAATTTTGCTTTCTTATATGAAAGAATCTTGTAATGATTTAGATAGAGCACTTCAACAATGGGATGAAAATAATTCTAATCCTGGGGCAGGGCCACTGGCAGAGTTGCAGAGTTACCCTGCTTTGGAAGAAAGTTTGGACAACTTAGATCTGTAAGGTCGTTTCTAATTTTCATGGTTCATGACAACATTATATAAAGTAGCTGTGATGAAGTAAAGAGGGTAAAGGAATGAGTCATAAGTTCTAGAGTCAATAGTCAAGAGATCAAGTTTTGGCTTTTCATACAAGCCTGTTTGAGGGTTAACTTATTGATAGCTCTCTGGGTCTCACTTTAGTCAACTAAAAAATAAAATGGGGGGCAGAATTGTGAAGTTCACATAGTCACTATTAAAATTCATTGAGAAGTTAAAAGCAAAATCACATAATAAACTTTAATATACTAGCCACCATACTATGTGTTGATATAAGGCATAGTGGATATAGTAATGCACCCAGAATTATTCTTTAAACTGATCTTTAATAGGAACTTGTCCATTCTCAAGAGAATTAGTCTGTTTCCATTATATAATCCTAAGCCTCTCATATGGTTTTCATCCATTTTTTCTTTTTCATTTACTATTTCAAGTAGAAAAGTCTGTTTTCTTTTTTTTTTTTTTTTTTTGTAGTACCATGTTTGAGATTTCTTTAGGAATACAATATGGGTGCCTTTTGTCAGAATAATATAAATTTCCTTAAAGTGTTTGCAACACATTGTTGTTTTTTTTTTTTTTTTTTTCAGAAGCCTCTCTTTGGGCCTGTGGCTCCATGCTAACCTACAGATAACACTAGAAAGTAACTGTTCCCTATCCCATTTTTACTTGTCTCTTCTCTGTCATGCACCTACTGTTTGAAATGACTTCTTGCTCTGTAGGGAGACCCCCTGAAACTATTGCTACGGAATAAAAGATGAAATGCTCGTGATTATTGTTAAATACAAAATTGCATGCAAGATTGTGTAAAGACAATGCCAGGTTGGGCTGCCAGAACGAGCCAACAGCACGTGATGTGCTTCCCCCTGCAGAGAGCCTATGAATGGACGTGCAGTCAGGGAGGTTTTACATCACCAAGATTCCTATCCCAGAAAAGCAGATGTTCATAGCTCTGGGAATGGAATGTGACCCTTGTGGAGAGCCTATAAACGGATGCATTGGGAGCGGGGGGGCGTCTGTCCATATGGATAAGATAGGGCTATAAACGCCCTCATCTTGCCACGGCTCTTCTAGGCCTCTTTAGGGTTAAGGCATACTCCCTTCTGAGAATTTCTGGTCTAACCGGTTGTCTAGCTTCATGTCCTGTTTCCATGGATTGTTTGTAACGAGCTTTTGTTGCAACTGTTACTGCTGATTAATATCTTGCTAATCATAGATTATGGAAAGATTGTGTTTCTGTTTTAAGGCTCTGTTAGAAATTACTAACGCACACACTATATTGTAAATTCTTATCTCTGTATACTGTACTTCTACATACAAATGTTATGTTAAAGAATTACTTCATCCCCATGTGACCATCTCACCTCATAATCAAATGACCCTAAATCTCTCACTAACCTATCCCCGCCCTCACTAAACTTAATAATAAATGCTGGTATATCCAGTGCATTGTTGGCACCGCAGGACCAGAAGGCGGTGACCCCCCTGAACCCAGCTTTCATTATCTTGTGTGTGTCTATTTTTTCTCAACCTGCCAATCTGCCTGGGAACAAAGAGAGAGCCCCGTTGCATTGTGGGCTGCTGGCCAGATCCCACAATATTGTTCAGTGTGGAATATACTTTAATGTAATGGTTAATTATAAAGAAGGAAAAGTAACTGTTATACCTGCCTATGCTTTAAAACAAGTATACTTTACGCTTAATGATAATTATTGAAATAAAAATTTCTAGCATTTATTTGCTGCCAAACATTATTTGTTTAGAGACCATGTAGGATTGTTTTCTGGATCTTAAGCCTACTCCACTTCTGATAGTGTAAGAAGGGTTTGTGGGGGAAAAAGAAGAAAATTTCTGGGCCTCATTTCTTCCCTACTTTTATATTTACCTAACTCTCATAAGCATTTTATAACTTACTAAAACTTATCTGAATAAGAAACTGAAATATTGTAAATAATAAGAGCCCACAATGAAGGTGTTCAGTCTGTGTGGCTCAACAGGGAATAGTCATTACAAACGAGCAGTGACAAGACTGGAGTAGTGGGGTCAAAATCAGGGCCAGAGCTTAAAGGGAAAAACTTAGCTTATGAGGTGTAGGAAAGCTCAGCAGTGGTCAGGATCAGAAACTCTAAATTGAAAAAAACAGGACAAAATGTCAACATTCCTTAACTTGTATAGAATAAAGCAACCTTGAGCCAGTGAGAAGATAGTACACAAAAGCTGGGAGGGAAACATGTGGGTCATGACAAATTATTAAGAATAGTGTTAAGTTCTAGCCCCTGGTCAACCTGCTTGTATTCACCTATCCAAGACTGTCAGAATCCCCCAGACTTTTGCAGTAGACTAAAACAGACGAAGGGAGCAAACAATATACTTGGATGTATAAAACTGATTATTCCAAGATAATGTCAAATCAGTTCTGCCTTGCCCAAGGGGAGACTGTATTGCTCCAGGAATAACATTCAATTGTGGCAGGGATAAGAGAATTCCCCTGATCTATTCCCCTGATCTATGACAGGCTGTGAGACCATGCACCCAAGTCTCATAAAGAAGCAAATTACCAACCTTAATTCTATATTCCTTGAAGCACTAAAATTAACATTTTCGGGGGAGGAAGAAAACTGAGTATCCTACAACAAAAATCTAACTTTTGTCCTTGCAAGAGCATGCTGACTAACAATTTCACATGCTAAGGAAAAAATTAGCAATAGGAATCTCTTTTGGAGTCTCATAGAACTAGAGCACATATATTCTTCAACCAACTTTATTAATATCTCTAAGGGAACAGTGCATGCTTGACATTGGTTTAAAATGTAGTATCATTAAGTTACTCCAAGTCGATTCTTTCTCATTTCTCTTCTATGTCATTAGTGGTTTGATGGAGCCTGCTAGAATTGCCACAGTGAACAGACTGTCCGAGTCTTAAAAATAAACTCTTGTTGGCAAGGGTTTATATCTGCAATTTGGGGTGGAATTTTGGCACTTGAAAGATCAGCTACTTAAGTGATTTTTTTTTTTGCATTTGTCTGCATGATAAATTTGTTGTACAGAGTTCTCAAATAGAGAGAGAATAATAAAGTGAAAGCCATGATCAGATCATTTGCCTATCTCAAAATCAGCTTTTTAGGATAATTCTTTATTCAGTCATAAATTCTTATACCAAAACATTTTACCACCTTCCTTTCTTTATATTGACATTTTTAATTGTAATTATTTGTGACCTCTTTTCCCTTGTCATTAAAAATACATGTACTTACAAACTGGATTTTGCTTTTAAAGATCTCTTATAGATTAGAATAAAATGTAGCTCTATATTAAACAAGCTTCTTCCACATACACACTTATATAGAAGATTATAAGTGAACTACTATTCAAGCTTAGTTAGTCCAAAATGGAAGCAGTAGTCAATGAAAATATAACTCATTTTATCATAATTAAAATTATATACACATATTAAATATACACATATAAATTATATACACATATTAAATACGCATATTATATATACACATAAAAATTATATACACATATTAAATATTTTTTCCAACTTTTATTTTAGGTTTGGTGGTACATGTGTAGGTTTGTTTCAAAGGTATACTGCATGATGCTGAGGCTTGGGTTACAACTGAATGTGTCACCCAGATATCAAGCACAATACTCAATAGGTAGTTTTTCAAACCTTTCTCTTTTCCCATCCTTCCCCGACTTGTAGGCCACAGTGTCTATCTTTAAGTCCATGTGTACTCAATGTTTAGCAACCACTTGTAAGTGAGAACATGCAGTATTTGGTTTTTGTTTCTGGATTAGTTCACTTAGGATAATGACCTCCAGCTGCATCCATGTTGCTGCAAAGGATATGACTTCATTCTTTTATATAGCTGCATGGTATTTCATGGTGTACATGTGCCACATTTTCTTTTTCCAATTCACCATTGACGGGCACGTATGTTTCCATGTCTTTGCTATCATGAATAGTGCAGTGATGAACATACGGGTATGTAAGTTTTTCTGGTAGAATGATTTGTTTTCCTTTGGGTATATACCCAATAATATTTGAATAATAAAAGGTCACTTGTCCAAGACTGGTCCCCAGCAAGCTGGCCTCTCAGAAAAGAAGCTGATCCCCTACAAATCTCCTAAAAAATTTACTACTGCCCTGTCCTTGAGGAAACAGGTCTTGGTCCAGCAAAGCCTGGGACCATCATCCTCCTCGTCACACCAGAGGAGGAGATAGAGCTTCCCGCAACATAAATGCGGAAGTGGCAAACCCTGCAGCAAGCTTCCCTTGTCATTCAGCTCCACTGTGCGCCTGGGACTGCAGCCCCCTGATTGCATAGTGTTGAGGAGGCTGGTGCTCCATCCTCCAAACATGTGCACTCACTTGCTAGAAAGATGAGGCTGGAGACAAGCTTCCTCCACAATCATACTGCTATTGCATCCCAGCCCCTGCTCAAGCCAGGGAATTGACGGAGGGTTCTGTAATTTTCCTGCTTAAGAACTTCCCCAAACAGAGGGACTAGTCTTTCTTCCAGGGTTGGAAGTCTGGCTCAACTAGTCCTCTGTGTCTGCCTGAGAATGCATAGACAACCAGAGTCCCATCTTAGAATGCTGCTCCAGCAAGTCTGATGTGTGTGCTGTCCAGCCACGTGCCTTGCTGACATGACATTAATAACAGTCACCATACAACTATTTACTGAGCTAAAGGCAAAAACCCAATGAAGTAATTAAATTGTCTTGAATTTAGAACTGGAATTAAAGTCAAAAAACATTAATTAACTTGCCCACATCTTCTTAGATAATATTGATGGGATCAAGTTTTAAACCCAGATTTGTCTTTAAAGTCTTTGCTCTGAATCTATATAGTATTATTTCCATGATTTATACTTTTCAAATAGAGGAAACTTAACAACTTTAAGTCCTAAACCAAAAATCTTTAAATCACTGTGGACTGAACATAAAATTTTCTGAAATGGCTAAAACCACACAAAATGTCCTCAGGGGATAAGTGTTTATAATTTTTCTTGAAAATATAAAGAGGCAGGTGCTCTCATTTGGGGGACTGGAACAAAACAACAAATGGAAAATGACATAAGACACATCTAATTTTTTAATTATATTTTATTTTTTCTGAAAACAGCAGGCCACATTTTACTGAGATCATGGATTTGTTACATGTTACGTTTTGGTCTTCTAATATTCTTCAGTGGATTTTATCTAAAGTAGGTATGTACAGAAAGAGTTGAATAGCAAAAGTGTAAATCATGTAATCATTGTGAGATTTTTGGGTTTGCCACAACTGAGAAATGTTGCTGACGGTGGATGGTCCTCAAGTGTGAAAATGTTCCTTGTGAATTGCTTGTATCCAAAATATACACACAGCATTAAGGGCTGGTTTTTATTTTTTATTTTTTCCAATCCTCTTTTCTTCTCAAGGTGTCCAAGTCACACAGAACCACAGAATCTCACAGGTGTCTCAGAATTCCTTCTCCTGGGACTCTCAGAGGATCCAGAACTGCAGCCTGTCCTCACTTGGCTATCCTTGTCCATGTACCTGGTCACGGTGCTGGGGAACCTGCTCATCATCCTGGCTGTCAGCTCTGACTCCCACCTCCACACCCCCATATACTTCTTCCTCTTCAACCTGTCCTTGGCTGACATTGGTTTCACCTCGGCCATGGTTCCCAAGATGATTGTGGACATGCAATCGCATAGCAGAGTCATCTCTTATGCGGGCTGCCTGACATAGATGTCTTTCTTTTTTCTTTTTTTTTTCAATTATTATTATACTTTAAGTTCTAGGGTACATGTGCACAACGTGCAGGTTTGTTATATATGTATACATGTGCCATGTTGGTGTGCTGCACCTATTAATTCATCATTTACATTAGGTATATCTTCTAATGTTATCCCTCCTTCCTCCCCCCAGCCACGACAGGCCCCAGTGTGTGATGTTCCCCCTCCTGTGTCCAAGTGTTCTCATTGTTCAATTCCAACCTATGAGTGAGAACATGCGGTGTTTGGTTTTCTGTTCTTGCAATAGTTTGCTGAGAATGATGGTTTCCAGCTTCATCCATGTCCCTACAAAGAACATGAACTCATCCTTTTTTATGGCTGCATAGTATTCCATGGAAGATATGTCTAATGTTTAAAGGTTGTAAATAAGGCAAATAACTCATAAATAAAACATGTCCTGTTCTCTTATCTTGATACATATACCTTAATAGCAACAAGATCAATGTATATACAAATGCATATGTATGCATAAAGCTATGTATTTTTATATGACTGCAAGCCAGTAAAATATCAAGAGAGCTTAATTTAATTATTATTGTGCTTTTCTGAATGTTCTCTTTAGGCCTGCTGTGCTCTAACAGATAATAAAATGAAGATACATAATTCACAAATACATGTTTTTAATAAATTTATGTTTACCTTCATTTCAGCAAAATCACCAATTATGTAGTTGTAATCACTCTTTTCACATAATTTGGCAATATTTACAGCAATTACAGATTAACCATTCTTTCTTGGAACATTGTAGCTCTTCGATGGTTTGTTTTAATAAGTTTTCATTTAGAGAAACTTCATTTTGTTAGCAAAGTAACACTTGGGATTTTTTAATGACATTTTAAAAGCATTCATTATATTCTGAAATTAACCATGAATTTTACAAATTATGTTTTTTCATTGCAATAGGGTAGAATTGGATGCATGATTATCATAGAATTTATTGCAAAACATTTTAAATGTATAAGTCACTATCACCTATGCAGCAATTTCACCTCCTCTTAAAGCAATAACTAGGTTCACAGAGTATTTAAGTTTGACTTTAAAATTTTTAAACACTGGAATATTATAAAGAAAATTATAAAATGTAGTATACAGCTATTTCTTTTTCAAATTTCTCTTTAATTCAAGAATACACTTGATATACAATGTCAAGAAAATAGTCTGTAGAGAAATTATTTGGGGGATAATTTGTATCTGATTCTACTCTTCACACTCGTATAAACGTTTTCATGTGCTTCTTACCTCTGCATATTTTAAAATAATGTCATGTGTGTTACTCGGTTTATTTGAAATTTTTTATGATTTAGGAAAACATTTATTTTCCAGATTTTTACAAAAAATCAATTTTTAAAAAGTGAAATACTCAAACTTATATCTGCTTGGAGTTTTTTTGTATTCAATAACTGTGAATAGAACAAATTCTAAATAAATTTTCTTTTCCATGAAAGACCATGATTTACTCTTTACTTGATGATCTTTTGTTATTTAGCTCAAGTATTCTGATATGCCTCATATCTTTTATAAGTTAAGTCAAATTAGTTTAACATTCATGAAACGACATTTCCTCTCATGTCCAAGAATCCTTGGGAAGAAACCCAGCAGGGAGCGAGTTAAGGGAAATGCCTTCATGGCCTGTTCTAGCTCTCCATTGGCCAAGGTTAGTGGAAGCCAGAAAGCACAGATAGAAGCTGTTGTTATGCAGCCCAGAGCCCTGAGATCCCTCTCAATGATATGGTTGGTGTGCTAATTCCTCAGTTGCTGCAGGTGCTTCTGCTATAGACTTACATCTGCATCCTTCTCAGAAGACTTGCCCTTAGGTGACTGAGGTCGCCTTACATGGAGGTGCCTGGGAATTATACATTCTTTCTCCATCTAGGGGCCAATGGCCCAGAACTGACTGGAGAGGTGCTGCAAAGTCCCTGTTTCCTTGTCCCAAGTTGGAAAAGACTCTGCATCAGAATTTACACTACAGAACTTTCCATGGGATCATGCCAAAGCTAGATTTCCTGAAACCACATTTTTCCATAGCTCCTTTTCATTCCATGTCTGCCTCCCTCATTCCCCTGAAGGTTGCTCCTGGGAGCACTCTCTCAATACATCATGTGTACTCAAATCCCCACGTCAGGATCTATTTCTAAAGAACTTGGCCTGGGAAAGCATGGTGGCCTGTGGAATGTAGCCCTGGAGATCAGCCTCCAGAGTAGAGAACAGAGTGAGAAGGGCAGAGAGTAGATCTGAAGGAGCACATGGAAGATTCTGACAAACTGGGATATTGTGCAGCTGTGGGAGGCACTGCTTGTTGCCATTTCTAAGTATGCTACTCCAGTCTTCCTTACTAACACTTTCTACATTTGTTAGAGAGTGAAACAGAAATAGCTAGGTGTCACAGTTCAGGTCAATGAGATGCAGGCAGAAATCTCAAGGGGGACGGCGAGGGGGAATTGTCTCTTCCTAATCAAACAAAGCTGCACTAGGAGAAAGATGTCTGACCCTTTTTCTGTTCCTCTTCTTCAGTCTGGAACACAGGAGCTGGAAGCCTGGAAGGGCAACAGCCATCTGGTGACCATGATCTGAAAAGCATGAGGACGAAAGACAAGATGTTAGGATTACACAATGAAAGAGATTTCAGAGTCTTTTGTGTCAGCCTGGACTGCCTACCCCTCAATATCTGGTCATGCAAGAAAAATAAACCCTTCTCTTTTTATACTACTCTTGGTCAAACTTTCTCTTATTTGTCATCATTTGTAACTTATTCCTATTACAGCAGCCATTAGAAGAATAAACTAGAGTTATACCAGAGACTCAGAGTTTTATTTTATTAGAGCAACACCCACCTATAACAAAAGATTCACACCTTTTACCTCTAAGCATTCAGTCCAGTTTATGGTTTCTGCACCAAGTGCACTGAAAAACAAAGCCTAGCACTCTGGTAGGACATATCAATGTTTTAATCAAGCATAGACTCTTGATTCTGTGGCCTGAGACAATCTATCTGGAGAGTATAAAGGCCACTCAGCATGCAGAACAATTTTAACAGGTGCAAGAAAATTAGCCAAATGGAAATGGGCTGAGGCTGAGGCTAATTCTTCATGTCTTATCCAAAAATTTGTCTGGGAATTATTGACCAGTACAAATGCTCCTGGCTCTGGTTTCAAATCTTGCTCAAGAGAGGAAATAAGTCTTGTCACAACAAAGTATCCAAGTGCCTTTTTGGCAGATATTGTACATGTTTTCCAGGAGGAATAGTTTTCTGGGTCAAGTAACATTCATATTACAGGGACACAGACACAAATGCCTTATTTAAACAGCAATGCACAATTTGATAAGTGCTAATACTTCTGACAAGTGTTAAAGTTTAGGATCTACTTTTTAAGCCCTTGTGGGTAATATCTCTTTGCCTCTGTGACATATATATAATTTTATAGTCAAGTACCAGAAGCTATAGCTCTGAGATTGAATTGAATAAATTGAGGGTAGGAGAATTATGAAAAATAATGAAGTAACAATAACCAAAACTAATTTATCACAGCCTAAATGAATATGCAAAAGATGTAACATTCTAGTTTTCCAGCAGAGGTGATGAAATTGTGTTTAGTCCAAAAAAGATGCTTTACAAGATGTTTTTATGTTCCAAAGTAGACCATCAGAATATACACTATACATACTACACATACATATACATACACACACACTTCATACACATATATGCACCTTATCCCCCTATAATCTTTCATTTATTTTATAGCTTGAACCTACTGTTCTCTCTAGCTTTGAACAGTTCTTTATGACTCCCATTGCTGAAAACAAAATTCAGCCAAAATTTGTATGGGGGAGAATCAACCCTGAATGATGTAAGAAATGTATTCCCAGATAAATTATAATTTCTGGATGTAAAATGTTATTATAAGGAGGAAATTTAAAGTTTATTCTTACCAACTACAGAAACAATGAGTCTGACTTCCTTAGAAGAGTGTACAAATCAAAACTCATTTGACTAATGTGTTTAATACAATCAATGACTACATGGACAAGCAATTGATGGAGAAACACTATTTAAAAAATATTTTCAACTTTTATTTCAGATTCAGGAGGTGCATATGCAGGTCTGTCACATGGGAACACTATGATGCTGAATTTTGGGGTAGAGATGATCCCATCACCCAGGAAGTGAGCACAGCATCCAATAAGCAGTCCTTCTGCCCTCACCCCTCTTCCCTCTGGAAGTCTCCAGTGTCCATTGCTCCCATCTTCACTTCTGTGAGAAATACTCCTTTTTGAGAAAAATGTTTGGTTTAGTTTTATGTTCTCAATACTCAGAAAGTTTTCATGCAGTGTGTAGATATTAGCGAACCACAGAAGAGGGTTCATCTTCTAGTTCAAGTGCATGGGCTACTTCATTTCCTGTTCATTCAGTCATTCGTTCATTCAAAACAGATATTGACTAATTACTGTGTGACTGGCTAGGTACAGGGCTTCAAAGACATAGATGGCAAAATTCCTGAAAGAGCTTACAGCCAACTTAGTAGCAAATGCAAATCTATAAGGGAACAATTACAATTATAAATATATGTACGATAGACACACACAAACAAGGCTGTGTCATTGTACAACTCCAGAGGGAAATGTAGAAAAAGAATGTCAAGAAAAGCTTCACAGAAATATTTAGGCAAAATCTTAGAGAATCAGTGAGAATTTGTCAACTTAAAACTGAGTGTAAGAAGAGAATACCAAATGAAATGCATTGCATAGAATATAAAAATTGTCATGGGAATAATTGTAAGCCTAAGTCTGTGGAGTGAGGCCTGGTCATTAAAATCCTTGTTGGTCACATAAGGATTTGGATTTCAATAAGCAATGGGGCCTTATGGAAGGATTTTAAGTATGTAATATGAGCATTTACGTATTTTAAGAGCATGACTTTGACAAAGGTAGCTATATTGGAGGGGTATGATGGTTGAAACAAAGACAGAGATAGCAGGGCAGTAAAAGAGTCACTTTTTGTATTCAATAACTGTGACTAGAACAATATCCAATAATATTTTAATAATAAAAGGTCACTTGTCCAAGACTGGTCCCCAGCAAGCTGGCCTCTCAGAAAAGGAGCTGATCCCCTACAAATGTCTTTAAAAATTTACTACTGCCCTGTCCTTGGGCAATAGATCTTGGTCCATCAAAGCCTGGGACCATCCGCCTCATCACACCAGAGGAGGAGATAGAGCTTAACTGGACTAAAACAGCTATTTCAGTGATAAAGTGGACAATGCTGTGAAATGTTTAGATGTAGAAGTTGGTGGGGATAAAAGCTGATAAATTATCTTAGATTTCTACTTAGGAGAGTTAGGCAGATAATGGAGCATTCAATAGTATAGGAAATATAAAGAAACAGGCACATGACAAAGAGTAAATAAGATAGTTCAATTACGGTTATTCAGAACACACAGGTACAATTTTCTGGTGAGTACTGGAAAATATAAATATGAACCTCAAAAGAAAGGTAGAAAATGGAAAATAACTTGGAGTAAGAGTAGAATTTAAAATAAAAGGATTGGATGCAATCTCCCTCATGGAATGCATTATTGAAAACAGAAGAGAATTAATGATAGATCCTTAGAAAATGTTCCCATTTAACGGTTAATCCAGGAATTAGAGGACGTTAATTTTAATTACATCATTATATCTACTTTACTTATGTCTTTTTGTGTGCCTTTATTATTTGTTTGAATATTTCAGTCTGGATGAAATTCCATTCAATTGGCCAGTATAATGGAAAAAAAGCCTGAATTTAAATTCCATATCAATAAATGTAATAAATATTTTCAGAGGAGTCTCATAAAATCAATATGAACCTATATTAAAATATTATGCACTTTTTTATTTGCATCAAGAATTTTGAGACTTTTGGAAGATAGAAGTAGCATCTGCATAGTAACTTTATACAGATATATATTTTAAATTTCTCCAAACTATTTTAAGACTCTAATACAGTGTTAACACAATTCTTTACGGTGATCAGACCTTAGATTATCAATTCAAGAATGAAAATCTGGAAAGCTGCCTAGGAGAATATAAAAAACATAGAAACCTGTCTATGAAAAGAATCCCATTTCTAGGTATATAAGTTTTAATGACTATTTACCACTGGGTTAATAGTCTTTTTCATTTTTTTTTTTAATTTTCAGGGTATCTTAAGGGAGATAAAATCTTAAGAAACTAAAGGTTTCCTATTTGGAGAACAATAAGAACAACAACAAAATACAGTGTCTCATTTATTAATTGAAAAAGAAAAAATTAATTGAGATGGTGATTTTGTATATATGACATCAATAAATGTTACTTTATTGACTTAGGACAATGTAGCTTTGTCATTGACAGAGAGTGATAGCTTTGTAAGAGTAACTACTGTCCCAGTTTTACTTTCTTACTGTTAAAGTAGTAGACAGAAGAGAACCTTAAGATTAACATATCTTCTGGCAAAACATTTTCTAAGCCTTAGCATTTGGCACTGTTTTCCAAGTATGTTTCTGCCCAAGAAAATTCAAGAAAATCATTTATAAATTTCCTTTTTATATGTATAGTTTTATATACCACATTGCCTCATTTGATACTCAAAACAACCTATAGCATAGACAAAGAAGATATAATTATTTCAACTTTAGTGATGAGAAGATAATAAAATAAATTAGTATTTTTTCAAAATGTAGCATGTTGCAAGCACTGTGCTATGAGCATTCATCTATAATTGATCTTATCTTCACAGCCAACTATAAGATTAATACTATTTTTAATTTTAGTAGCCAGAGGAAGAAACTGAGTTTTAGAGGTTTGGGAAGTTGTCCAAGGTCACATAGCTAGTGAGTGTTAAAAATGGGACCCAACCAGTTCTGCCTGATGCTAAATTCTATGTTCTTAACTTTTGTTCTTCTTACTGTATATGAAATGGCTTTGCAGAGTTCTTGTCAAAGAAGAGTATTTAGGAAGAGTTAGAGAATATGGATATTGTAGCAATTGTGAATCACTTTGAAACATATGGCTACTAAATGGAAGAATTGGAATTGAATTCAGGTTTCTGACTCCAAATCATGGGACCCCAAGTCTTAATCTCTGTAGGGTACCCTACATACTGAAACACTTGAGTTAAACAGATGACCAAGTTCACAATCATCCATTAACTCCTTAAATCAGATGGAAAAGTAATTGCCAACTTTGAATTTTAAATTTTCATATCATTATATGATTATCTATGCTGACACCTAGAGTAGTTAAATTTATTTAGCACTGATGTGTACTCTATCTAGGATTTAAGGACAGTTGACAAAATTTCACTTGAACACTAAACCCGGAAGAGTCATGGCAATAATGATGTCTTAGGAGTATTTTTTATGTTCCAGGCACTGAAGGTAATGATTTATCAACATTACCTTCTTTATTCTTAAAAGCATCTCCATTGTAAGTTTATTTTTTATATATTTGTCATGTTGTAAGTTTATTCTTTATATATTTAAATTTCAAGAGACATCAGGTTTTCAAGGGAACCAGTGTCCAGGAAATGAAATCAGGCTTCAAGAGTTAATAGAATGTCTAAGAGATTTCCAGAAGCAATACATGGAGTTTACAGCAGAATTTAGTGAGACCAAACTGGCTGTATGATTAAAATGTATTCTGGTCATTCCTAGACTGGGAAGGTGACTAGAACTGAGACATGTTCAACCAAATGTCTCAGCCCAGGCCTTCTCTGGGCAGAATGCATTTCACCCCTGTGCTGGCTGTGCTCGCTAACCAGAACCATGTTTTCTGTCCAATGACCCCCTGAGACAGTATGCTTTCAAGGCCTTCAGCTACAAGGTTTGGAAAGTCCTGCACTTTGAAATATATTGCAAAAATTACACCATTATGAAGAACAAAGAGAAAGCATTAGAACTCCATCCTATCACAAGACAAAACGTGCTGAAAACGTACATACAGGGTAACTGCCTGTTTTTATTCGGTTGCCAACTGTATGATATGAAAGAATCAGTTTGCTCACCTAGTGATTATATATGAAGAGGAGTAACAGCTTCCAAATTAAAATAATACTCTTCCTTTGGTGAGTGTACGTGAGCATAATATTTCATGGAATTTTTTCCCCAGACAGTTAAATTAACTCATTGGAAATGTAGCATACTAAATGATTCCTTCCAAAAAGTAACATGTAATCATTTCTTTTTCAGGCTTGATTAAATTTCCTCTGCCTGTACAAATTTTATATCTGCGCCCAAATTTTATGTATCCATTTCTGATCGTTGAACAGAGCACAGACCCTGCATGATCCATCTCTATTATTAGGCAAACTCAAGTAACAGCAGTTCTAGGGCATTGCACTGTAATTGGGGTTATGTTCTAAGGAATGCTATCTACATAGGCTATGTGAATGGCACATACTCCCCAACAATCATACAACAGGATCTCATTTTTATCTAGTGATAAGAGAGCAGTCTAACTAAAGCAGGTCTTTACTGTAAGTGAAATGCATAGCCAACTCAACCTTTCCCATCCCTGTCCCTAATGACCTTCTCAGTAATGTAGAGAAACCAGATATCCTAAATGATCTTATCTCACCTTATCCTTGATCTCACCACCTAATATTCTAATCCCAGCACTGCATGCTAATAATGTAAGTTGTCCATCAATACACTGAATTATTGTTATTCAGGTTTAATATACAGGGCATTCCTATGCAGAGCTGGAGACCAGAGCAGAATCTAAAGCAGATTCCAGTAGACAAGCTAGAACGAAAGGGAGATTCCAGTGATGGTGGCAAATTAAACCAGATTGGGAGCATTTACATTCAGAGAGTCACCACTTGTTCCACCAGCAACATAGAGACATGCTTAAACTATGAGGACAGGCACAGTAGCCGCCTCTGTGGCAATCCTGCCAGCCCTCCTTCTGTGGTCACTTCCCCAGTCACTGCACTGACCAGCTCTTCAGCCACAAGGGGAAGGAACTGGGGATACCACAGACCATTGCCAGAGCTTTGTTGTGGAATCATAGACAAGTGACAGAAATAAAAACTAAATGTGAAACTCTATAGCACTTATTATAGTTGATTATTGCCTACTCCTTTAGTTTGAAAGCATTACAAGCTATGTAGCAAGTTTATGAAACTCTTTAGCTGGTATATAAACTGATTTGGCATTTATTTTTACTCAAATATGTGTGAAAAACATTAGAGAAAAATCAGCAAAAAAGGATTTTCTCTCTTAAACAAAATTAAAATTAGGGATATTAGAAATTAGCCATATCCAAAAATCATTGTAGTTTAATACTCAGAAATAATGACTGATACTTTTATCTACACCTAACTTTCAGTGAACTCATAGTAAGAAATAAACGAAACCTCGGCGAAGCTATTAGGACATGTCATTTGAGAAAGCAATACCTGACCTTTGGGATTATATGAGATACTCCAGTGTCTTTGTAATAAAGTCCCCTTCTTCTGCTTAACTTTGTTTGAGTACAATTTGTCATTTGCAAACAAAAAGAATACCAACCGACAAACTGGAATAGTGAGATTTCCCATGCAGATTTCTAAGGTTTGGGTCATTTTTTTGAAAAGGGATTGGCACACAGTAGGCATTCCATAAATGGTGGCTGTTAATGGCAGAGTAAATTGATCATCCTAGGTTGACATTATGTGTTTTATCCTCAATGAAATAAAGGCAATGGCTATTTTGTAATGTTGGAACAACAGAAAGAGTGACAGATTGGTGAGGGATGAGGACATTGGATGTAGAAACAAAATTAATGCTGGTGGTCAAAAGATGGCAGATGTTAAAGCTGTGTCACTGTCATGTCCCAGTCAGCTATGCTGCCATGTTAATTCCAGGTGTAGCTGTTTAACAACACACAGTGCCTTCAACTACGGTTGGGGTTAAAGTTATGTACAGAATGAGACTCAAACTGAGTTTAATTCTAAAAAAATTTGATTTAATAAAGGCTCTCTTGTAAAATTTATATATAAAACTAATAAACGTTTAAGCTAACTTCCAAGAAAAATGTTAATTCTTTGTTAAAAATTGGAATAATTGGCATTCTAATAATAAACAATCTATTAAAAAACTCGTTTAGGGTAAGAGAGACTATCCCATAATAGGATTAAGCCAGTCATGTTGAAAATAACCGAACAATATTTCTATTTATTTATTTATTGAGACAGGATCTCACTCTGTCGCCCAGGCTGCAGTGCAATGGTGTGATCTCGGCTCACTGCAACCTCCACCTCCTGGGCTAAAACCATCCTCCCCGCTCCACCCCCCAAGTAGCTGAGACTACAGGCATGCACCACCACACCTGGGTGTATTTTTTGTAGAGCTGGGATTTTGGCATGTTGCCCAAGCTGGTCTTGGACTCCTGGACTCAAGCGATCTTCCTGCCTCAGCCTCCCAAAGTGCTAGGATTATATGTGTGAGCCAGTGCACCCAGCCATATTTTACTTTTATCCATTGATTTAAATGAATGAAAAGTTGAACTATAATTATTTTATAAAGACATGAGGTTAAAAATCAGGTATCTAAACTCAAAAGCAACTAAATATTAATCTTGTCTGTACACAGGACTTAATAATATGATGTAAATATGCATATGAAAATATAGCACATACAAACCTGTCCACATGAATTAGTTCAAACTGTCACCCCTAAAACTGTCTTTATGCTCTGAGAAAAAAAAGTATAAAATAAGAAATACACGCATAAGGGAAAAAATAATGTGTGATAAACCATGATAATAGATAAACGCGGTTATGATCTCTGTCACACATTCTCATCACAGTCATGTAGACATTTGTGGTTTAATTGTGTTACAATCATCTTTATATTAAAAGGTTGAAGACTGAGTGTAGATATTTTTAATCAAAGAATTTTACCTTAAATAGAAGGAATGACATATACTTGTATGCACATGATGACTGACATCTCTAGTTCCTTTCCAAAAATAAAGCATCTGCTGTCATAATTTGAAAAATAAATAAGCAAAATGTCTGGATTTTGGAGGATACATGAGCAACGCACTGAAAGCATCCCTCTACAGTTTACATCTAGTACAATTTCCAATCAGTAGAGGGCTCCCTCGTCTGTGCAAGGCCCACAGTAAAAATGCACAGTCTATATATGCAGCAGTCACACATCATGTGCATGTTCGCGCACACACACACACACACACACACACTCTGTCTCTCTCTCACACACACCATCTAGATTAATAAAGCTGTCATTTTTCATTGTTTTCAAATCACCTTTAATATCAGTTGAGTTTAAAGCTTAGGGGAAGGAACACACAGGCAGCACCCACTGGCAATATGTTAGAACATTCTCTACCTAAAAATACAGATAGGTGTTTACAAGTTTTCTTCATTTCGCTGTGACATTCCTCAGCTCTGATGTGCATTTGGCTGCTTTCCTGAATTCACACATCTCTCTGCTCATGTGCTTGTGCATTTTGCAGAAGTGTCACTACCCAAGCTTTGCAAAATAACGAACTCAATCTTATAAGTGACTTTGCTGAGGCTATGTCTTTATTATGCCCTCCAAAACTTGAGAGTCAAAAATAAAAATTAGAAAAATGAAGCAACTAGTAATGTTTGCTTTTGACTGAAGTCACTGAGTCCAGCTGTATTTTTCCCCACTGAAAAATAGATGAAGACATCCTAACTGGGTTGAGTTTTATTTGGGATTTTTTTCCCCTCTCCTTGGCCCGTAGGCTAGCTGATTCACTGATGCACAGTGAAAATGCCAAGAATACGCAAACCTCTCTGGGGTAGAAATTTGTAACAGAAAGGGAATTTCTGGCAGTGTAAAAGCAGGGCTGGAATAATCTCAGACTGTACCCCCAGGCCAGTTTTCATGATACAGTTAAAAACTGGTTGGGCCGCCGGCAGAATCAACTGTTTAAACATCTTGCTGATTGTTTATGGTAGTTGCCCAATAGATGCTTAAAAACATTGGTTTTCATGGACTTCTGGTGGAAACCTCTTATACCCAGCTGATCCTAGGTTATTATTCATATATTTGCTCAGTAGCCAGATCCAAGAATTCATCTGGAAACTCTCAAAGGAGAGAGAAGAGAAAGAGTCTATGATTTTTCAATTCTAGAATCACCATGTCTGAGAAATTTTTCTTGCTCACTCTTTAATGCTCCCCAGAAGGCCCTCTGCTTAATAATCTCACCAGTTTCTTTATATGTCACATATTTCCATTGTCTACTCTAGCCTGCAGTTTAAAATGGGGACATTTTGAAAGGAATGTGCTGCTTTTTGCCCTTTATCCCACTTGCTCTTGCTGAAGTTCAACCTTGAAATGCCTCATCCCATTAGCTATAAGTTTCCGGGCATTTCCAGAAGGCATCTCACATATGCTTGAAACAGGTCAGTCAGCTCTCAGGTGACAACTACGAGATATAACAACCACTTTGGTTCAGGATTAGGAAGCCTGATTATGCCACAGATCTGAACCTTGTTCAGCAATCCAAAACTCCTGCCAGTGAAGCAGATATTTTGATCTCCTCTCCAAAGCTTGTGTTGATCTCTCCATTGGTTTCAAAACTGGAGTGGAAGAAAGAAGCATGATTAATCCTAACTATCTTGGCTCTCCAATCTCAACAGCTATGTACTATGATCTTCATAAAGAAACTAAGATTCAGAGAGGTTAAGCAACATGCAAAAATCATCCATTAGTAAGCGGCAGCCCCAGAATTCAAATCCATGCTTTCTAAGTCTTAATCCTGTGCTTGTTTCACAGCTCCTGTAACATTAGATAAGAAGCTTACCCTTGCTCTGCAAGGGTTCATATAAAGATTAGTATACTTCTGCCTATAAAACATGAGATAAAAATATAATGGCCTCATAGACTGAAACGATACACAATTCTAAATAAAAATCAATTCTTTTGTTTTGATATTCAAAGTCACCTACTCTTTATGACCACTACCTTCATTGCAAATGCCCCTATTCTGATGTGCTTTTCCATTAAATAAGATTTGCACTATCCTTCTTTGGAGTCTTTGCTCATGCAGACCTTCTCACATTCCCTCTATTTTATTTCTCATTCATCCAATTCTCATTCATGCTTCAGAACCTTGCCTCTAACAACTTTCACCAGTTAGCTCAGGTTTTCCTCTGACAGCTATTGTTGTAAACCTCTCAATTTGCATTTATGCATTCTTCATGTTATTTGGGAATTTTGCAAGTGGATATACCATTTTCACATGTCTGGATAGTAATCTCTTGAGATTATGAGTAGTCTTCACTATATATGTAGATATTAAGTGAGCTTATTTATATCAGATATAGGCCATACAATCTCATCACTTATAGATGCTTTTTCACTGTATTGATAGATTAATGCTCCCCTTTAAACATACCTCTAAACTACTCAAACTCTATAAATGTATCTCCATATATCCCTGCAATTCTCTTTTTGAAACTAGAACAAATTAAGGGAATTGTTTCTAAAAATTTGAGCTTGAGGTAGAAAAGAGGAAGATGAAAAAATAATAAGTAACATTTTAAACTTTTTCTTACTCTGTTCTATATTCAGAAAATGTTTTAATGATACAATTTTGACATCAGTAGCAAGACAAATTTCCTTTCTTTTAATCACCAAGTCAAAGAATATTTCCATTGAGCTGGTTTCAATGAACAATGAACTCATATATTTCCACTGACTAACAAAGAAATATTGACATCAAACGTATATATTTAATTATGGATGAATATCAATACATGAGCATGGAGTCCTTAGGAAAATTACAAATGCCGAAGTACTTTGTAGAGTATTGCATAACTGATTTTATCAGGCAGAATAGCGGATGGATCTTATGCTCTAAATATTTAAATTTTGGGGACAACTTAACAAGTTTTCTTTCATGGTCATCATTTTTAGAAATCTTTCTATAACTTAGGGAAGTGTTATAAATAATACAGAGTGGGAATATCCTAGGGAGAAATGAGAATTTCTGATTCTAAGAGGGACAGTAAATAATTTCATCTCATGTACCAAATCTGAGTGGTTGGCAGTGGCTGTCGAGACTTTAGAGTGCTATGTTGATGAGGATTCTGGGTCTGGGGCCAGGCTCTGTCATGTCATGAGTGATTAGTAATGTTTGCAATAAATGCAGAATTGTAAGGGAAAGCACATGTCATATTTTGCCGCTGGTGCTGTATTGCTGAGATTCTGCCATTTTTTTGTTCTTCTTTGGTGTCCAGGAAGGGCTTAGACCCATGAATGTTAACATTATAATGCCGTATGGGGACATACAGTAAAAACACATGAAAACCTCCATGTTCGGGGTATGCCTATCCTGGGATATGAATGGTAGTAGATCCTAGGCAGTGTTGTGTGAGTAACCAGATTGCCAAAGTGATGGAGCGAGGGACGGGGAGAAGGCATTTGCTGGTTTCCATGCTGTAAAGACTTTTGCCCTGGCTGATTCCAAGCCACCAATGTGAGGTCATTAAACTCAGAGCTGGAAAGACATGTGTATAGCCCAGGCCAGTATGAGGAGGCTACAGCCAACCAGTAATTATAAGTGAACTTCTAGGGTTCAGGGTGCTGAGTAAACCCTGGGCCATAGAATGGAGGATGGACATAGGGATCCAAGGAAGGACCAGAAGGCCATAGACAGATCAGCTGTGTGCAGCTGGGGAACAGTATCAGCTATAAATCAGAGCTCAGGCCAACATTTCAAAGTTAAAACAACATAAGAATCAGTTTCAATGCCACCCTCCAAAAACATACATTTTACCTTATCTACCAATATAATCCATCTTCCAGGTCCATATGCTGAGACAGCATAGTATATCAGTAATGAGCATGTTTTTTGTTTTTGTTTTGTTTTCTTTTTTGAGAGGGAGTTTCGCTTTTGTTGCCCAGGCTGGAGTGCAATGGTATGATCTCAGCTCACCGCAACCTCCACCTCCCGGATTCAAGTGATTCTCCTGCCTCAGCCTCCCGAGTAGCTGGGATTACAGGCATGCGCCAACACGCCCAGCTAACTTTGTATTTTTAGTAGAGACAGGGTTTCTCCATGTTGGTCAGGCTGGTCTCAAACTCCCAACCTCAGGTATCTGCCCGCCTCGGCCTCCCAAAGTGCTGGGATTACAGGCATGAGCCACCACGCCCGGTCCTAAGTGCATGGTTTTTAGAGCCAGACACCATGGGTTTGAGTTCTAGCTCCACCATGTATTAAATATTAGCTCCGAAACCTTGAGAAAATTACTTAACCTCTCTGTGCCTCAGTTTTCTCATCTATTAAAATAGGGATATTAATAGTACCATCGAGTCATTTAAAATTAAATGACTTAGTAACTGTAAACCACATAGAACAACATGTGCATTTACTGCATGGAGACTGATGTGTAAGTGCATAATAAAGGTACATAAAATGTAGATTTGCAACTTTTATCAAAATATCATTTTCAGTATATAATTTGCCCTTGAACTTAGGACAGAGGCACAGGATAGCTATGATAAAAATGCTCACTAGTGTAACTGATTAACTCTACATTTATAAGCATAACAATTTCACTTGTCTTTCTATATCATCCCATTTATCTTGGGAAGATAAGTAGGAATAACAATTATAATAGCAAATATACGCCATTTTTAAAGTTCCATTTTATAGTAATTTAGATTTTTTATGGCAAATTTAGTAACAAGGCCAAAATTGAGATGTTTTTATTCTTACAGATTTCATTTTACATTGAAAAGTGGCACTGTTTTTCTTATGTTGAAGAGTTTACTGAAGAAACTTCATATCAGAGATTTAGTGTTTTAATCTACAACAGATTGTGCATATAATAAAGGACATTTTTTCCTATTGGAAATCTAAAAAATATGTCAATTTCTCAAACATAAATTCATAAAATAAAAATTCTGGCAGTGGTCAAGCTCATTATACCACAGTGATCCTGTTTTCCTCAGCAATAGATTTAACCTTCTAACTTTGTAAATTTCACATTTAGCCAAGTTTTTAGCTAAAACGAGTTGAAATACAGCAGAAAGAACCTTTCCTGCCAGTTCTATTCAGTAGCATGTTAATCATATTGCAGTAATAAGTATGAAACAATGCATGCAATTAGCAGTGGTTAATTTGAAACTACTTCATGTCAGTTTCTTTCAGAGCAATACGTTAGTAGAGTAATTATTTATTACCCTGAGGACATGATCAATGATATCCTTCCATAATAACGTCTGCAAAAAGAGTAGGCATCTTCATTTGCATAAAAAGGAAGCTATAGAAACTGTTTTTTTTTTCAGCTAAATAAAAGCAGAAAACTGTTTCTAAGCTCTTTCCAACCATTTCATTAGTAGTAATGGATAAGCAAATCATTTGTTACACTTCAATATTTTTATGGTAACATAATGGTGAGGGGAAAAAAACAGCATTAGTGATTTAAATCCACGAAGACTATCTTTACTGAGAAAGAGGAAAATGACCCATTTCTAAATGTCATTGTTGTCATTAATGTGTATGTGCTAGTCCCTTCCACACACATGATAATTCACTAGTTCCTTAGCTGGAGCTTGAGGATAGAATTTATGGCAAGCCCTAAGTGATAGCAAACACGTAGTCTACACAGCTGAGCCATGGTTGGGCAAAGGCAAGAAAAAGATGTCAGTTTAACCAGGTGGCCACAATTAGATGGAGCAGTTAAATAATCGGGAAGGTGATATTAGAGGATACCATCTTGGCTTTCAGAGTCCACTGTGTATTAGGCAAGAAATCCTGTATGTCTTCATATCCAATTAATTCATCTTATTATATAAAATACCCATCTTTCTGAGGAGGACAAGAAAAATATCTCACCTTTGGAAGTAGTTAGTCTGGACAATGGAAGAGAGGAGACTGAAAAATGGAATAGGCTGGAAAGGCCTAGTACAGCAGAAATTGTTAGAAGGATGCACAAGTCTGAGAAGGATCCTCCACATTTTACAACCCCAGGGGCCTCCATTCATTTGGAGAATGGCATTCTACCAGTTGGGCAGTTGACAGCCTGCACATCTACATGTGAGGGACCCAAACTGAGACGATGATTTGGGGCAGAGGTCGAGGTCAAATTTCAAAGTAGGAGGACCAAATGAAAGACACAGGCAGGTTTTAGAGTTCAAGTGAGGTAGAGGTCTACAAATTCTATTCAAGATGTCCTCAGTATTTAGCCATTTGTGGAAGGATTTGTAGCTCTAATAGAGTCAAAGACAAAGCTAAACCGGTGAAATTACCAGTCATATTGTACCTTATGTACAGAAAGTCAGCAGAGTACCATGTGTGGAAGAAAGAAATTTTCAAATGTATAAAATGAAAATAGCCAGGTGTGGTGGCTCACGCCTGTAATCCAGCACTTTGGGAGGCAGAGGCAGGCGGATCATCTGAGGTCGGGAATTCGAGACCAGCCTGACCAACATGGTGAAACCCCGTCTCTGCTAAAAATACAGAATTAGCTGGGTGTGGTGGTGCGCGCCTGTAATCCCAACTATTCGGGAGGCTGAGGCGGGAGAATGGCTTGAACCCAGAAGGCAGAGGTTGTGGTGAGCCGAGATCGTGCCATTGCACTCCATTCTGGGCAACAAGAGCGAAACGATGTCTCAAAAAAGAAAAAGTGAAAATAATAATCTTTAATAAAAATATTTGCTTTTAAAAGTTTTGAAAGGATTACATGAGAATTGTGTGCATGGTGCACTTCTATGTTACAACCGCTCAGCTCCTTTTTGTTTTTCCAGGAATAGTGTTCCCTTTCTATGAGAGCCATCCTCCTTCCACACCATCATTTCTGCTGGGTATTGTTATACTTGTATATTACTCAGGCAACTTGATCCTATATTATCAGTGTGGGTATGGGAGCTACCTGCCCTGTCAGGCTAGTTTGAATTCCTTTTTGCAATGTTTTGCATTCAAATAGGGAAAGAAAGTAGCATCTGGTGTGGTACCCGTGAAATGTAAAATGAAGAACTGTCAGCAGCAATGTTACCTATCATATGGAGGAAGATGGTCTGCAGTAGGACAGAGGAGAGCTGGCATGGAGAGTAGGAGAGAGAAAGTCCTGATGAAATTCAGTTCCCTATCATTTTATTTTTATTCTTTTAGGGACAGGGTCTTGTTCTGCCATCCAGGCTAGGGTGCAGTAGCATGATTATAGCTCACTGTAACCTCGAGCTCCTGGACTCAAGCAATCCTCCCACCTCAGCTTCCTGAGTAGGTAGGACTACACGTGCACACTACTATGCCCCGCTATTTTTTTTTTTTTTTGTAGAGATAGGGGTCTTGCTATGTTGCCCAAGCTCTTCTAGAACTTCAAGCAATACTCCCAACTTGGCCTCCCAAAATGCTGGGATTACAGTCATGGGCTGTCCACTTCATCGTCTTATACTTGAGGCCCAGTGGAACCCTTGCTCTTCCTGAAGTTTATTTAGTCAACTCTTCTTTCAGTATTGTTATACACTCCAGTGTCCTTTCAATGAATCACCTTCTCTCCTTAAGCTACTTTGAACTAGTTATCTGAGTAAAGCAGAAGGCACTATACTCTGCTTAGCATGAAACACATACTAGGTCTAAAGAAAAGAAAAGTTGAAGAAGAAAAATAGAAAAAAGAGCAACATATTGAACATAAAATCCTATTAAGCTTATAGATAGTTCTTTATAGATGAGTATTTAATTGCTTTCTAGTTGTTTCAGGTATATTAATCATGCTTTTCTAAATAGTATTTGACTCTTTAAAATAAGATAATATATATTGTATATTAACTTATCTCAAATAATATCCACTACAGTTCAGCCTAAAAATAGTGAACAAAAAAAAGTAATTAATTGATCTAATAATTTGCTTTTGTCCATTCACTTTTTAACTTTTCTAAGACTCTGGGTTACCATTTAATGCACCAGAAGTAATAACTTCCTAATGATGTGTCAATGATAGACAAGATCTAAGGTACCTTTGGGGAGCCATTACCACTTTTCCATCAGATTTGGCACAATATTTGCATGACTCCGTGTGTTACTAATTTGACAAGAATGGTTTCACTTCATGAAAACCTGAAGCATAAAGTAGAATTTGGGGCAGCCTCTTAGTTTATCCACCAGCCAATAAACTTAGTAAAAGCTAGAGTAATAGCCAAGTCCCAGACATCTAAGGAAAAAAGTCCTGAGAATCACGTTGTTGAGATTTTTTAGACTTCTCATCCAGTAAATGGGATAAGTACAGTTAGCTGCAATAGCGAAATGTTTCCTATTTGATTTTATTAAATGATAGATATGAATTAATGCATTAAGATATTTGATTGTGTCATAAAATGTGTATATGAGCATCATGATTCAATTTAATGTACCTATTACTGGTTGATGTGCCATTATATTAGGCTAAATTAAAATATTTTATGGAAAAAAATTACAATTAAAGACTCAAAATTGATTGCATTCATAACTTAAAAGAAGATATTCTGTTCCATTAATATTTTGAATAATTAAAATAATATATCAGAAAACAACGTGGAAAAATTGAGAGGTAGACAAGGTAAAACAAAAAGAAGTAGATATAAAGTCAAAAATAAAGTTCACTTTCTATGTTAAATCAATATTTTCTCTTTAGCTCAAGTTTTTAAGAATGAAAGAGTAACAAAAGTCACATGGTTAACTGCTTGTCTCAGCAAGTAAGTTTTAGGTCACATTGTCATAAAAGACATGAATATCCCTCCTTTCTTCTTCCAAATTACGAAACAAGTTGATTCCAAATACAGCATTTTAATTTTTTAAAATAATGTTGCCATAGATAATAAGATGATACTTTGAACAGACCATGAGAACTCTCTTAATGCAACACGTGCCTTATGAAGTGTGGCCATTTGTCTAGGACTGAGGGATTTCTGTGTCATGAGACTTTCAGTGTTAATATGAGGACAATCCTCCTGGCAAACTGAGGTAGTTGGTCATCCTACGTGAGCAAATTACTTAGCTTATTTGTAAACATAAGTATCCAGAAGCAGACTTTTTTTTTAATGTTGTGATTTACCCTTGAAGACTTAAATTTTCTTCTCTCTCATTTTAAGTAGATAAAGGCTGATTACTATAAAGATATATGGCATTGACATATTGGGATTTTTCTAAGATTTCTTATTTCTCTTAATTCTAAAGATCAGGAAATATTCTACTTTTCCTACTGGTAGTGTGGTCCATGGACCAAAAGCATCAGCCTGACCTAGGAGTTTATGAACAGTTCATAATAATAAAATTAAACCCAGGCATACTGAGAACACAGAATCTATATTACTAACAAATTCCCAGGTGATTCATATATGCAGTAAAGTTTAAGAGGCACTGATCTAAATTCTTTTAAGAATTTTCTAAATGGACTCCAATTTTTCTCTATTGTCAACTCTTTTGAATTCCTGTCTAGTCCACTACAAAGCCAATACAGCCTCATTAGCTCAGCTGCAATTAATTTGAGATGTGTAATCATTTGACCTGGGTTGGACTGACAATTTTGCCCTGCAACCCTTGCCCTACATATGAAAAGGAGTTATCTAAGTTAAGAGGCAGAGTTGGAAAAACCTACCTTTTTAACTTGTTAACAAATTAATTCTTCGCAAAGTATTGAATGCTATCTGGAAATTAAAATAGTCCTAACAGGACCTTTATTTGAAAACTTTTTGTTTGCAGGCAATTCAAATTAGTGAAAGAAAGAAAACTATATGGGATTAAAAAATATTTGCACAGCCATCCCCCAGTTGACCTGATGTTGTGAAGTTTGATTGAACATTTTAGCAACTCTTGTCTAATTAGTTAAGCTCATTTAACCTACTTTCCTGGTACATTATACTGCAAAATTGAGTCTAATTCTTGGAAGAAGCCATACTCTTTTAGGTCTCCATGTTTTCTTCGCCTTCTTGTTTTCTGATTAGGAATCCCCTCCCCACCATCCTCAAACCCCGTACCTGTTTTCTGACTGGAAAACTCATACTCATCCTTTAAATGTCACTTTAAATGCTATTTCCTATGTAATCAATCATCCAGGTTTAGGTTCTCCCCTAGTGTGTCACTCTCTTTCTGTCTTTGAACAACTTTTAACATTTATTACATTGAATTATTAAGGTTTGTATGTGAGAGATCCTCCAAATGGACTATTGAGTCCTGCAGGCAAATTACCTTTATAGGCTTAACAATCAACTCCGACTATGGGCTTAATAGATATTTGTTGAATGCCTGAATGAATGAGAAACTGAGTGAATGAATATGTTTTAAATGATGAAAGCTCACTGAGAGTGAACATTTTGAATGTTCTTATATGTTTATTTCAATGAATTCTTACTGTCCTAGAAGAACCAGAAGAGAGAGGAGATACAGACATGTGTGTCTAGAAATCTGATGCAGGTCCATCATTTCAGTACACATAAACATCTTATGGAAGCTGAAACTGAAGTAACTGATGCTTTTTGCATTATTTCTTCAAAGTTTTCTTTGTTTAAAAAGTCAGCCCATTTGTACCACAAGGCAGATTGTTCTATGGTTTGCTCCAATTTCCACTAGTCCTCTGCTATGATGACTGGGCACACACTGGCTTGGTCTTTCCAGTCTCACTGTAAGAAGATAGACCTTTAATCTCCTAATGCATTACCTGAATGAAGACTGGCAATTGAGATTTGTCGACATTGGCAAAAATGCCATTTAAAGTTTACAAAGAGCTATGAACTTCAAGGATGAAGACTGAAATTTAATTTTAAAGTAAATTACACTTTTGGAGAAGATTAATGCAAATCGTTAGATGTGAATTTAAGTCAAATGCTTGCCCATAGTTTTTGGAAAATACCTACCTATATGTATGTCTTAAAATTAGCAAAAAAGCACCATTCCGGATCAAGAAGTGTACTGTTTTATTTAGGAATCTAAATTAACTATATCTTAGTGTACTTACACCCTTGTGGATTTGGGAGCAGGGACTGAATCTCAAATGTCTTCAGAGAGAAGGCTGATAAAGTAAATGAGTGAAGTGAGCCAGGTGGGGCTTGAGGTAACCCAAGAGTTTATGCTTTGTTGAAGGGGTAACATTTACTGTGTCTCAACAGATTATGATCATGCAGAAATATGACTCTAAGATTGCCATATATTTTAGTTTTTCAAAAGAAGCTGATGTTCTAGACATTTATACAAAATATCCCATCATTAAAAGGTTGGCAAGTAATTCATAATTTTAAACCTATGTGAGTTAAATAGAATATGTCTGCTGAGTGGATATGGCTCACAAACTAACAGTATATACCCTTCGTTATGGAGGAATGTCTCTTTGAAATCTGAATTTAGACTGTTCTGACTCCATAAATAATTGGATGACCTTGCATGATAGAATGTGTTCTGCGAGTAGGTCTTTCCTAGTTGTAATGCCTAGTTGGAAAAGATTGCAGAAGGGTCGTGTAGACTCTGTCTGGAAAGAAACTAGTCAAGGATAAATGCAGTGCAATCTGAAATGGATGGGCGATACATTACCCAAGGTAATTAGTTAAAAATAAATAATCCACACTTCAAAAAATGTATTTCAAGACTCCAGTAATAGTTCCTCTGGGGACATCAAAGTCTGTGTGGGTGTTTCCCCTATGGAAAATAGTTGCTTTAAGTATGGCCACTTTTAATAGGTGATGAAAGTTTCTCTACACCACACTTCACATCCATCATCCCTGAGTCTTGTTTAAAGTTACAGCATGATCTATTTTGTGCTATGGAAAATTTAAAAGCACCTATACCATGTTTTAGGAAGAATAACTAGTGAAAGAGCTGTCTCCTTTCCCTAAGACCATATTGGAAATTCCAGCAATAGCTATCAGTGAAGAACTGTTGTACCCAGTAATAGAAATCTATTAATAGTAGGCCATAGCAAAGGCAGCAGCAAAACACAGCAATAAAAGGCAAGAGAACCCAATATAAAGAGTTTCCATGAATAAGCACACTGGGAAATCTCCCTAACCCCCAGATAACTGGGCATATATTGGCAATCTAATTTCTGGCAATAAAGCTTAAAGGGGAGTAATGCCATAATCATATGTATTTTAAAAATTGTTTCTTGTATTATACTTTTAGGATGATGAGGCTTAAAATATATGTTACACTCTACAACATAAATATTTCATAATATAATGCTCTGAATTTTGTGAAACCAAATTAACAATTTTATACATCTGCAATCTAATGTTGGTATTTACTAATATCAGCATTACTGCTGTCAATTTTACAAGAATAAAGTATAAAATATGTGGCTTGTCGCCCATGTTTGCTTTTTGCTCAATTCATTGGTGCTATTCTTACAGCTTAGCACTCTGATAAACCCAAAACATTCCTTCTTCTCCTTGCCCTTCCAGAACCTCCTCTATAGCATCCCATATGCAAATCTACAAGATCACTTTACTAAAATAAACTGAATGAATGTTATAAGCTATATGAATAGCAAGATATAATATAGAATCTGTCCAAATTAAATGATTTATTTCAAGATGTTGGCATCATCATCTTTTGCTTCTTAATAATCATAATATCCTTACAAAAGAAATCATCACAAAATGGGCACAAATACAGGATTTATATATTTTTAAAGATCATCTCTGTTTATTGCAAAGCACTCACTCTTCCAAGATCTTCCACTGCCTTGTTTCTCTAGCTCTTCTGCAGACAGTCATTCTGTTTTCCATTCCAGTGTATCAAAAGGAACTTGAACACTATTTCTTACATTTTCATAATTTCATAATACAAAACATTTCTTAGACTGACTCAAACAGACAAAGAAGAATTGGATGACCATGATTTTTAATGCTTTCTCATACGTCCACTTGGTCAGAATGCAATTTGACCAATGGACTCTTACACATATGCATGAATTTCTGCTATATTAAAAAATCTGTACAAGAGGCAGTATGGGATATTAACTCAACTTCTTTTTAAATCTTATTGTCTTTGTCTATATTGTTTTGTGATCTATTCTAATAGAAGATAAATAAGGCATCTCCAAGTTGTTATTCAATTAATTATTGTCTATTTTCATATCTTTAGAGAAATTCACTTTTGATGGCACTTTACTGAGAAGCAGTATATGGCTTTGGAAGAGGGAAGCCAGGAGGAACAGTCAACAATACTAGAGGGCTTTACCTCTTTAGAAAATGAGTAGGACAGGGAAAGACACATTCATTTCAGCTTGGATCATTACCACACTGGTTCTGTTCCTCTGTTTCTAGGTGATAGAAACAATTAAAATGGAAATCTGGTTCAAAGGAGATAAAGAAGAATAGGTCATTGCCCATCACTCTGAATATCCAGACACTAGTTCGGCGTGACTCATCTATCCACACTGTGAAACCAGTCTGGAGGGCTGAAGTTCTCACATATCTATAAATGATCATTTGTTTTATACTAAAAGCCTAGTATTATATCAGCTGTATTAATTACCACCCAAATTAAAGTTTAAATATTATTCTGTTTTCATTTTGATTGAGGGAGGGATGGCTGTGGGGTTTCTTTCTATTCTAGCAATGAAGAAAGACCAAGGTGACTTTGGAGAGGAAGTTGCCTTGTGATACTATCATTATCAGTAATTAGCCACAGTTAGTAAGCTTCTATTAATCAAATCCACATCTGGAAAGACTTTAACTAATTCTGTGAGATGAACAGTGTTTGCAAAATTTAAAGCATGGAAGGTAACATTGCATAATTTCGCAAGCCAATGCAGGGCAGAAAAGAGAAAAAACTCTATCATTAAAGCATAAATAACCTTGTTTAATTAAGCCTATTATCTATAAAATTATATATAACATTTATATACGTACATAGAATAATTATAACTATTCCCTTTAACAAAATTGGAAACTCAAAATAAAAAAAAATAACTTCTACATATATCCCTCTCATATATTAGTTAATGAGATGCTATAGCAAATGTCTAAGCATGTTGTAAATAAACAGGCAAAGGTAAAAATCTTAATTTTAAGGGACTGTGAGTGTAAATCCTTGGCATTTCTAGGCATGAGGGGAAATGTCCAAATTCTAAGGAAGAATGTAAGGGGTGAAGATGTGATATTACTATCCCTTTCCTCTGCCCTAGGAAAGGAGAGATGAAATATAAAGAGGAGGTTGGGCAGCTCCTACTCTCCTGTACCTTTAGCCAAGTGTTCTGGGGAAACCAGAGAGGTACCAATCCATTCCAGAAAAAAAAAAAAAAAAAAAGTCTAAAACTTGGAATTTTTACTTTCAAACACAGAGCAATTTTATCCCTGAAAAAAATCTCCCCATTTGACTCATCTTAATATTAGCCAGCTTCACAACCCATGTGTACTAGTCAGGGTTCTCTTAAGGAACAGAATTAATAGGATATATGTATATATGAAGGGGAGTTTATTAAGAATTGACTCACACAATCACAAAGTGAAGTCCCACGATAGGCCATCTACAAACTGAGGAGCAAGGAAGCCAGTCCGAGTCCCAAACCTCAAGAGCAGGGAAGCCAACTGTGCAGCCTTCAGTCTATGGCCAAAGGCCCAAGAGCCCCTGGCAAACTACTGGTGTAACTCCAAGAGTCCAAAAGTTGAAGAACTTGGAGTCTGATGTTCGAGGGCAGGAAGCAGCCAGTGTAGGTGAAAGATGAAGACCAGAAGACTTAGCAAGTCAGCTCCTTCCACATTTTTCTGCCTGCTTTATTCTAGCCACAATGGCAGATGATTAGATGGTGACCACCCACACTGAGGGTGGGTCTGCCTCTCCCAGTTCACTGACTCAAATGTTTATCTCCTTTGGTAACGCCCTTACAGACACACCCAGGAACACTACTTTGCATCCTTCAATTAAATCAAGTTGACACTCAATATTAACCATCATACCATGCTTTATTTAATTTTACTACCTCCTAATCCAAGACTTCCAAGAAACTATATTTATACCTAAATTAGCACAGCACCTACTGTATCTGCTTCCTGGTTTAGATGTAATGAAAAGAGCATAAAGTCTTGAGCCTACCATTTTCTAGTCAGGGAATATTGGGCAATTAATTAAACCTCACTGAGTCCTGTTTTTCTCTTCTACATTTTTTTGCAAAAGCCAAATCATTTTATGCTTTCTAAATTGCTCTACGAAGGAAAAATAGTAATAATTCTCACAAAATAGATACTGCGGGATGATTGTATTTGCTTATATATTTTTTCTTTTATTGTTCTTTTTTCCTTCTGACTCTATCTGAAACTTGCCTCTTTCCCTAAGACACTCTTTTCATCAGAGCATTGTCTCCTTCACTTTTTTTTGTCACCATGACCATGGAGGTATGGCAGATGTCTTCCTTGCTTCTTATAGCTACTTTCAGATTACTGTCTTCCCCTACTCCCTGAAATCCCTGGATTTTAGGCTTATACAATCAGAATATATCACTCCTATCCTTCCTAATAGATTTGCAGCACCTTGGTCCACTTGCCTTCATTCTGTAAAAATTTTAGTCCCCTATTCACTGTCATTTCTCTTAAATATTGCAGCTCTACAATCTTTGATTATTTTAAGATTCATAAAAACAATCTTTTCAATAACTTGTCCCTTCATTTATAAGTCAAATATTTGTTGAGTGCCTCAAATTTGTCAGGCCCTAATTTCAAGGTGGGAGATAGAGCAGGAAAGCAAAAAAAAAAAAAAATCACTGCTTTTAAGGAAATGGCATTCAAGTGGAGGAGATAGATAATAAATAAAACCAAAAAGTAAAAATACATAGTATTTCAGATAATGATAAAGGCTGAGAAGAAGAAAAAGATAAACCAAGAAACATAGCTATGTAATGTATATGTTTGGGGGTGGGGTGATGGGGGTTTGAAATTTTAAGAATGGTCAGAAAAAGTATCACTAAGAAGATGACTTCTGAATAAGGATATGAGGGAATTCAAAATACAAAGGCTTTTTAGCTTCTTGACCTTCTCCCCTCTAATAGTCTGTTACCTACCCTACCTCAGCAGTATGTCCCCATAGACACAACTTATATCTTCTCAATACTAAGAAATGTACCCTTCCGTTCTCTCAGTTCCAAGCCTGCCACTCTGTGATCACCACCTCTATCATTCCAACCCCTACCTTTGCGCATTCTAGCTCATACAGTCCTTCATTCCCACTGGATCTAGGGTTAGTTAGTTGTCTTACCAACTTTTTATTATTTCTCATCCCTCCTTTTGTTTTTACTTCCTTCCTTAATTAGTTGGTATTAATGGCCCACTACTAAAATCACTTTCTTGTATATAATATTAAGCCTCAACTGCCCTGCCTACTCCCTTTATTGTGCCCACTTGGCAGAATCCCAATCTTGATTAATCTACTCAATCTTGCATCTCAACAGCTAAATGTGATAATTACCTCATACATACTTCACTCTCCTCAAACCTGTAATAGTTTCTCTGACTCCCTCAAACTCCATTGAGGATTATGTGTCTTACGTTTCTGAGAAACTTAATTTCTGCATATTTCCAACATTACATTTACCAACCAACCCAAATACAGCTAATATACTCTGCCTTGTTGCTTCTCAGCAAGAATAAACTGTCCATGACTTATTTATTATTTATCTATTTATTTTTTTGAGATGGAGTTTTGCTCTTGTTCTGGTTGGAGTGCACTGGCGTGATTTTGGCTCACTGCAACCTCCGCCTCCCAGGTTCAAGCGATTCTTCTGCCTCAGCCTCCCAAGTAGGTGGGATTCCAGGTGCATGCCACCACACCCAGCTAATTTTTTGTATTTTTAGTAGAGATGGGGTTTCATCATGTTGGCCAGGCTAGTCTCAAACTCTTGACCTCAGGTGATCCGCCTGCCTCAGCCTTCCAAAGTGCAGGGATTACAGGCGTGAGCCACCACGTACAGCCCATGATTTTCTTTAGGATGAACTCCTCCTTTAATAGACATAAATTATTCTCTAATCACATTAAATCCCTCATTTTACTAAATCCCCCATCAGCACACAAACATACTATAATATTTTATATCAAGAGAGAGTCAGGCCTCTGAGCCCAAGCCAAGCCATCGCATCCCCTGTGACTTGCCGGTATACGCCCAGATGGCCTGAAGTAACTGAAGAATCACAAAAGAAGTGAATATGCCCTGCCCCACCTTAACTGATGACATTCCTCCACAAAAGAAGTGTAAATGGCCGGTCCTTGCCTTAAGTGATGACATTACCTTGTGAAAGTCCTTTTCCTAGCTCATCCTGGCTCAAAAAGCTCCCCCACTGAGCATCTTGCGACCCCCACTCCTGCCCGCCAGAGAACAAACCCCCTTTGACTGTAATTTTCCTTTACCTACCCAAATCCTATAAAACGGCCCCACCCCTATCTCCCTTCACTGACTCTCTTTTCAGACTCAGCCCGCCTGCACCCAGGTGAAATAAACAGCCATGTTGCTCACACAAAGCCTGTTTGGTGGTCTCTTCACACGGATGCGCATGAAATTTGGTGCCGTGACTCGGATCAGGGGACCTCCCTTGGGAGCTCAATCCCCTGTACTCCTGTTCTTTGCTCCATGAGAAAGATCCACCTATCACCTCAGGTCCTCAGACCGACCAGCCCAAGGAACATCTCACCAATTTTAAATCAGGTAAGCGGCCTCTTCTTACTCTCTTCTCCAACCTCTCTCACTGTCCCTCAACCACTTTCTCCTTTCCACTCTTCAATCTCTCTTCTCTTAATTTCAATTCCTTTCATTTTCTGGTAGAGACAAAGGAGACACGTTTTATCCGTGGACCCAAAACTCTGGCGCTGGTCACGGACTGGGAAGGCAGCCTTCCCTTGGTGTTTAATAATTGCAGGGACGCCTCTCTGATTATACACTGACGTTTCAAGGGTGTCAGACCACGCAGGGACGCCTGCCTTGGTCCTTCACCCTTAGTGGCAAGTCCCGCTTTCCTGGGGCAGGGGCAAGTACCCCTCAACCTCTTCTGCTTCACCCTTAGCAGCAAGTCCTGCTTTCCTGGGGCAGGGGCAAGTACCCCTCAACCCCTTCTCCTTCACCCTTAGCAGCAAGTCCCGCTTTTCTATGGGGCAAGAACCCCCAATCCCTTATTTCCACACCCCAACCTCTTATCTCTGTGCCCCAATCCCTTATTTCCGCACCCCGACCTCTTATCTCTGTGCCCCAATCCCTTATTTCCACGCCCCAACCTCGTATCTCTGCACCCCAATCCCTTATTTCCATGCCCCGACCTCTTATCTCTGTGCCCCAACCCCTTTTCCCACTTTTCTGGAAGGTAAGAACCCCCAAACCCCTTCCCTCTGTTTCTCTACTCTCTTTTCTCTAGGCTTGCTTCCTTCACTATGGGCAACTTTCCACCCTCCATTCCTCCTTCTACTGCCTTGGCCTGTGTTCTCAAAAACTTAAAACCTCTTCAACTCACACCTGACCTAAAACCTAAATGCCTTATTTTCTTCTGCAATGCCACTTGACCCCAATACAAACTCAACAGTAGTTCCAAATAGCCAGAAAATGGCACTTTGAATTTTTCCATCCTGCAAGATCTAAATAATTCTTGTCATAAAATAGGCAAACGGTCTGAGGTGGCTGACGTCCAGGCATTCTTTTACACATCAGTCCCTTCCTAGTCTCTGTGCCCAGTGCAACTCGTCCCAAATCTTCCTTCTTTCCCTCCCACCTGTCCCCTCAGTACCAACCCCAAGCGTCGTTGAGTCTTTCTAATCTTCCTTTCCTACAGACCCATCTGACCTCTCCCTTCCTCCCCAGGCTGCTCCTCGCCAGGCCGAGTTAGGTCCCAATTCTTCCTCAGCCTCCGCTCCTCCACCCTATAATCTTTTTATCACCTCCCCTCCTCACACCTGGTCCGGATTACAGTTTCGTTCTGTGACTAGCCCTCCCTCTCCTGCCCAGCAATTTACTCTTAAAAAGGTGGCTGGAGCTAAAGGCATAGAGTCAAGGTTAATGCTCCTTTTTCCTTATCCCAAATCAGAAGCGTTTAGGCTCTTTTTCATCAAATATAAAAATCCAGCCCAGTTCATGACTCGTTTGGCAGCAACCCTGAGACACTTTACAGCCCTAGACCCTAAAAAGGCAAAAGGCCGTCTTATTCTCAAAATACATTTTATTACCCAATCTGCTCCCGACATTAAATAAAACTCCAAAAATTAAATTCCGGCCCTCAAACCCCACAACAGGATTTAATTAACCTCGCCTTCAGGCATACAATAATAGAAAAAAGTTGCAATTCCTTGCCTCCACTGTGAGACAATCCCCAGCCTCATCTCCAGCACACAAGAACTTCAAAACGCCTGAACCTCAGTGGCCAGGTGTTCCTCCAGAACCTCCTCCCCCAGGAGCTTGCTACACATGCCAGAAATCTGGCCACTGGGCCAAGGAATGCCCGCAGCCCGGGATTCCTCCTAAGCCACGTCCCAGCTCTGTGGGACCCCACTGAAAATCGGACTGTTCAACTCACCTGGCAGCCACTCCCAGAGCCCCTGTAACTCTGGCCCAAGGCTCTCTGACTGACTCCTTCCCAGATTTTCTCGTCTTAGCGGCTGAAGACTGACACTGCCTGATCACCTCGGAAGCCCCCTAGACCATCACGGATGCCAAGCTTCGGGTAACTCTCACAGTGGAAGGTAAGCCCATCCCCTTCTTAATCAATACGGAGGCTACTCACTCCACATTACCTTCTTTTCAAGAGCCTGTTTCCCTTGCCTCCATAACTGTTGTGGGTATTGATGGCCAGGCTTCTAAACCTCTTAAAACTCCCCAACTCTGGGGCCAACTTAGACAATACTGTTTTAAGCACTCCTTTTTAGTTATCCCCACCTGCCCAGTTCCCTTATTAGGCTGAGACACTTTAACTAAATTACCTGCTTCCCTGACTATTCCTGGACTACAGCTATATCTCATTGCCGCCCTTCTTCCCAATCCAAAGCCTCCTTTGCGTTCTCCTCTTGTATCCCCCCACCTTAACCCACAAGTATAAGATACCTCTACTCCCTCCTTGGTGACCAATCATGCACCCCTTACCATCTCATTAAAACCTAATCACCCTTACCCCACTCAATACCAATATCCCATCCCGCAGCACGCTTTAAAAAGATTAAAGCCTGTTATCACTCGCCTGCTACAGCATGGCCTTTTAAAGCCTATAAACTCTCCCTACATTTCCCCCATTTTACCTGTCCTAAAACCAGACAAGCCTTACAAGTTAGTTCAGGATCTGTGTCTTATCAACCAAATTGTTTTACCTATCCACCCCGTGGTGCCAAACCCATATACTCTCCTATCCTCAATACCTGCCTCTACAACCCATTATTCTCTTCTAGATCTCAAACATGCTTTCTTTACTATTCCTTTGCACCCTTAATCCCAGCCTCTCTTCGCTTTCACTTGGACTGACCCTGACACCCATCAAGCTCAGCAAATTACCTAGGCTGTACTGCTGCAAAGCTTCACAGACAGCCCCCATTACTTCAATCAAGCCCAAATTTCTTCCTCAACTGTTACCTATCTTGGCATAATTCTCATAAAAACACACGTGCTCTCCCTGCCAATCGTGTCTGACTGATCTCTCAAACCCAAGCACCTCCTACAAAACAACAACTCCTTTCCTTCCTAGGCATGGTTAGCATGGTCAGAATTCTTACACAAGAGCCAGGACCACACCCTGTAGCCTTTCTGTCCAAACAACTTGACCTTACTGTTTTAGCCTTGCCCTCATGTCTGCGTGCAGTGGCTGCCGCTGCTTTAATACTTTTAGAGGCCCTCAAAATCACAAACTATGCTCAACTCACTCTCTACAGTTCTCATAACTTCCAAAATCTATTTTCTTCCTCATACCTGACGCATATGCTTTCTGCTCCCCGGCTCCTTCAGCTGTACTCACTCTTTGTTGAGTCTCCCACAATTACCGTTGTTCCTGGCACGGACTTCAATCCAGCCTCCCACATTATTTCTGATACCACACCTGACCCCCATGACTGTATCCCTCTGATCCACCTGACATTCACCCCATTTCCCCAAATTTCCTTCTTTTCTGTTCCTCACCCTGATCACGCTTGATTTATTGATGGCAGTTCCACCAGGCCTAATCGCCACACACCAGCAAAGGCAGGTTATGCTATAGTACAAGCCACTAGCCCGCCTCTTAGAACCTCTCATTTCCTTTCCATAGTGGAAATCTATCCTCAAGGAAATAACTTCTCAGTGTTCCATCTGCTATTCTACTACTCCTCAGGTATTCTTCAGGCCCCCTCCCTTCTCTACACATCAAGCTCGAGGATTTGCCCCACCCAGGACTGGCAAATTAGCTTTACTCAACATGCCCTAAGTCAGATAACTAAAATACCTCTTAGTCTAGGTAGATATTTTCACTGGATAGGTAGAGGCCTTTCCTACAGGGTCTGAGAAGGCCACCGCAGTCATTTCTTCTGTTCTGTCAGACATAATTCCTCAGTTTAGCCTTCCCACCTCAATACAGTCTGATAACAGATGAGCCTTTATTAGTCAAATCAGCCAAGCAGTTTTTCAGGCTCTTAGTATTCAGTGAAACCTTTATTTCCCTTACGGTCCTCCAT
The DNA here is from genome assembly GCF_029289425.2 of Pan paniscus. Lineage (NCBI taxonomy): Eukaryota > Metazoa > Chordata > Mammalia > Primates > Hominidae > Pan > Pan paniscus. Next base: position 50,503,582 of record NC_073252.2, read on the forward strand.
CTTCAAAAAAAGTAGAATGGACTGAAGGTCTTTTAAAAACACACCTCACCAAGCTCAGCCTCCAAAAAGGACTGGACAATACTTTTATCACTTTCCCTTCTCAGAATTCAGGCCTGTCCTCAGAATGCTACAGGGTACAGCCCATTTAAGCTCCTGTATAGAAGACGCTCCTTTTTATTAGGCCCCAGTCTCATTCCAGACACCAGACCAACTTGGACTGTGCCCCAGAAAACTTGTCATCCCTACTATCTTCTGTCTAGTCATACTCCTATTCACCGTTCTCAACTACTCATACATGCCCTGCTCTTGTTTACACTGCTGGTTTACACTGTTTTTCCAAGCCATCACAGCTGATATCTCCTGGTGCTATCCCCAAACTGCCACTCTTAACTCTTAAATAAATAATCTTTGCTGGCAGGACTATGCTGAATCTCCTTAGGCAGTCTCTAATCAGATATCCTGAGTCATCCCAATTCTTAGACCTTTTATACCTGTTTTTCTCCTTCTGTCATTCCATTTAGTTTCTCAATTCGTCCAAAACCGTATCCAGGCCATCACCAATCATTCTATATGACAAATGTTTCTTCTAACATCCCCACAGTATCACCCCTTACCACAAGACCTCCCTTCAGCTTAATCTCTCCCACTCTAGGTTCCCACGCCACCCCTAATCCCGCTTGAAGCAGCCCTGAGAAACATCGCCCATTCTCTCTCCATACCACCCCCCAAAAATTTTCGCCACCCCAGCACTTCAACACTATTTTGTTTTATTTTTCTTATTAATATAAGAAGGCAGGAATGTCAGGCCTCTGAGCCCAAGCCAAGCCATCGCATCCCCTGTGACTTGCATGTATATGCCCAGATGGCCTGAAGTAACTAAAGAATCACAAAAGAATTGAATATGCCCTGCCCCACCTTAAGTGATGACATTCCACCACAAAAGAAGTGTAAATGGCCGGTCCTTGCCTTAAGTGATGACATTACCTTGTGAAAGTCCTTTTCCTAGCTTATCTTGGCTCAAAAAGCACCCCCACTGAGCACCTTGCGACCCCCACTCCTGCCCGCCAGAGAACAAACTCCCTTTTACTGTAATTTTCCTTTACCTACCCAAATCCTATAAAACAGCCCCACCCTTATCTCCCTTCGCTGACTCTTTTCAGACTCAGCCCACCTGCACCCAGGTGAAATAGCTATATTGCTCACACAAATCCTGTTTGGTGGTCTCTTCACACAGACGCGCATGAAAGAAAAGAAAGAGAGAAAGTGAAAGAAAGAGAGGAAGGAAGGATGGAAGGAAGGAAGGTAAGAAAGAAGGAAGAAAGGAGGGAGTGAGGGAGGGAGGGACAGAGGGAGGAAGGGAGGGAGGAAGGGAGAGAGGGAGGGAGGGAAATGCTTTTCAACTTCATATTCCTCTTCAACCACTATACCATATCTCTGCTTCCATTTATGGAAAAGCTTCAAAATAGTTGTGTGTACTCATTGTCTCCATTTCCTCTCCTTTTTTCACTCTGGAACCCACCAAAATTAGGCTTTTGTTCTCACCATTCCAACAAAAAGCTCTGGTCAAAGTCCCTGCAATGTCCATTTTGATAAATCAAGTCCTGCATTCATAATTTTTATCTTTAATTCAACCTATCTGTGCCTTCCACACAGTTGATCACTTCTTCTTGTAGTACCCTGTTCATTTGGCTTTCAGGACACTATTCTTGTTCCTCTTTCATCTTATTTACTGTACCTGGTTATTTTACTTTTCTGGTCTCCTATCATCTTATAATAATGAAATTTTCCAGGGCTTAATCATTAGACCTCTTTCCTCTTTTTGGCAAAACCCACTGACTTTCATTTCACCCTATGGATGTGAATACTATGCCTATACTGACACTTGCAAAAATTCATATTTCCATTCAGTACCCTTCCTTGAACTCCAGATTCTTACTTTCAACTAGTCACTTTACCTCTCCTCTTAGATATCTAATATATAACTCAAATGTAACAGCTGCAAAGGTGACTTCATTTATTTTCTTCTTCCTTCCAAAACTATTTTGTTTTTCCGAATCAGTGACAACGACTTCCTTTAAATTGCTCAAGTCAAATTTCTTGGGGCCATTTTCACTTTTCTCTTTCTCTCATACTCTAAACTGTGAAGGAAAAAAATGCTCTGGAGAGATTCATCAGGCAAGGAAAACTATTTGGTCCCAGAAATTTGGGAGGCTGAGGTGGGAGTATCACTTGAGCCCAGAAGTTCAAGAGCAGCCTGGGCAACAGAGTGGGACCCTGTCTCTTCAGAAAGAAAGAGAAAAAACAAACTAGCCAGGCATGGTGGCATTCACCTGTGGTGCCAGATACTTGGGAGGCTGTGATGGGAGGGAGGTTGAGGCTATAGTATTCATGTTCATGACACTGCCTTCCAGCCTGGGTTCAGAGCTAGGCCCCATCTCCAAAAAAGAAAAAGAAAAACTTTACTCAAAATTATTGCAATAAGGATCGAGTCCATTGCAAAAGGAGAGATAGGTTGAAACAAAAAGTAGGAGAGATTTTAAGAGATAGTGCAAAAGTACTGGAGAAAGTTAGCCAGGAGGTTGGTCAATGCCAATAGACCATCTGTGTTTGCTAATTGTCATTTATTGCCCCCCTTCCCTTTCACAGTGACTGGGAGATAAGGGCCCTGTGTTTCTAGCTTATTACATTTAAAAGAAAAGGTTTCCAGGTCTTTTGGAGAGACATTCCTTGGTTGTAGAAAATTTACATTTCAAAGAAACAGAGAAGGTATTTAAGATTGCAAAATTTCTAAAGGAAATGCTCAAAGAAAAGGGAGGTCAAGGGCCCATACTCAGAAAAAAACCTGTCTAAAGTTAAGTCAAGATGAAGGGAAGTCAAGGTCATCTTGGTCAATATACAATCAATCACATATCTATCCACAAAATTCACTTCTTACAGGTCTTTGCTCAAAGGTCACATGACTAGGGAGTTTTCTTGACCTCCCTTTATAAAATAGCAATCTCCCTCACATTTTTCCACTACACATGCATACCTGTCCATCTTATCACCCTCAAACTGTGGCATTTATTTATTTAGTTCATTTTTTCTACTTTATAAATTTTTATTTTATTTTAGATTGAGGGAGTATATGTGCAGATTTGTTACATGGATGTTTTGCATAATGGGGGTTTGGAGTTCTGTTGTACTCATCACCCAAATAGTTACCATTGTACCCAACAGACAATTTTTCAACCCTCATGTCTATCCCACCTTGCCTGCTTTTGGAGTCCCCAGCATGTATTGTTTCCATCATTACGTTCATGTGCACCTAGTTGTTAGCTCCCACTTATAAGTTAGAATGAGCGATATTTGATTTTCTGTTTTGGAGTTAGTTCACGTAGGATAATGGCCTCCAGCTCCATCCATGTTGCTGCAAAGGACATGATTTCATTCTTTTTCATGGCTGCATATTATTCCATGGTGTATATATACAACATTTTCTTTATTCATTCAACCATTGATGTACACTTAAGTTGATTCTATAACTTTGCTATTGCTATTAGTGCTATGACAAACATACAAATGCAGGCGTCTTTTTATATACCAATTTCTTTTCCTTCGGGTATATATCCAGTAGTGGGACTGCTGGGTTGAAGGGTAGTTCTATTTTTAGTTTTTTGAGAAATCTCCATACTGTTTTAAATAAATGTTTTACTAACTTACATTCCCACCAAAAGTGTATAAGCAAACCCTTTTTTCTGCATCCACAACAATATCTATTGCTTCATGACTTTTTAATAACAGCCAGAATGCAATTAATAGAAATTGCATCAAATCTGTAGACTGCTTTGGGCAGTATGATCATTTCAACTATATTAATTTTTTAAACACAGGATGTTTTTGCATTCATTTGTATCATCTATTATTTCTTTCATGAGTGTTTTATAGTTCCTCTTATAGAGATCTTTCACCTCCTCAGTTAAATATATATATATATATGTATTTTATTTACTTATTTTTGTATCTATTGTAATAATTGACTTTTTGATTTGGTTCTCAGCTTGAATGTTACTAGTGTATAAAATTGCTACTAATTTTTTACATTGGTTTTTGTATTGTGAAACTTCACTGAAGTTGTTTATCAAGCCTACAAGTCTTGGAAGAGTCTTCTGGGTTTTCCACATATAATAAGATTCTGTTATTAATGAACAGAAATAATATGACTTCCTCTTTTCCAAATAGGATGACTTTTATTTCTTTCTCTTACCTAATTACTTTGGCTAGGACTTCCAGTTCTATATTGAATAGAAATGATTAAAGGGGATAACCTTGTCTTGCTCCAATTCTTAAGAGAAATCCTTTCAACTTTTCCCTGTTCAGTATGATGTCAGCTGTGGGTTTGTCATATATGTCTCTTATTATATTAAGGCACATTCCTTCAATGCCTAGTTTGTTGAGGGTTTTATCATGAAGGTATGTTGGATTTAGATGAGTGCTTTTTTTCTGCATCAGTTGAGATGATCTATGGTTTTTGTTTTTAATTCTGTTTATGTGGTGAATCACATTTATGGATTTGTGAATGTTGAACCACCTTTGCATTCCTGGAATAAAACCCACTTGATCATGATGAATTATTTATTTAATGTGCTGTTGGATTCGGTTTGCTATTACTTTGTTGAGGACTTTTGCATTTGTGCTCATCAGGAATTTTGGCCTGTAGTTTTCTTTTTCTGTTATGTTCTTGTCTGATTTTGTTATCAGGGTAATAGTGGTTCCACGAAATAAGTTAGAGAGGAATACCTCCTACTTTATTTTTTGGAATAGTTTCAATAAGATTAGTAGCAGCCTTTCTTTGTATGTCTGGTAAAATGTGCCTGTGAACCCATCTGATCCTGGGACTTTACTTGTTGGAAGATTTTTTATTACTGAATTACTTTCATTACACATTATTGTCCTGTTAAGGATTTCTTTTTCTTCCTGGTTCAATTTGGGAGGTTGTATGGTTGCAGGAATCTATCCACTTCCCCTGGGTTTTCTAGTTTGTGTCTATAGTGATGGTCCTAGTAATCTATGATAATCTTTTGCATTTCTGTGGTATCTATTTTAATGTTGCCTTTATCATTCCTGATTGTACGTATTTGAATCTTCTCTTTTCCTCATCTTTAAACTAGCTAGTGGTCTATCAATTTTGTTTATCCCTTTAAAGAAACAGCTTTTTGTTTTGTTCATCCTCTTTATCATTTTGTCAGTCTCAGTCTCATTTGGTTCTAGTCTGATCTTTGTTATTTCTTTTCTCCTGCTAGCTTTCAGTTTGATTTGTTCTTGTTTTTCTTTGAGTTGTGACATTAGGTTGTTAATCGAGATCTTTCTATCTTTTTGATGTAGGCATTTAATGCTATAAACTTTTTTTAGGACTCCTTTTGCTATATCCCAGAGATTTTGCTATGTTGTGTCTCTATTTTCACTCATTTTGGAAAATTTTTTTATTTCTGCCTTGATGTCATTGTTTACCCAAAAGTCATTCAAGAGAAAGTTGTTTAGTTTTCATATACTTATGTAACTTTAGGATTTCCTCTTAGTATTGATTTCTAATTTTATTCCACTGTGGTCTAAGAAGATATTTGACATGATTTTGATTTTTTTGAACTTACTGAAATTTACTTTATGGCTAAGCAGATGGTCAATTTTGGAGAATGTTCCATATACAGATGAAAAACATGTATGTTCTGTTGTTCTTGCGTAGAATGTTCTGTAAGTATCTATTAGTTCCATTTGGCCTAGAGTCCAGTTTATGTCCAGAGTTTTTTTGTTGACTCTCTGACCTATCTAGTATTGTCAGAGGGGTGTTGAAGTCCTTAACTATTATTGCATTGCTATCAGTTTATTTTCTTAGGCCTAATAGTATTTGTTTTATGAATCTGGATGCTTAAAACATTAAGTGTTAAGTGTTGGGTGTGTATATATTTAAGATAATTAAATCTTCTTATTGTATTGAACACTTTATCAACATATAATGTTCTTCTCTTTTTTCTTTATACTGTTGTTGGCTTAAATTTTGTTTTGTCTTCTATAAGAGTATCTACCCCTGCTCACTGGTTTTCCATTTGCTTGATAGACCTTTTCCACCTCTTTACTTTGGGTCTTCGGTGTCCTTATGTATGTCTCTTTTAGGCAGAAGATTATAGGGTCTTGTTTTTTCATTAATCAGTTTGTGGCATTTAAAACTATCTGACATATTCAGATACATAATACATTTACTAATTTCTTTCATATTTATCTCCCCCTACTTGCCTGTAAACTTCATAAAGACAGGTACTGTTTTGTCTACTGCTGGTTCTCCAGTATCTAAAACAGTGTCTGATACATAGTATCCACTCAATAATTATTTCTGAATGAATTAATGAATGAAATGCCAGATTATTTCTGGCAATTAAATACAACTTATTTGAGCCCCAAAGTGCCAAATTTCACATTATAAATATCTTTGAAAAACCTGATGAAAACCGTATATTCTTTCTGCAGAATAATTAATACACATGAAGACACACTCACTTGATTTTTTGCTTATAATTTCAGAGACTAGTATGGATTTCATAAAGTCCTAGGGTTTCATATAAACTCTAGGATCTCACTGATTCCAAGGAAACCTCTCTGGACTACCGTGTACCTGTAACTGTCTAAACACTTTGAGTCCCAGCAATCACATAGGCTTACTAATTTGTACACAACATACTTCTACTGCAATATATTTCAACTTAGGAAACAAAGTAATGCATTGAAAGATCACACTCAAATCCTGCTAAATTGTCCACAAATGGGATGGTGTCAAGATTTCTTATAAACTGCTTCAGGAAAAAATGTTTTTAATATTCTAATACTTCGTAATATACTATTGATACAATGTCAAATAAGCATATTTTTTATTTTCCTCTTTGAGAAAAAGTATAGTACATGTGAGATTCTTAATTTCATGTCTATATCTTCAAAGAGCTGCGATCAAGGACAATCATTTCTATTGTACTATTTAATGCTGCTATTATAACTTAAGAATGTATGAAAAATGCACAAACATCAACTTACTGTTCATAAAGAAGAATCTGCTTTAATAAAAACACACCCAAATACGCATGGCTTAAATATCCATTTCCAGAATGACTATGTAATTGTGTCAAGTGACTCAGTATTTAAACTCATTTGTACAAAAGCCTACATTCACTTAATAAAGCCCTTTCTCTCAGTCTGCACACGAGTATTCAACCTGGAGAGGCTTTTGTTTATCTGAGGTACATTCTTTATTACATTCTTGGATAGCAACTTGATACTGATTTCAATAGGCTAGAAAAATAAATTATGGAATATTTAATCAGAATGAAGGTTATATGCCCATTTAAGAGTATGGAGTTGCGCAGGGCAAAATGATGTGTGTGAACAAAGAGGTTAGAGAAATAATGTTTAGGGTCAGTGAAGAACATCCAGGCTATGATACTGTTAAACATCAAAGGGGCCTGATTTTCTCTATTTGAACTTTGAACCAGTGGGTAAAAAGGAAAAATTGTGAAGCAGATACAATCAATGTATCACTTTTAATCCTAATAAAAGCTTAGGTTAGAACACACAGATTAAGTTTGAGACAATTAAGGACTTCCTAATTCTAAAGCCAAAAATTACATAGAATGATTTCCAAATCACAGGCTGTGCTTGACTTTGCCTGTAGGGACTTGATGCTATAAATGTATTACAATGAAGAAACTAACAAAAATATATGCCTCCTGATCAGGTAGGTCCCATGAAGAATAGAAAAAAATGCTTAGCTTTACTGCCCCAGTTTCTAGGACGAGGGAGGTATAGAAGAGATAATTAGCATTATATTAACGTATTCACAGAAAGGGACATCAGAAATGGGTGTTAACATTCACATTTAATTTGAAAGGAGGATTGTGCTATCTAACCAAGGTGGACCACCAAGAGGGAACTTGTAGAAAACAAGAATCAAGCAAAAAGAAACATGAAAACTTATCCAAGAATGAGGGTCAAGGAGATCACTGACAAGGTAGCAGCAGACTAGAACCCTCACCAAGATGATTCTATACTTTCAGGCAGCTTTTCACACATGGCTATGACTAGACCTCATACAACCAACTTTTTCTGCTAACATGTAACTTAGAAATCATTTATTTATTAGAATCATGTTTCTTATTTTGACACAATACTCCTTTGGCTAGAATTTTTATTTCATTCGCTTGTGATCTAAGATCTTTAGCATTCTTTAAAAGCTTCTCATTATACACTTGTTTTTTAAATACTCAAAAATTCTACTAGGTAGATTCATACTTTGAACCTAGGAGAAATAACTTCTATTTTACAGTTCTATCCTGTGTATGCCAATCATTGATTACTGCCAAATTATTTTATACCATTTTTAAATTTAAAGACTGACACAATGCAGTTAAGTGGGAAGACAAAGAAAGCCCAAATAAAGAAGAATATATGTATGCAATCAACTTCTCCACCAAAGGCAACCATTCTTAACATTTTAGTGTAGGTCTTTCCAGTATCTTTTTTGTTCATTATACTTTTTCTTTGAATCAAATGGTAGCACTTTTTAATATTTAATAGCAATATTCAGTATGTATTTTCTTATGATAAAACACATTTTCATTCACAGACATCTACAAATTCAACTAACATTTACTGAACTCTTTCTATATATCAGGCACTGGGTTAAGCACTGGGTCTATGAGGATGAGTGAGGAAAACAGGCCTAGGCATAGCCTTCGTGGTGCCTAAAATTAATGGAGAGAGACAGAATAAATAACTAAACAAACAAACAATCAACAAATACCCTGTGAGCCAACATGCTATTATATATGGTATGTTCTTATTTTATTTTCTTATTGTTTATTGAGAAATACAATTTATTTTTACATATATCTATTATTGGTGAATTGAAGATCTACATGTAATAAACAAAACAATAACTACCTGGTAAATGGAGTAAGTACAGTTTACCCTATCTCTTCTACTGAATACAGCTATGAAACTTGGACAGAATATGTGAAGATGAGAACTCTGAAAAGTAAATAATATAAGGCAGATGAGAAAGATGACCAGAATTTGAAATATCAAACTGGCAGTGGGTTTTACCCAGAAGGCACTGGATCACAGAGATCATAGTATGGAAATCACTGAGAGGGAAAAGTTTAGGAAAATAATCGATAAGCCCAGGCTTATGGATGCCTGGGCTCACTCTCCACCTGTGCATGAATGGATCTAAGCTTAAGCATACCAAAAACCTTGAGAATTAAACTAACAGATAGTCCACTGCCCAGATTCCAGACTGGCCACTGGGGCAGTGCACATAGAAGGAAACGTCAAAATGGGGCATTACTGTTTGTATTTAATCTCACAGTTAATATCGGAATGATACTGCAAAGGCTTTGAAACTGAACTGACAAGGGAACCACAGCCTACAGAAAGTGTGTCAGAACTGGTGAACTGACAAATCCAAATAGCTTGCCAATACAAAAATTATCAACATTCTGTATATAATTCAAACAAGACTCAGAGTCTCACATCATATGCAATGTATCCAGAATACAATCCACAATTACTCAGCATTTGAAGATCCAAGAAAAGCTCACAGAAGCCAGAAGAAAAATAGAACAAACTGCAAGAAAAGAGGTGTCAGCCAGGCGTGGTGACTCACACCTCTAATCCCAGCACTTTGGAAGGCCAAGGCAGGTGGATCACTTGAGCTCAGGAGTTTGAGACCAGCCTGGGTGACATAGTGAAACCTTGTCTCTACAATTTTTTTTTTTTAAAAGATAGCTGGGTGTGGTGGCACATGCCTGTAGCCCCAGCTACTCAGGAGGCTGAGGTGGGAGGATAGCTTGAGCCTGGGAATTTGAGATTACAGTGAGTCAAACGGTGCTACCGCACTCCAGCCTGGGTGACAGAGCAAGACCCTGTCTCGGGGGAAAAAGTAAAAAAGAATAGAGGAGAAAAAGAAAAAATCTATCAACTCAAAATTCCATATTCAGTAAAATCACTCTCTAGCTGAAATTAAGATACACTCAGATGAAGGACAAATAAGAGAATGTATTGCCATAACACCTGCTCACAATGAAGTACTAAAGGAATTTGTTTAAACAAAAGAGAAATAGTTCCAGAAGAAACTTAGAACATCAGGAATAAAGAAGGGGTAGATGTTCAATATATTGACAAATATAATAGCTTATCCTTCTCTTTTTGAATTTGAAAAATATATTTGATGATCAACTTCTAGCAAGACTTAAAAAGAAAATTCTGATGTACAAAGAAAAAACAGAAGACACAAATTACTAATATAAGGCATAAAACAGGGGATGTCACTACAGACACATCAGACTTTAAAAGAATACAAAGGGAATACTATAACCAATCTGTCCATATAAATTTAACAATGTAGATGAAACTGACCAGTTCATCATAAACCACAAACTACAACAGATAACATAGATAACCTGAATAAACCTATTTGTTTAATATCTTCCCCCAAATATCTTTAGACCTAGAGTATTATAAGTAAATTGTATGAAACACGTAGAAAGGAAATAAAAAAATAAAAAGTAGAAATAATAACAAAACTACACAATGTGTCTCAGAAAACAGAAGAAGGAAAAACACCTACTAATCTTCTTTATTTTATTTTATTTTTTTTGAGACAGAGTTTTGCTCTTGTTGCCCAGGCTGGAGTGCAATGACGCGATCTCAGCTCACCGCAACCTCCTCCTCCCGGGTTCAAGTGATTCTCCTGCCTCAGCCTCCCAAGTAGTTGAGATTACAGGCATGCACCATGCCCGGCTAATTTTGTATTTTTAGTAGAGATGGGGTTTCACCATGTTGGTCAGGCTGGTCTCGAACTCCCGACCTCAGGTGATCCACCTGCCTTGGCCTCCCAAAGTGCTGGGATTACAGGCGTGAGCCACCATGCCTGGCCAACATCTACTAGCCTATTTTATGAAGTCAGCACTACCCTGAGAGGAAAACCAAAGATAGTACATATTTTTTCATGAACACATATACAACAATTTTTGAAAAAAAAATCAAATTCAGCAATATAGAAAAAGCATTATACACTATAAGCAAGTGAAGTTTATCCATATTGTGCACTACTAGTTCAATATTCAAAAATTAGTTAACATAATCCACCATTTTAACAATCTGAAGAAGATATGATATCATACTCGATGGTGAAAGAGTGAGTCCTTTGCCTCTAAGATCAGAAACAAGGGAAGGATGTCCACTCTTACCATTCATATTCAATGTTAGATTGAAAGCAGTTTCAAGTTTAACAAAGCAAGAAGAGAAATAAGTCATACAGATTGGAAAGGAAGACAATGTCAAGGAACCTGAAAGCAAACAAACAAAACCCTAGGAATAATAAATGATTTTAGTAAAGTCAGAGGACACAATGTGAACACACTAAGATCTATGGTATTTCTATGCAAAATATTAAAAGAACACTTAAAACTCAACAATAAGAAAACAACCCCATTAAAAATGGGCCAAAGACCCTAACAGACAACTTATTGAAGAAGACATACAGATGGCAAAGTATATGGAAAGATGTTCAATATCATATATCATTAAGGAATTGCATATTAAAACAATAAGACACCACACACCTTTTAGAATGGAAAAGAAATGTAAACACTGATGACACCAAATGTTGGCAAGGATGTGAAGCAACAGGAACTCTAGTCCATTGCTTACCTTGTGATCCAGCAACCATGCTCCTTAGTATTTACTCAAATGAGTTGAAAACTTACGTTTACACAAAAACTTGCACACAGATGTTTATAGCAGCTTTATCTGTAACTGCCAAAATTTGAAAGCAACCAAAGTATCCCTCAGTAAGTGAATGAATAAGTAAATAGTGGTTCATTCAGACAATGGAGTATTATTCAGTGTTAAAAGGAAATGAGCAATCATACCATTTCCATGTAAAGACATGGAAGAAACTTAAATGCATATTAGTAAATGAAAAAAAGACAATCCGAAAAGACTATACAATTGTATGAGTTCAACTGTGTGACATTCTAGAAAAGGCAAAGCTATGGAGACAGTGAAAATATCAGTGGTTGCCAGGGGTTGGGAGGAGGGAATGATGAATAGGCACACTCCAGAGGTTTTTAGGGTAGTGAAACTATTCTGTATGATACTTTAGTGATGGATACATGTCATTATAAGTTTTTTTCAAACCCATGGAATGTACAAAAAGAAGAGTGAACCCCAATATAAACTATGAACTTTGGGTGGCAATTATGTATAAATGTAGGTTCATCAGTCTTCACAAATGCATCACTCTGGTGTGGAATGTCAATAGTTGGTAAGCTGTGCATATGTGGGGACAGAGAGTACTGTATATGGGAACTCTTCTACTGTTTTCTCAGTTTTGTATGGACTTAAAACTGTTTTAAGAAATAAAACCTATTAACAAAAAAACTCAATGGTCACATTAAGATTAAAAATGTCTACTCTTTGAAAGACATAATTAAGAAAATAAAGATGCAAGTCACAAAATAAGATAACATTCACAGTTTATATATACTTCTGTCAAATACATATATATAACTATATATGTTTCTGTCAAATATATATATATATTTGGCAGAAGACATATTTAGAACAGATAAAAAACACTTAAAAGACAATAATAAGAAAAGCAACCCTATAAAATGGGCAAGGGCTGGGCATGGTGACTCTTGCCTGCAATCCCAACACTTTGGGAGGCCAAGGCGGGAGGATCACTTGAAGCCAGGAGTTTGAGACTGGCCTAGGCAACATAGCGAGACCTTGTCTCCACAAGAAAAAATGAAAAACTAGCTAGGCATGGTGATGCATGCCTGTAGTCCTAGATTCTTGGGAGGCTGAGGCAGGAGGATCACTTGAGCCCAGGAATTTGAGGCTACAGTGAGCTGTAATTGTGCCACTGCGCTCTAGTCTGGAAAATAGAGTGAGACCCCGTCTCAATAAAATAAAATAAATAAAATGGGCAAAACATTTGAACAAACACATTACAAAAGAAGATAAAGTGCCCAATAAGCACATAAAAAGAGGCTGAACATCATTAGTCATCAGGATATGAAAATTAAAACCACAATAAAATATATCCCAGAATGGCTAAAATTTAAAAGGCTGACAATATAAAGTGTTCACAATTATAAGGAAAAATACTCTTATACATTGCTACTGGAAATGTAAAATGGTGCAGCTGCTTTGAAAATAGGCTAGCAATTTCTTATAAAGTTAACCATTTATGTATGACCGAGCAATTTTATTTCTAGATATTTACTCACAAAGACTTAAAAACAAATTTTCATAGCAGCTGGACTCAGAAGAGCTAATAAATGGAAAGAATCCAATGTTCATCAACAAGTAAACGGATAAACAAATTATGGTATATAACACAATGGAATATTACTTAGCAATAAAAATAAATGAACTAACAATATATAGAGAGCAACAGAGATGAGTCCCAAAAACATTATGCTATGAGCAAGAGACCAAACACTAAAGAGTATTTATTGTATGGTTTCATTTATGCGAAGCTCTAGAAGAGATAAATCTAATTTTTAGTGATAGAAAGTGAATCAGTGGTTGCCTATGGCTGAAAGTTGGGGGCAATAACAGGATAGGGGAGCAGGGGAATTTTGAGATATTAGATATCTTCTATGTTTCAATTGTGATAAGAGTTACATCAGTATATAAACTGGTTAAACTCATTGGAAATATGCAGAGTGTATGCATTTTATTGTATTTAAATCATTCTGCAACAAAGTTAATATTTAAAAACTCTCAATGGTTTTACCAAGTCTCTTGCTTTCATGATACTAAATACACTTTAAATTTGAGCAACAAAATAATTTATTGGCTTACATAGCCAAATATATACTTTATATACTCATACTATAGGAAAGGCAGGCGGGAAGCCTACCTCAAGTAAAACAAGAATCAGGAACTCAAGTATTGACAAAACTCTCTCCATTTCTCTTCACAGGACTATCTCTATTTCTGGCCTTGATTGCTCAAGATGGCAGAAACTAGGACAGCTGACAACTCCTGGACTTACATTCTCATGGATTCATCAACCAGATAAAGATCTTTCTTTGGGGGTCAAATTTGAAAAATCTGGAGAAGGACTTCAACTGGCTCCACTTGAGTCATGTGGCTATCTCTGGATGGACCACTGTAAGGGTTTAGGGTACTATGATTGGCTCAGATTGAGGTAACTGGTGATTTCCTAACCAAGCATTCTGATGAGAAAGACCAAGTTATATAAGAAGAAAGAGGAAGCTTTTAGAATATAAATTAAAACCAGAAGCAAAAGAGACTTTTTATAAAAAGAAAGAAATAGTATAAACAAGGCTACTGAATCATTTAAAACTAAAAATCCATTCTTATTTATTTTTCCGATAGTGAATATTAAAGAAAAATATTCTAAATTCTCGAAGCCTGTGTCTAGCTGAGACAACAAATTCATAAAGCATTTATTTCCATCTCTAAACATCTTATTTACTAAGAATCTGAATATTTTATACCACCAGAAGTTGATCAGGCTTTTTTACTCGTGTTATGAAAGAAGACAACAGTTGTTCCTATAATCATAAAATTGCTCAGTTCAAATAGAGAGATGAACCCACTGGGGACATCACTAAGTCCCTTCTTACGTTCATATTGTAACATTGTTACACTGTTGGATTCCTCTTCATAAGTTGGGTTACATTCACTGCAGATGGTACATCTGACTTTAGAGCAGGTGTTGTAGCAGGCCTGGCCCACAGCATCCTGATGCTTATCACCTGGACAGTTTCCAGCCACAGATTGGTCTTCGAGTTGTTGGGGAGATTGTCAGAGAGATTGATAGTGTGAGCCATACTGGAATTACCCATGATAAATGACACGATTTCCTCCACTCTTCTCAAAAGACAAGCTGTGAATCACAAGACTATTCAGCTAAACTTGATGAGTACCTCTTTCCACGTGGAAGTTGCCTAAAAACACATTTACATCCAGACTTGGGTCACCTGCACAAATCAGAGCATTTAAGATCCAATGACTCACTCTTGGAATATGGAAATCAACTAACTGAGTATAAGATTTGTAAACCTAAAAGATAGCTTTGGTAATTTTTTTGTTATTTATTTTGCCAACTATTACCTGTTTTATGCTTAGTACTGTGCCAGTTAGGTTAAGCTAAGCTGAAGTAACACATAAAGCCTGAAATATCACGGTTTAAACATAATGCAATTTGTTTACTCATTTAACAGTCAGATGATATTGCTGAAGTGGGAGGGAAGGACCAGTAGCAGAATCTACACCAACCAGTCATTCAGAGACATGTTTCTTTTAATCCTAATGCCTCTGAATTCAATGTGTCCCTTGAATAACTATCGGAAGAGGAAGAAGATGACAGATTATATGGGAGAGATTTTTATGGGGCAGATCTGGCAGTAATATTTACCATTTCTACCATATTCGTTGTCTAAATCTGGATTACACATTCCAAATTTAACTGCAAAGGAACAGAAAATGTGGTTTAGCTGTTTAACCAGGAAGACGAAGAATAGGGAAATAGATATTGGTGATTATTAGCAATCTTTGCTACACAGGCACTGCAGCAATGCAAATGGGAAAACAGTAAGTTGGTTGAAAACTGAAATTTACTGGAATGAAGTCAGTGATTTTTCATCTACAAGGAAGTCTCATACTTTTATTTATTTCTTTATTAATACTGGATAAAATTCTCTTCTTAGAATGGGTAAAACTATTTCTCAAACCACATAAGTAAAGTATATAAAAATCTCCAAAATTTCAATATTCTCAGCTCAGCTATCATAGAGAATGATATGTAATTTACCAACTTAAAACATTCTTTAAACAGAAGGCAAACTAAACTTCAGTTAATAGACTTACCAAGAGAGAAAAGGTTCATTTAGAAAATTCTCAATTGGGCTGGGCATGTTGGCTCACACTTATAATCCCAGCACTTTGGAAGGCGGGGGCGGGGAGATCGTTTGAGGTCAGGAGTTTGAGACCAGCCTGGCCAACATGGTGAAACCCCATCTCTACTAAAAAAACTAAAAAAAATATTAGCCAGGTGCTGTGGCCCACACCTGTAATCCCAGCTACTGGGGAGGATGAGGCATGAGAATCACTTTAGCCTGAGAGATGGAGGTTGCAGTGAACAAAAAAACCCAGAGAAACCAGTAATACCATTTTTTATAATAGCTAAATTACATATAAATTTACAAAAATTAAAAATAATCCACAATCAAGAAAAAATATCTGTATTCTTTACTTCTGTTCTCTTTATTGTCCCCTACCCCAACCCTCTGAAAGTAGCAGCATAGGCCGGGCGCAGTGGCTCACGCCTGTAATCCCAGCACTTTGGGAGGCCGAGGCGGGCGGATCACGAGGTCAGGAGATCAAGACCATCCTGGCTAACACAGTGAAACCCCGTCTCTACTAAAAATACAAAAAATTAGCCGGGCGCGGTGGCGGGCGCCTGTAGTCCCAGCTACTCCGGAGGCTGAGGCAGGAGAATGGCGTGAACCCAGGAGGCGGAGCTTGTAGTGAGCCGAGATAGCGCCACTGCACTCCGGCCTGGGCGAAAGAGTTAGACTCCGTCTCAAAAAAAAAAAAAAAAAAAAATTAAAAAAATCAAAGTAGGAGCATAAGTGATTTACTTATGGCTAGATATGGTGAGAAGCTAGGAGAGCAGTTTACTTCTGAAATGTCGGAGGAGACCTCGATCATGATTCCTGGGGCCTTGATAATTACATGGCAGTAATGTCCATCCTAGCCTGGACTTTATCCACCGTGGTCTTCCTGGACTCAAGAGCTAAATGGCTCCACTCATCCTCCCCATATCAAACCTTACAGTAATGTACTTTTCCTGGCCTGATAGGTAATTTACCAACTTTCATTCATTCATTCATTCATGATAAGTTGTGGGGTTTTTTTAAAAAAATTCAATTTTAGGAAAAAGAGAGAAAGAGGGAAAAAGAGACAGAGATACCAAAGAGAGATATCATTCAAGAAGTGTATATATGAATACATTACAGACTTAGATTTCTTATGCAAATTCAATCCACTACTAACAAAATACAACAGAGTATTATGCCATATTTACCAAGTGCTCATTTTTCAAGAAGCATTATTCTAAATGCTTTAGAACAGCAGTCCCCAACATTTTTGGCACCAGGGACTGATTTTGTGGAAAACAGTTTTCCAGGACCAGGTGGTGGGGGATGGTTTTGGAATGATTCAAGTGCATTACATTTATTGTGCACTTTATTTCTATTATTATTACATTGTAATATACAATGAAATAATTAGACAACTCACCATAATATAGAATCAGTGGGAGTCCTGAGTTTGTTTCCTGCAACTAGACGGTCCCATCTGGGGTTAATGGCGGATAGTGACCGATGATCAGGCATTAGATTCTCTTAAGGAGCATGCAACCTAGTTTCCTCGCATGTGCAGTTCACAGCAGGGTTTCCCCCACTATGAGAATCTAATGCTGCTGCTGATCTGACAGGAGGCGGAGCTCGGACAGTAATGTGAGTGATGGGGAGCGGCTGTAAATACAGGTGAAGCTTTGCTTGCTTTCCCGCCACTCACTTCCTGCTGTGCAGCCTGGTTCCTAACAGGCCATGGACTGGTACTGATCTGCAGCCTGGGTGCTGGGGACCCCTACTTTAGAATGTCTAACGTGTGTCTAACGTTACTTGGCATCACTATTATCTCCTTCCAAGGCCTCCCCTGAATGGCAGAAGTGAAGATGGGACATGTGTTTCCCAGAATCCTCCTTTCTGTAAGATTCCTGGTTAGAGTTTGTAAATTATAGGAAACTGAAACCAATTAGGAAGATGTAGGTGAAGAAGCTCTTAGTCTCCAAAGGCTGATCTACCCAGACTCATAGACTTCCTGATGAATCCTTGACAGCCACCTGCTTTGTTGCTACAGACAGAAAAATTGATAAAATATTCTCAAAGATTCTGAAGAATTGCAGCAACTTCTCTTAGAAGTTTTATGAGAACCACACTATTTGTTGCTTTAATATGAGATCTTCAATGATTGCTTCCCTGACATTGGAGGCAGCTTCTTGCACTTCTAGTGGGGGTTTGAGGGTCAACAATCATGGAAGTCTCTATTTTGATATTAAGCACTTATTATCCAGAAAACATGTGATGACTTCTGTTTTACTGACCACACATTACTTTGATACAAGTAATCAAAATCGTTTTGTAAGATAGACATATTAGCACATCATCTACATTTTTTTATATGAAACAAAAGCTTAGAAATGTAAATATCTTGTTAAAGTTTTCACAGCCAGAATTCAAACTCAATATGTTAACTCCAGAAATTATGCTTTTCCTTATAATGTTCTACTCTCAATAAAGTCAGCACCAATGAAAGATAGAATTTTGTAATAAAAGAATAACTCAACAATATTAAAGATGTACCTTCCTAATCAGCCACCATTCCTCTCCTTTTTCCTTAAAAAAATAAACCCTTTCTAGAGCTTCTTTTCCACAGTATCATTTTATTAATAATTTGCATTAGCTTTCTCATTAATCAGCCACCATTCCTCTCCTTTTTCCAAAAAAAAAAACCAAGAACTTTCTAGAGCTTCTCTCCTACAATATCAATATTAATGGTTTGCATTAGCTTCCTCATCATGTCTACAATCTATCAAATTTATTGGTAAATGTTGAACTTTCTAGACTCCTAGATTTGCTCATAATCACCTTAAACTATTGAATGCTCAAGCATTGTAGTTTCTGCTTAGTTAGTAGTTACAACTCTGAACGCAAAAAAAGAATCTTACTTTTTTCAATAATTGTTTCTCACAGGAAATTGCAATGAGCAATTAAGCATGGTAGAATCGCAAACTAACCTGGAAGATTTCATGAGAAGA
Organism: Pan paniscus; assembly: GCF_029289425.2. Lineage (NCBI taxonomy): Eukaryota > Metazoa > Chordata > Mammalia > Primates > Hominidae > Pan > Pan paniscus. Next base: position 50,522,534 of record NC_073252.2, read on the forward strand.
AATGTTTCAAAATTAAAAAAAATAAAAAGACAAAATAGAAAAATTTTATCATGTAATCAGGACAAAAAACAGAGTTCTCAATTTAGAAGAGGTATTAATAATTTGGGGGTCACTTTAAATTACCATTCCTTTAGAACATTATTCTTCACTTTTCCATTTCCTTGAAGAATGAAAAATAAAACACATGCAAACTTGAATTGTATGCAAGAAAACCTGTTCATTACAAGCCGTTGATCATGTGTTTGTGGATATAATTTATTATAACAAGATTGTATCCTAGCTCTTCTAGAAGAAATAGACACAGACTTGAAGAACTTTTTTCTCTGAGTCCCATAATTGGAACCTTTAAACAAAGTTATAATTTTAAATTTAAATATTTAAATTTAAAATATTATTAAATATTTAATTATGTAAATATTTAATTATGTAAATTATTTTAAATGAAAATTTCAAGTTTAAATTTAAACTTATTTTAAATTAAATTATTAAAATTATTAAAATATTTAATTGTTTAAATTATTTAATATTTAAATATTATTAAATAAAATTTAAATATTACTCCTTAGATATTACGAATAGAAGCTTCTAGGATGCTTATGACTGTAATTATAGATAGGATAAAATCCTTCCTTCCAGATGAGATGAATCAGTTATTCTAATTTGTTTTCTTGTGCTTTATGATTTTTTCCTTGAAGTCTCATGGCAGACTTTCATTATTCTCCTCATTTTAAAAAATGAGGACATTGAAACCCATACAAGTTTGCTCAGAATGACTGAGAATCCAGGGTAAAAGTATACCCAATTCCATTCCTCTCACTAAATCCTCATCAATAATGCTGTAGGAATACTGAACTAATGGAAAATAGCCATACACAAAGGGAATACAGAGAAAATATTTGCCATGCAACTTGAACCAAAAAAAAAATATTTATTTATTCATCAGTTTATTTCTTATTTGTCACATGCAATCATTTATTCAGTTTTCAGCTCTTTCAAAAATAAATTTGAAGTGGCTTATGCCAACATCACTCCATTAAAGAAGTCCTAGATAAGCTGATGTTAGTACCATCCCACATTCATTAGATTACTATTATTGCCTTTTCCTAAAATTGATTTTGATGGCAAATGTATTAAAGCACTTGCAACATGAATCTAAAATTCCAAATGTTAGTATTTACATGTTAAACTTGAATTAAGCCTCCTATTTCCTCATCCCGATAAAGGAATGAGGCTAGTTCATATTGTGCCTTTGGGAGAACCAGAAAAATTCTTCCTCTCTGGAGAGAGCCAGGCATATGGTTGGAAGGCTGGGCAGGCAGTCAAAGTCATGGTGAGTATTAAGAAAAATGTGCCCCTTCTTCCTAGTGGATATAGGGCCACATCGGGTGTTTGGCTTGGCAAGAAGACTATGAGCTGTGTTGTAGCTCCCACTCACCCCGACACTGGGTGCTTCAGTGCAAGGTATTAATACAACCAGCACAGATACAAGTAGTAATTACATAAGCACCCTTCTTAGCCCTCAGATCTCTGATTCTACATTGCAAAATATCACTTTTTTTTTAAGAATGGAATAGATTGTTAACTTTTATTCTTGTTTTGTCAACTACTTACTTGTAATATTTTAAATTTTACATTCTCTTACCATTTAGAGGACAATTTCTTTGCAAATTAGCCCTTTTCTAAGCCCTTTGATATTCATTGGGAATGTTAGTCTTTTGTTCACTTCTTGCTCCCTCTCTCTACCTGATTTCCTTAGATAATTATCCCAAGTCGTACCTACTTTCCATTTCCTCTCAAACCCAAATTCTTCCATCTTCGTCACTAACAGCCTCTCATTTTACTTAAGTGAAACAATAGTACAATCATAAATGAATTTTAATTTTCTTCTAATTTAGAATATCATTACATTAGTATTCTAAGCATTCCTTTTCTGTGTCAGAATTTTTGAAGTTTACTTTTGAAAACTGAACCACCATGTTTATTATTTGTTTTCTGTTTTTTCCACATGTTTATTATTTGAATACAAATGTATTAAGTGCTCATGTTTGCAGGGTCCTGTGCTACCTGCTGGGGGAACATTGGTGAAAGATACTCATGTGTTCCTTCATAAATACACAATTAGATAGATGGGGAACATTGGTGAAAGATACTCATGTGTTCCTTCATAAATACACAATCAGATAGATGGGGAAGTAAACAAGGACTAGGCAATTGATGATCATATAGTGTAAAAATTTTCCCTGACAGAGGGATGGAGTATTGTGTAAGGACAAATCAGAGACATCCACACCAGATTTGGAATCGGTAGTAGTTTCTTTTCTTTTTTTTTTTTTTTTGAGACAGGGTCTCATTCTGTCCCCCAGCAGGCTGAAGTACAGTGGGGCAACCATGGCTCACTGCGGCCTCAACCTCCCTGGCTCAAGCAATTCTCCAAAGGAGAAGCTCCTTAGAGAAAGGATTGATCCCTCAAGAATGAAGAGGAGATGATTGAGCAGAGATAAAGGAGGTAGGAGTAGTTTGCACATTCTTGGGAGATGGAGGAATGGGTTTAAAGGCCTGGAGATAAGAGACATTGTGATTGGCCTTGAACATAATTCAACAACAGAAGAGAGCAGGCCTTCATGGTGCTAAAGGGAATTCTGTGTAATTGAAGCATGGGACACCATTGAAGAACAGTAATAGAAGAAAAAACAGAAGTAAACAGGGATAGATAACTCAGGGTTTTGGAAGCCATGTATTAATTTTCGTTTTTTACTGATAACTTGATTTCAATATTACCATCTTTTTACCATTTTTTAGCAAATACTTTTCAAGCATCTATTATGTATTAGACTCTATTCTGTGCTAGACATTTAAGATACATCTACAATATGCTAGATTTTCAAGATACATCAGTGAACAATAGAGCAAAATATTCTCTGCCCTTTTGAAGCTTATATTTAGCAAAGAAGATGCAATATACCTAAGAAAACATAGAAGTATGAAGAAAAAGAAAAAGTAGAATAGAGTGAGGGGGTTGTGAGAGGCATGAAGTTGTGTTTGAAATGCACAGCTGTGGATTGGCTTCATTCAGTATCTCTTCCCTGTCTTTCTGTGCTCTCTAGTTTAATTGAGAGCATCACTGTCCACCCTGACACCGATGTTAAAGCTCACTGGTTGCTAAAGTCTTGGGACTCTGCTTCTCCTTTTGTATTCTCATTGTCATTGCTTTACACCACAGCATCCTGTACCCTTATTCAAATAATTCAACAACTACCAGTCTGTTGGTCTCCATTATTTCTCCGTTATAAATTCTTCTTCATCCTTAATCAGAGTCTTCGTTCCAAATGACAAGTAGTCATGCCACTCCTTTGTTCAAAAACTTTTCCCACCTCTATAATGTCTACAGATAACGGTCCTGACACCAAGTATGGCATTTAAAATCCCCCAAAATCTGACCTCTGACTAGCTGTGGATCTGTCTTCTAAAATTTTTCTCCTGTAGCCCACCAAGCTAATAGAGCATTTAAGCATGGACTTTTCCTTCTTTTGGATAATATTTTGCCTATTATAATGTTTTGTCTTTTATGTCTCCCTCTTTCTCCTCATCATTGTATTTTTGTAGTAAAATCTCCTCTATCTCTAAAGCCAGGTCACATTTGCTTTCATTGGTGAAGAGTTTCCTGTATCTTCCCAGTCATTCTAAATAAGTGTTCCATTTTCTGTTCTCCCATGGAATTATGTTTTTTTCCTTATGGCATCCAAGTCTTGTAGTTTCATTCTGAATAATTCTGTCTGTAATTGTTACAGACAGAAGACAGTGCAGTCATTAGACTGTAAGCATGCTCAGGACAGGGACCTTCCCATTGCTCCTCCCCTGGTTTTCCTGCTATAATTATGGCTCAATGTTTTCTGTAGAGTAGGGGCTCCATGAGTGTTGAATTTAAATTCATTTTCTTAAACTCTGGTTTAGGCAATATTTTATTTTGGAGGTCAATGTATTAGCGATCTCATTCATAGAATTAACATGATGGATAAGAACATTTTTAACAAGCATTTTTTAATAATTATAAATGCCAGATTTCATCAGAAGCCTAGAGCAAGTATTATCACTGTGAGACAAAATAAATGCTACATGTGTCAATATTTACACAAGCAGATTACAACAGTGTGGTCTCATCAGTTCAGCTATTGTGTCTTGTGAGCTTAACTAAATTTCAAACTCCATAAGGAACTGCATTTTCCCCTGAAGTTATTAAAGGGTAGATTTCTTTTAATTAAACTCATTTGCATGACTAAATTAGATTTAATTACTCTCATTCATTTCACTAATACCTTTCTTTGATTGGAGAAGGAGAATTTTTATAATTGATTAAAATAGGATGCTCTGGCCTTCTCCATTGATTCTGGAGAATAGTTCTAATTTATGCTTTTAAATGACTAGGGAAACAAATTTTTTTTGATCTAGTGCTACTGCCAATACTCTTCATGAACCTGGGATGGACACACAACCAATCTGCTCCTTAGCTTCTCCCTCTGATAAGCACTGTAGTACGGATGGTAATGATACTTCTTTTGGCCTATCATGCAAAGGCAAATGATGCTTTCAATGTGGAAGTGCTTGAAACATTCATGTAGATTATAAACCATGAATATTATTGAAATCATTAATGTCAGAAATTAAAGCTTTTGTTTTAAATGTTTTCTAAAAATGAAGTTCCTCTTTGCCTTTTGGGTGGTAATCATTGTTTTCATAATTTTAGATTATCAAAGTTTACTATTGTATTCATTCATTCACTCATGCCTGCATGCATTTATTCAGTGTAAATTTGTTTTCACGCAATATTACAGACATGGTGACTGTCATTGGATAGAATTAGATAAACTCTTAACAAGTCTAATAAAACATATTCCTCCCTCAGGTGTTCAGTCTTGAGAGAGAGAGGTTAATATGTAAAGAAATACATTTTGATAAATGGAATAAAAAAATTGCATACAAGGTTCATGGTTGAAAAGGGGGAGTTTTTAACTCAGCTTGAAGGTACCTAAAATAGATCTTATGAGATAAATGCATTTAAAAAGATAGGAGAGGAAGGTTATTCTAGGACAAAGGAATTCTGTGTTCAAAGGCACTCAAGCAAGAATAGAATGACATATTTGGAAAACTCTAGATTACTTTGGCTTAAGTTTTGGCTTAGAGCATGAATTGACAGGGAAGGAGTTTGGAGAATAACCCATCCTGGGGGTGATTTGGCTTAAAGCAGGTAAGTAAAATGAATATATTTATGTATTAGAATGATAATGAAATAGCAATATGGAAAGTAGATTCGAGAGAAATAAGTCCAGTTAGGATATTCTTCAGTTTGAAGATAACATATACCTGCAATAATGTAGTAACAATAAATTTGGAGAGAAAAAAACAAATGTAACGTATTTCATTGGTATTTATTTAGCAGATAGAATTGTCAGGCAGAAGTTTAAGATATCTTCTATGTTTCTGCATTGGATGATATTTTAAGTAGTGGTAGCATTACCAAAAGCTTAAGAAGATAAATATGTTTAGGGGTTGACTAGAAGGAATTCTAATTCAAGCTTTGGGGATGCAATTTTGAAATGAAGACAATACATTTGTCTGGGTCCTAGGATAAGGGTATAGAAAAACGTTCTAGATTTGAGAGTTGTAACTGAGGTTTTCATGTGTTGTTTTGTTTTAAATCTACTCTTTACTTTCTTTTGTGAAATGCCCCTTTCCTGAGTTACTGATTCTAGTTTGACTATTAAAATGCCATGCCTCTCCCTCTGATGGTGGAGGGCGCTTGAATCAAGTCAGGCCAATCAGAAAACAAACATAGGTACTGGTGAGGGTGCTGGAAGAGAGGTGGTCGTGTTTTTTTCCAGTGGGATTACTAGCTGTTAGAATAAGTAAGCCCAGAGTAACTGGTGGTGTCTTTGTTTCTGCATAGGTAAAGTTTGCAGATGAAGACAATACAGAAGTTAAAAAGCAACAAAAGAAACAGTTCCGCTGATATTTTTACACTACTGGATCCAACCAAGCCTTTAATTAACTTTCTCCTTAATGTTTTAGATATGTGAGCTAATAAATTTTGAGTTTCATGCCTTATGCATGTTTTTATTTCTGTTACTTGTATCCAAAAGCATCTTAACGAACTCAGAGGTTTTCACCAAGTGAGTTGTAATTCACATTGGGAGGAGGAGTGTCATAGCTCAGGTCAGGGTGTGGTAAGTGAGGAGAGAAAAAGATTAAGATAGACTAATCAGAGGAAACGTGAAAATTGAAAGATAGATGGAGGGAAAGAATCCCACAAAGAAAAGTAGATCAATTAAGAAGCCTAGCAAAGGGTAGTATGATGGAAGCCAAAGAAGTAAAGAAAACATCAAGAATAATGGAATGTCATAGGGAAGAGATGAGATCATATTAAATAAGACAAGATATATCAAAATGTCTGTTTGATTTAGCAATCTGAAGGTCATAGATGACTTTAGTAAGAACCATTTCAGTAGAGTGGTGGGTGCAAGACAGATGGAATACGTGTGAGAAAGTGAAGTCAGAGAACTGATTTTGTCTCTCAAGAAGATTATGTGTAAAGGGGCAGTGGGAGATTGGGCTTTGTCTTCAGTGAAATGCATAGTCTTTCTAAAGGCTAGAAAGAGGTTTTTTTTTCCTACCTCTTGGGAAAAGCAGCACCTGTATAAGTGCTAAGAAAACGCACTATTTTTTCTTCTGTCCTTTCTTGTTTAAATATGGTACTTTTACATGGCTTTTACAAGAAAACTTGTGGTGATTACCAACATAAAATGCCAACTAGATAAGAATAGTGACAAATACAAATCAGAGGCCTGCTGGTTTCTTTCACTCACTTATGTAAGTCCTGGAGGTTTCCCATATTCGGATGCTTCAGTTTTCTTTCATACTAAAAAGTAGAAAATCTTATTTTAACCAAAAAATGCATACTGAGACATAGAAAATCATAAGGTATGCCCTGTATCCATATCATAACACATATGGGAGCTAATGACTGGCTCCTGCAAATATTTTCAAAACAATGCTCTTGATTTCAAAACCTGTGCTTTGTTACTGAACAGAACGGTTTTCCCAACAGAGGATTGTCATTATTCATTTTAAGAAACCCGTGTTTGCTGAAGTTGATATAATATGACTTATCTCAATAAACTACACTCAAAGCTTTGCATTATTTGGTGCCATTTCTACTCATTAAATGTCATATTTTTAATCTCTCTATTACAACGTATAAGTAACATTTATCAAACCACCCAGGATATGAATCTATTTGTCAGTTTCATGTTTTTTAAAATATAATAATAGTAAATATAGAAAAGAAACATTTAAAAATTTAAAAATAAAGCACTGTATTGCTTCTTAAGTAAGGCATCACATTGTTAATAAGTGGCCTATGTACTCATTAAAAAGAAAATTCTCAAATATTGCAGTAAGTAATAATGTACTAATAGTCGTGTCTGTCTCTTCCAGCCTATAAACAAAATCTAGGGTATAAGCCAAAATAACTCACCACAATGGATCAATTTTTGGAGAGTTAAAAAGCCTATCAGCATTCTGGATGTAGACACCTGATTCCTAATCAGGAAGTGCTTTGAGGTGAGCACCTTCCCTTTCAAGCCTGCATTTGGGTATTTGGCGTGGGTGTACAGTCATAAAAAGGAATGTGTCATGAAAAGAAATGGAAACAAACAAGCCACAATATCAAAAGGAAGAAAAAAAATACTACAAACCACACTTTCACAGTCCTCTATTTATACTAGCACATTCTGGGAAAATCACTCAAAAACCTGTTACTAATCATTTAAACCTTAGGCTGTCGACATTTTTCTGCTTTGCTAGCCAAATAGTCATGTGCAGCAGCCAGAGGGTTAAAGAGCCAGATTTCCTGTCCCATACTGTAGCTTTGTGTGAGCAATATGGAGGACCCCATCATCGCTGCAGAGGCTCCTGTTGAACATGAAGAGGTCTATCCAGGCAAAAATATGTGCAGCCTTCTGGGCCAGATTTGCTCCGGAAGGGCTTCTGAGTTGGCTGTGCAGTGAACTAAGCTGTCCAGACCTGCTGTTCTGCAAAGGCCAAGATTCTCCCTTTGTGCGTCTAGTTCTTCAGCCACCAGAACATACAAAGCCTACTTTCCCTGGGTCCAGACACCCTACACCATCATAAAAAGGTCTTTGTTTTGTATCAGGAAATAAAATACACAATTTAATATAAATTTGATTATTTATATTTTGGTAGACTGAGACAAACATTTCAATATTCACATTGAAATAAAATAAGTAAAACCAAACAAATAACTAGATAGTTCTGGGATTTAGACTGTGGAAGGCAACAAAATTTTCTATTACTTGATTTAAAAAAATACTTACAGCCTGTCAATTATGCAACAGTTTTATTTCCAGTGGCCTAGGCACAGTGCTTTATTTGTATTATTTTAATGGAAGATTTATGATATGCTGATAATAAGCACTATATCTTATGTCTTTAATACATACATTAGGAGAGTTCATTGTCAAGGGAATGGGAAATTAATGCTCTCAAGACCCCGGTCACACATCATGATTGTACTTTGTGACTTGGAGTGACAATTCTTGATTTTAATTTTCTCCAGGCTCTGCTCATTTGACTTGTGCTCATCCCTGCTTAATAGACAAGATAAATACTTAAAGTCGGCAATATTTTGTGGACAATTATTAGTATTTTTCACTTCATAAAAAATCAAAGTTCAAATTCAGTTTGACAAGAAACCCACTTACACTACCTCCTTCTATGAAGTTCCTCATTGACAGTCTGAAAATCGAGTCTCTTCTGCAATAAGAGACAACAGAAACCTATAAAAACAAGCAAGAAATCTGTGTCACACACAGTCTATAGCCGAGGACTGCTCTCTTCAATACTCATGTGATTCATGACTCAGTCAGTCATCGCGAACAGAAATTTGAAAGTACGCCTTGCAGGTGAAAACAAAACCAGTGAAACATTTGATTTGTCTTTGACATCTAAACATCATATCTTGCTTGTTTGGAAATCTGACTAAACGAGATCGACGATACGTCCTGTTGCAGTCAAAGCTCAGTGATCTAGAGGAGGCGAAGTTTGACTCAGGATTAACATAAGCCACTGTGGGTCCTTGGAGTCAGACTCAAAAACTTAGATTCCATCATGCCCTTAATTATCAAATGTGTTTCCTGCGAAGAAAGGAGTACTGTTTAAAATGTTTGATAATCTGACAAGGCCATAAGGCTTAATGGAATCGATGATTGCACACAGATGGACGATTAACTCTCGAGGTTTAACGTTTAAAAAAAAAAAAGAAATTGTGCTGGATTGCTACTTAATGGAATTACACTGCCCATATGGAAAAGAACTATACCCTAAATATACCCAGAATGATGGAACAGGTGGCAGAATCTGGGCAAGACTGCTTGGAATGCACAAAAGCATTCTGAACTTGTAACTGCCAGAAAAGATTCCTGGAGAAAAAAAAAAAGAGGGGAATCTTTGAAAGTGTGTTAACTTTTCTACATTTTGGAAATATGAGTTGCAAAAATAATTAGAAAACTGAAACCCAAAGTACATTTTTTCTGGTAGGTCTTTTTTCTATACTATCTTTTGGAAACCTACACACTATGACTGAGGTAATGTTACGATGCATGAATTAGTATTTAGCTCCAACATAAACTCAGCAAGGGCAGAGACCATTTCTTTCTTAGTCATAGCTTGATCCTTCAAAAAATATACTTGAAGAAAGGAAATTAAAACTATTAGCAAAAATAGTTTTAAATGAAGATTGGCCATCGTTTCTGAATTTCATATTCTTTACTAATGTTTTACATCCCCCCTTCCATGAATAAACAAGGGCTGCATATGTGAAAATAGTGGCAGGATATGAACACAAGTAAGCATTTACATATAAATGAGCAAATGATAAGGTAATATAATTCCAATTAAGAAACTACTGCTGATAGAAGGTAATTTATTTGTGATGTTTTGCTCCAACTCGGCAGGGTTTTTATTTTAAATATTAAAAACCTTTCAGATCACACATACTCCATCCTTCATGGACATGGAGGGGCACGAGGATAGAATTTGGAAGGGCTTAGTAATAATAAATTTAGCAGGGAAGTGGCCCTGAGCACTTACTATGTGTAAGAATTTATTTATTTATATGCATCTTTTTATTTAATTCTTAATATAGCCCGTTGTGTTGTTTCCCTATTTTACCAATGAGGAATCTGACATTAAGTAGCTTCCTCAGGTCGCAGAGCTAGTAACTCATAAAGTTGGAACTAAAATAAGAGACCAGTCTTGTCGAAGTCCTTTCACATATAACCATTTTTGTCAATGCCTATTCAGCATGATCTCTCCTTGCTTCTGTGTTCCTTCTCCAGTTTTGCACATGCCTGAGCATTCTTGGACTCTTTCTTGTGCCTGATGCCTTCCATAAACATTATGGATCCACACTGTTTGCCAGCTCTCTGTTATTAAGATCTTTAGAAAAGTCATAAGGATAGAAAAGACAAGAGAGCCCTACCCACAACAAAATAGTTAACCACAAAAAAAAAAATACTAGATGATGAAATGAGTGTAAAGAAGCTTTGCAACATTTGGTTTCTCTTCCGTAAAGTACTAAGTTCTTTTTTTAAAATTAAATGTTAAATTCTTTAGAAAATTTTGTTGGTGTCTCTGTTTTATTGATGCATGTAGCATATGCTTGTTATGCCTATTGGATAATTCAGGAAAACTCTATCCCTGGGTCTACTAAACAATTCTTGCTATGGACTGAATATTTGTGTTCCCCAACCCCAAATTCATATGTTGAGACCCTAATCCCTATTGTAAGGGTATTTGAGGATCAGGCCTTTGGAAAATAATTTGGTCATGAAGATGGAGCCCTCATCAATGGGATTAGTGCCTTTATAACAAGAAACATGAGAGATACGATCTCTCTCTCAAACATGTGAGCATGCATCAAGAAGGTGGCCATCTGCAAACAAGTAGGAAGCTCCTCACCAGACGTCAAATTTGCTGGTACCTTGATCTTGGACTTCACAGACTCCAGAACTATGAGAAATAAATGTCTGTTGTATAATCCACCTAATCTATGGTATATTTGTTACAGCACCGCAAGGGAAAACCATTCTGAAAAACTGGAAAATAATTACCTTGGTTAAACCAATCACTGCGTTTCGTCATATAATTTTGGCAAATTAATACTTTTAGATCTCTGTTATGACTCTACCATGGAAGTGGAACACACTTAATTGTTCTCCCTGAAAGTAATTTTGACATAATCCCACAGACCAATTGCCTACTAAAATTATAGACACAACTTCTTCTAACTGCTTGCTCCTTAGCATTCCATATGCTTAGGATTCTTTATACATTTTTATGTATGTGTATGGTTAAAAATTTTTTTTTCAGACTTTTTTCCCTACCCAGAGAAATTTTATCATTGACAAGATACAAGATAAAACAGAGAACAGACTTCTGGTCCAGTGAGAAGACCTCCTTTTAGTCTTTAATATTTTATTTTCTGCTAATTAGTTGTAAACTTTTTTCTCTTATATGTTCCAGGCTTCCATTTTTCTCTTAGGATACTTACCTTCATTATGTCATAGGAATTACAAGACAAATTAAGAATGAAATATGGAAAATTACTTGAAAAAATGTAGAGTAAATAAGCCGTTGAAAATTGGGGACAATATGCTTTCCTTCCTCGCTGTGTACTGCACAGTATAGATGTTCAGTCAGCCTCTATCACAGATAAATGAAAATAGTTCTTATCCAAATAGGTTGTAAAAAACTTGAGAGTAAGGGGCTTACCTTACAGTGGGGCCACAAAAAAATGTTGCTTTTGATAAGTGGTTATACAAAATACAATGACTAGAGTAGCACAGAGCGCAATGAAATCCAAATATTTTAGGTAGAAAATATATGCACTTTCTTTTGCACTTGGACTATGGACATAGTGTCCTTTGTTATTGTGGGGATTTTTTTTTTTTTTTGGAAAACAAAGAGTATTTTATCAAGATAACATAAATTATTTATGCTACTATCAAAGTTATTTTGTGCCTATCTAGAAATCTTGAATTTCTAGAATTCTAGAATTTCTAAAACATTTTGAATATCAATTATAGTCTTATTTTTCAATAATTATTATAGCTTCCAGTTCTACATAAGATATTACTTCCATTTCCCAGCAAACAGCTTACTGTTTTGATGATGTAGAGTAAGGGAAATACATTGGTAGAAACTAGTGTTGAATCATATCTTTATCTTTTTAGCAATTGATAGGTGTACTTTTAATAAGATATATAGAATCACTATTTAATATCCTTAAAACATTTCATATTTCATCACATTGGACATACTTTAAACATTTCTTATTAGTGGTTTTTAAATGATGAGCTTGTTTTATTTATTCATTTTTGATACAGTGTATTTTTTGCCGGATAGATACTCAGTCTTATGATTGAAATGAAATCTTAAGAACTTATCCTAGTCCAAAGTGGCTGTCTCAAGGAAACTATTATGCTACAATATTTAATGCAAGATTAACTAATAAGGAAAATCCTAAGGCAGCCTGTGAGATGGAAATCACCAGAGGACTCTTCTCAAGAGTAAATGGGTTGGTAGAAATGCTGCAATAGCTCAGATAGAGACAACGGCAATAATAGTATTCCTTTGAGACTGATAGCAGGCTCTCTATTTAAAGGCACAGTTTTCACACTGGGAATTTCAACACATTTTGCTTTTGTTTCTGTAGATCTAACCAGGTCCTGAAAATGATCCTAGTCACTTACTTCTTGGTTGGTCCAAGAACATGACTGCCTCACTAAAGGCCAAATAGAAGAGAAAGAATGGTGATTTGTCTACTGGATGGACTTCAAAACTAAGAAAGTAGAAGTGGTTGTTTATTGGTTTTATAGAAATATCATCAGAGAAGATGAGAAATTGCAGGCTCTGGAGAATACACACACACACACACACATTCAGTCAGTCAAGGAACAGAGGGTCAAGTAGAATGAACAGTACCGTCCAGGTTCCCTATCATTTATAGAGCATTATCAGACATGGCTTTTCTTAGCAGGGCCGAGGAAAGAATATTTACAAGATCACAGCTACTCAAAACCCAACATGGCAACTTCTAAATATACGCCGTTGGAAAGTATAGGAGTGGAGAAAAATACAAGAGCTTAAAAATGTTGGTTTTTGATGCTTTTGAACCAATTCTCATGGCGATTTACACCATAGCCTGCAAGACATATCTCAGGCATTTCTTGTGCAGAATAAGACTTTCCCAACAAATAGCATAATAGCTTCAAACCACACATGATGGAAACAACTTTATCTTGATTGTTCTTCCTTCTAAGACATCAAAGGTGGAACAGAGCAGAATAGTCATGACACAGATGAAAAAAAACAAAAACATAATCATCAGTGCTTGTTTTTACCATCCTCCACCTAAATGTTTTCTTACACTGTTTTCTTTCTGCCTTCTCCCCTCTCCAGGCTCTGTTATCCTCCCTACACTCCAACTATACTACTCTAATTGTGCATTCTGAATGTCTTTATGCTTTGGTTCTAAATCTCCTAAAACAGGTCCTGATATTTCATATTTAGATGTGTATGTATATAGTCTCATTTTTTTACTTACCAGTGTTCACACACACACACACAAGATACAGAAAAATGAGAAGAAGGAATATCTCAATTAAATCATGATTAGCAACTTTTCAAAGACAAGGTTGTAAATGTCAGATCCAGGGAAGTTGGCATAATAAAGTGTTCCTAATTTTAGTTTCCATTGAAGGTGAGCAGTCTGTGGCTAAAGATTAACATCCCTCTCTAATCAGAAATATCTGAGACACTTTTTATTCAGGTATGCCTAGTCCTTTTTCTGTAGATGATTCTAGTATAGCTTTATATTTCATGAAAGTCAGTCTATGAAACCTATTTCTGAACCCACAGTAGTAGTCCCTTAGATAGGACTTCTCTTCACCCAATCACCAATACATACACAATTCCAGCATTCTTTAATTCAAAATCTGGATTTTTTTCATCATGTGAATCCAGTGAAACTGGTGTTTTACAATAATCTACCCAAATTATATGTTCAATACCATTCACGTACATCTGAATGATCTGTTCTATAACCATGAAGGATATCCGGAATGCATTGTTACAGAGAAGCAAGACAAAATCAAAATACTATGAGCCCTATCACCCCTTAAGGCCCAATTTTAGGCACATTAAAGGTTTTGTATGTATTTAAAATATTCATTATTCTTTATTAAATCACTTTCAGAATTCCTTATTTTCCCATAGCTTCTGGGAACCAGTTGCATAAAACTTAGCACAAAATTCTTGTACAAATTTACCCTTGTGCCTTTACTGCCAATTATTACATGTCCTGTTGACATCCTAAACCAGACATGCCATTTAAATAGTAAGCTACATAAGAAATATACAGACTTTTATCTTAATATAATGTCATCTATATGTTGCTGTGAACCTGGATTTGAAAATATAATAGGATGGTCATTCTAAGGCAAGAGCGAGAGGGAAGTATAAGGTTTTTACAGGTACCTTCAAAAGCCTAATTCAAGCTTAAATGTGGTGACTGACAAGTGTTTATTTTATTCTTTAACTGAAAGCCATTCTGGAGTTTATTTTGTCATTTTAGGGGTCTTCTTTTTGTTAATTAAACCATCCTTTTGGAGAGTTTTTAAAATATTTTTTTCTTTGTCAGCTATTGGTTATTAAATTGTAGTCCTCAGCTTATGACTGCAGTAACAGATGTCTCCCAGTTGGAGTGGGGTCAGAAGGTTCCTTTTGAATGAATGTAAGGAAAATACACCAGTACAATAGAGCAAAAGGTATGTATGTCCCAGACAGCTGAAGAAGTCTGCTCGGGATACAAAGTAGAGATAGGGCATTAGTGCACTTAATCACTTTTGTGTTTGGCCTAAAATAATTTAATGATTAACTTAGAAACCAGGGAAACAGTCATAGAAAGTTGACAGTTTCAGTATGATATTGGCTTGGGTTTGTCATATATAGCTCTTATTATTTTGAGATACGTCCCATCAATACCTAATTTATTGAAAGTTTTTAGTATGAAGGGTTGTTGAATTTTGTGAAAGGCCTTTTCTGCATCTATTGAGATAATCATGTGGTTTTTGTCTTTGGTTCTGTTTATATGTTGGATTACATCTATTGATTTGCGTATGTTGAACCAGCCTTGCATCCCAGGGATGAAACCCACTTGATCATGGTGGATAAGCTTTCTGATGTGCTGCTGGATTCGGTTTGCCAGTATTTTATTGAGGATTTTTGCATCAATGTTCATCAAGGATATTGGTCTAAAATTCTCTTTTTTGGTTGTGTCTCTGCCAGGCTTTGGTATCAGGATGATGCTGGCCTCATAAAATGAGTTAAAGAGGATTCCCTCTTTTTCTATTGATTGGAATAGTTTCAGAAGGAATGGTACCAGCTCCTGTTTGTATCTCTGGTAGAATTCGGCTGTGAATCCATCTGGTCCTGGACTTTTTTTGGTTGGTAAGTTACTGATTCTTGCCTCAATTTCAGAGCCTGTTATTGATCTATTCAGAGATGCAACTTCTTCCTGGTTTAGTCTTGGGAGGATGTATGTGTCGAGGAATTTATCCATTTCTTCTAGGTTTTCTAGTTTATTTGCGTAGAGGTGTTTATAGTATTCTCTGATGGTAGTTTGTATTTCTGTGGAATCGGTGGTGATATCGCCTTTATCATTTTTTATTGTGTCTATTTGATTCTTCTCTCTTTTCTTCTTCATTAGTCTTGCTAGTGGTCCATCAGTTTTATTGATCTTTAAAAAAAAAAAAACCAGCTCCTGGATTCATTAATTTTTTGAAGGGTTTTTGTGTCTCTATCTCCTTCAGTTCTACTCTGATCCTAGTTATTTCTTGCCTTCTGCTAGCTTTTGAATGTGTTTGCTCTTGCTTTTCTAGTTCTTTTACTTGTGATGTTAGGTTGTCAATTTTAGATCTTTCCTGCTTTCTCTTGTGGGCATTTAGTGCTACAAATTTCCCTCTACACACTGCTTTGAATGTGTCCCGGAGATTCTCGTATGTTGTGTCTTTGTTCTCGTTGGTTTGAAACAACATCTTTATTTCTGCCTTCATTTCATTATTTACCCAGTAGTCATTCAGGAGCAGGTTGTTCAGTTTCCATATAGTTGAGCGATTTTGAGTGAGTTTCTTAATCCTGAGTTCTAGTTTGATTGCACTGTGGTCTGAGAGACAGTTTGTTATAATTTCTGTTCTTTTACATTTGCTGAGGAGTGCTTTACTTCCAACTATGTGGTCAATTTTGGAATAGGTGTGGTGTGGTGCTGAAAAGAATGTATATTCTGTTGATTTGGGGTGGAGAGTTCTGTAGATGTCTATTAGGTCCACTTGGTGCAGAGCTGAGTTCAATTCCTGGGTATCCTTGTTAACTTTCTGTCTCGTTGATCTGTCTAATGTTGACAGTGGGGTGTTAAAGTCTCCCATTATTATTGTGTGGGAGTCTAAGTCTCCTTGTAGGTCACTAAGGACTTGCTTTATGAATCTGGGTGCTCCTGTATTGGGTGCATATATATATTTGGGATAGTTAGCTCTTCTTGTTGAATTGATCCCTTTACCATTATGTAATGGCCTTCTTTGTCTCTTTTGATCTTTGTTGGTTTACAGTCTGTTTTATCAGAGACTAGGATTGCAACCATTGCCTTTTTTTGTTTTCCATTTGCTTGGTAGATCTTCCTCCATCCCTTTATTTTGAGCCTATGTGTGTCTGTGCACGTGAGATGGGTTTCCTGAATAATACAGCACACTGATGGGTACTGAGTCTTTATCCAATTTGCCACTTACTGAATGGGCAAAAACTGGAAGCATTCCCTTTGAAAACGGGCACAAGACAGGGATGCCGTCTCTCACCACTCCTGTTCAACATAGTGTTGGAAGTTCTGGCCAGGGCAATCAGGCAGGGGAAGGAAATAAAGGGTATTCAATTAGGAAAAGAGGAAGTCAAATTGTCCCTGTTTGCAGATGACATGATTGTATATGTAGAAAACCCCATCGTATCAGCCCAAAATCTCCTCAAGCTGATAAGCAACTTCAGCAAAGTCTCAGGATACAAAATCAATGTACAAAAATCACAAGCATTCTTATACACCAATAACAGACAGAGAGCCAAATCATGAGTGAACTCCCATTCACAATTGCTTCAAAGAGAATAAAATACCTAGGAATCCAGCTTACAAGGGATGTGAAGGACCTCTTCAAGGAGAACTACAAACCACTGCTCAATGAAATAAAAGAGGATACAAACAAATGGAAGAACATTCCATGCTCATGGGTAGGAAGAATCAATATCGTGAAAATGGCCATACTGCCCAAGGTAATTTACAGATTCAATGCCATCCCCATCAAGCTACCAATGACTTTATTCACAGAATTGGAAAATACTACTTTAAAGTTCATATGGAACCAAAAAAGAGCCCACATCGCCAAGTCAATCCTAAGCCAAAAGAACAAAACTGGAGGCATCACACTACCTGACTTCAAACTATACTACAAGGCTACAGTAACCAAAACAGCATGGTACTGATACCAAAACAGAGATATAGACCAATGGAACAGAACAGAGCCCTCAGAAATAATGCCACATATCTACAACCATCTGATCTTTGACAAAAGTGACAAAAACAAGCAATGGGGAAAGGATTCCCTATTTAATAAATGGTGCTGGGAAAACTGGCTAGCCATATGGAGAAAGCTGAAACTGGATCCCTTCCTTACACCTTATACTAAAATTAATTCAAGATGGATTAAAGAGTTACATGTTAGACCTAAAACCATGAAAACCCTAGAAGAAAACCTAGGCAATACCATACAGGACATAGGCATGAGCAAGGACTTCATGTCTAAAACACCAAAAGCAATGGCAACAAAAGCCAAAATTGACAAATGGGATCTAATTAAACTAAAGAGCTTCTGCACAGCAAAAGAAACTACCATCAGAGTGAACAGGCAACCTACAGAATGGGAGAAAATTTTTGCAATCTACTCATCTGACAAAGGGCTAATATCCAGAATCTACAATGAACTCAAACAAATTTACAAGAAAAAAACAAACAACCCCATCAAAAAGTGGGCGATGGACATGAACAGACAATTCTCAAAAGAAGACATTTATGCAGCCAAAAAACACATGAAAAAATGCTCATCATCACTGGCCATCAGAGAAATGCAAATCAAAACCACAATGAGATACCATCTCACACCAGTTAGAATGGCGATCATTAAAAAGTCAGGAAACAACAGGTGCTGGAGAGGATGTGGAGAAATAGGAACACTTTTACACTGTTGTTGGGACTGTAAACTAGTTCAACCATTGTGGAAGTCAGTGTGGCGATTCCTCAGGGATCTAGAACTAGAAATATCATTTGACCCAGCCATCCCACTACTGGGTATATAACCAAAGGATTATAAATCATGCTGCTATAAAGACACATGCACACATATGTTTATAGCGGCACTATTCATGATAGCAAGGACTTGCAACTAACCTAAATGTCCAACAACGATAGATTGGATTAAGAAAATGTGGCACATATACATATACATATGGCTTCATGGAATACTATGCAGCCATAAAAAATGATGAGTTCATGTCCTTTGTAGGGACATGGATTAAACTGGAAACCATCATTCTCAGCAAACTATCGCAAGGATAAAAAAACCAAACACCGCATGTTCTCACTCATAGGTGGGAATTGAACAATGAGGACACATGGACACAGGAAGGGGAACATCACACACCGGGGACTGTTGTGGGGTGGGGGGAGGGGGGAGGGATAGCATTAAGAGATATACCTAATGCTAAATGACGAGTTAAATGGGTGCAGCACACCAACATGGCACATGTATACATATGTAACAAACCTGCATGTTGTGCACATGTACTCTAAAACTTAAAGTATAATAATAATAAAATACAAAAAAAAGAAAGTTGACAGTTTCATCCATGTAATTTTCTCTTAAAATGTATTTCACTCATGTTAGCAAATAATACTAGGTAAAGCACTGTCCTTTCACATCCCTTAGAAACTGTTGCTGTAAAATTATTTATTAGCAAAATTGAAACCATCATTTCAGATTTCACTTATACATTTTCACATAGCTCACCTTCAGTGTGATCCTATATTTATGCCTGTCTAAGCTCAATATCTTTCAATATTTACTTATTCAATTTAACATTTACTGAATACCTTTTTGTGCCATAAAACATACTGGAACGTGGCATCTGCCTTGTGTCTTGAGGATGCTATATAAAGAGATAGATAAATATAGATATAGATGGGAGGATTGATTTAGAAAAATAAATGCAGAAATGAATATGTAAAAATAAATATAATAAGGTGATAATACAGTGTGGATATTTAGAGAGTACAGAGCTTATTTTGAAATGCTTTTTATTTTAATATATTTATCTTGTTATTTAACAACTATTTATTTGTAAGCCTGGCATTACAGTTGTCATAATTCTTACATATTATAGAAACTTCAAAACAGAAGTGATTCCTAGATTCTGTTCAGTGTTAGAAATTGTTATTAGATTGAAGACCAATTCATGTCTTATGGAACAGCTCCATTTTCAGAAACGCACAAAAAATGTCTACCAATCAAATCCCAAAGAAGATCCATCATTCATTTATCTTGAAAAAAAAAACTTGCTCAATTTAAGCTCTTTTATACTATACTTTTTAATTCTATAATTCCAGATTATTTCTATTATTTTCTTCTCCAAATATAGTTTTTTTAATTTACTTTTTTAGTTGTTTTGGAAATAGCTGTGTTTTCTTTTCGACAATCTGAAAGCTGATTCAGGTGCTTTACTCTCAAATGAAAGGTCAGCATTTCTAGATTTCCCTCATGCAATTTTCTAACATTGTTACCTATTTTGTTTCAATGTTAGGAGTTCTCTGACAAAGAATTTTAAAAACCAACCAATCCTAGGACATAGTGCGAAGGGAAAGAGGAGAGAGGCTAACTCTCTACAATTTGCAATGAAATCTCTGCTAAAGCTTCCTAGAAGTTGGTATGCCCAGTCCATCAGGAGTCATATTGTCTGATACTCTCCTAACTGAAATCTCGACTTCTTTATTACTTTGTGAAGCTCCTACAGCCACGTTAGATGAATTATCTGAAAAGCTATTAATAGGTTCATTCTGAATCCACCAAATAATCACATGTCCTGTCACAAGTCCATCAACGCAGGACTCATTGAAAATTCAAATCGTAAATTGTTTGCCAGGGAAATATGTGATCTATTTTCAGTGTGTGCTGGTGTTCAGTAAGATGCTGCAAAACTAGAAATAGAACACCGATTTTTAAATTGAACATAATATTTTCTTGAGCCACCACTAGACTCAATGCACTGCAAACAATGCAAATACGAATAAGACAAGCCTAACTCTCAAAGGTGGAGATTTCGAACTGATAGCACAGGATGTGTTTTTAAGACATGTGTTAAACAATCCTGTACATAATAAATGGTAGAGAATTTTGGTAAAAGGAGAATGAAGGGCTCATGGGTTCAGGGTAAAAAGACAATTAAAGAAAGCTTCAAACATAGGTGACATTTGGGTTTGTCTTCAGGGAAAGACAGTGAGTGGAGAATATTTCAAGCAGCAGAAATCAAATGAGCAATAAAAGTAGAAAAGTGCAAATGCCTGATAAACATTTACTGAATGCAATGGGCCTAGTAACACTCAAATCTTTTTTCTTTTTTCTTTTTTTCCTTTTGGCAGTGGTAAGGATTTCCCCATCTTAAACTCTGAATTTTGGGGATGTTGAGTGTATTTTATCACTTTTTATAACTGATTTCCACAGATAAAGTGGTTGTTTCCATATCTATCCATCTGCTAATCAAGGATCATTTTGGAATTAAGTGTAAGGAAAATTTTTTTAAAAAAGGAGACCATGAAACTGTGTTACATCTTGAAGTGCATTAAAATATAAAAACAAAAAATAGGAACACACTCCAAATGACTCATTTGTTTTTTCAGTATTCCAGAACTTAGTGACAATAACTGGCAGTAGAATAATTTCACAGTGTCATCCTGGTGGAACATAGGGTTCTCATAAGAATACATTTCTATCTCCTTCAACATCACTATTAAAATGACTTATTTGTTTCTGATTAATTAGGACCTGGTTTCTTCCTTCTTGGCATTGCGTTTTTCCTCCTGTTCATCTTCTGGACAGGCTAGATCTGCGTGGGCATGTACCAGTTTGTGAGATTCTGGATCAGAACTCAGTGGCTTTGCAACAGTGATAAACCTAACTTCTGGTAACTGTGAATTTGTGTTCCAAAGTGCCACAAACCGCACGGTAAGATGCCACAAAAAGGAGCAGTAACTAGGTCGAGTTTTTGGCAGTCTCCACGGAGCAGTAGCTCCAATACTGGCATGCCAGTGATTAAATAGAACTAAGAAATATTTTTTCCTTATCTTCCTTTAGCAGAACAAAAGAGCTCAGATTAACTGATGAGGAGTGCAGAAGGAAAAAGAAATCTTTTTAGAGAAGAGGAGTGTAACTGCCAACTATCTAAAATCTAATCATTTATGTCCAGTATGAACAGAACGCAAATAAGGGTACATACCATGGGTATAGCCAGAATGTGTGTGTGTGTGTGTGTGTGTGTGTGTGTGTGTGTGTGTGTTGGGGGAGGGGTTTCTGTTAGAATGGGGAAGAGGTGTGTCTTCTCTTGCTTTCCCACAATGCTGTCATAGCCTATGGTTTGCAGCTGTCAACAAAGTCTTCAGAATAATGCCATTTCCCTAATGCTGTCATAGCCTATGGTTTGCAGCTGTCAACAAAGTCTTCAGAATAATGCCATTTCCCTAGTACTTTTCCTTAGATCATCATTAGGTAAGTGCTAAGACATTTGCTATTTTGGAAAAGCAAAGCAATATGCTAGACTTGGTAGTATAACATTGAACTCCAGGAGAGGCTAAGCCTCCTTCCTGGGAGCATGATAGGAAGTTCACTGTAGAGCACACTAATCATAAGTGTCATTGCTGTTCATGCTTTTCATATTTGCCCCATGCAAAGATGTACCCAACTCCCTAATTCTGAGTGTACTCTTTCCAATGAGTTCATGACTCCCAATAATTAAAAACTAAATATGCAAGAAAGCAAAAGACTAAAACAAAACTGGTGAGCAAACAATTGAAAAAAAAAGCATTGAGAAAGCTAATTGACATGCTTTGTAAAATGCCAGAATTATTACCTTTCTGTGTGTTTAGAAAAGAAATTATCTTAAAATGTAACACTTCTTTCTCTATTCATCCTAGTGAATCCAGTCGACAGGATTTAGCGCTGGGAAGAAACCCAGAAGGTTTGAAATCCTGTAAGAAAGAAAAGTGTATTTTTAGAATTATGGTAACAGCTGCTAAGAAATGTATTTCTATTTTGTAGTTAGTCTGAGCTGCCTAACATAAATGTGTGGTAGAAAAAAGATAACAGAGATAAGGCAAGTGGAGAGAATTATAGCAAAGTGAACACTATCTTTGGTTGTTGTTGAAGGAAAAATTGAGTACTAAAGATGGCATTTTATCAAAATAAAACTATATATTGTACATCTAAGAGCTAGAATTAGATGTCTATCCTCTCCCTCTCTCTCTCTTTTTCTCTCCATTCTTCTCCTCCCGTCCTTGTATTTCTTATCTATTTTTAAATCTTTTCCTAATGGAATCTTAGGGAGTATTAACATAATAATATTGATCTCATTAAAAATCACCTTCTAATGTTCCCAAATCTGCTACCAACAGTCAAATACACAACCTATCAAAATTTTACATTAAAAATAACAAAGATATTTAAATAAAGCTCTAAAAAGTCAATTATTTTGCAAATGGCTAAATAAAAATTTTATTATTGTTTATTTTCTCGCGCAATTTTTGTTTCTTAGATTTTATTTTTAAAGTATAGGGTAAGTACAAATAGAAATAAAAATGCATTGCAATTTCTTCACATAATGAAATGGGTATAATATTTCATATTTTGTCTGCCTGTGATTGGGTTTGTTAAAAAATAGTGACATCGGCCATGCGCAGTGGCTCATGCCTATAATCCCAGCACTTTGGGAGGCCAAGCAGGTGGATCATGAGGTCGGGAAAGCGAGATCACCCTGGCCAACATGGTGAAACCCTGTCTCTACTAAAATACAGAAAAGTTAGCCAGGCGTGGTGATGCACGCCTGTAGTCCCAGCTACTCGGGAGGCTAAGGCAGGGGAATCCCTTGAACCCATGAGGCGGAGATTGCAGAGAGCCGAGATTGTGCCACTGCACTCCAGCCTGGTGACACAGCAAGACTCTGTCAAAAAAAAAAAAAAAAAAAAAAAAAAAAAAATATATATATATATATATATATATATATAGTGACTTCACATATTTGGGAAATATTATCAAACATAATATATATTTGTGTTATGTTTCTACCTCTTGGGCTTATTTTGTCCTTGGATTTGATGGAAAGGGCCACTTCTCCAAATGAAAGAAAATGGATGCTTTTTCTTTGAGGACTTTTCAATCTAGTCTCCACTGGGAAACAGCCTGGGCTTGGTATCAAAATGACATAATGTGCATGTTGTTTGTTACCTAGGGGCTGCTATAGAAATTTAATTTATTGTCTCATAAATTAACTACATTAATAACATACATATTGTTGTTATGGTTAGTAACAATTATTAAATGAATACCTGGGAGGGTCAATGTTTTACAGGTTGAAGAAATCTCAAAAAATTCTCTTAATAATTATTCCTTGGTCTAGAATAACACATTTTAATTAGTCCTTAATTTTGCTCTCCTAGATTTTCTTAGAAATATTCTATGGCTTTTTCTATATTCCATACACACATATAAAAGCCAGCACACCATATTTTTCTCATTCATATCCTAGAAGATGAAACTTACCATCATTATCAATGATTACTCCTTCTACTCCCTTCCCCAACAGCTCAAATTTATGTGCTTATTCTCACTCCCTTTCTCTTTCACTGTGTCCTTCTTGTGCTATGCTGTTCTGACCACCATAATTTTTCCAAGGGAAAAATAAGTGGCTAAATAGTATTGGGACCTTTCAAATATTGAGCAATAATGATACATACATCTGCATGTACAAAATACCTATTTTCAGAAATACACTTTATGAATCAGAGAGAAGAGGATGAGAAAATAATATTCATCATGGTGGAAAGTTTGAACACTGAAAGATTGGTTGAGAGATCAGACTTATTTGAAAAGAGCAGATTTTTTAAATGGTGACAATTCATTTAAAATTGCCACTGTTTAACTGTTTTTCTTCTCTCCCTAAATCCCTCCTCTTCACTGTGATGTATTCCATAAATCTGAAAGGGTACTCCTCAGAGGACTCAAAAGCCTTTTGCAATTTGTTTAACACATAGCCCACCTCCAACCCCCATACCACAACTTATTCCAGATTTTACAATGTTATTTTTCTCCTCTACTGGCAACCATTAAAGAAAAATAATTAATAATAATGTTGTTTGTATTTGACCATGATATATGCCCAGGAGCCACTTAAAAAAATACTGTCATCAACATGGTAGCCTGGGATAAGATTATTATAGGGAATCTTTGCACTTTATTGTTAGAACCATGTCTTACTCTTCCTTATACTCACAGCATCTATCAGAAGGACTAACGTGCAAGAGATAGTCAAATATCTGTTGCACCAAATTTTATTTAATTTTTTATTTCTATTTTGAAATATAAATTGAACATTTCAAGTTTAATTTTCCCAATCAGTACTGTTTACTGAATTCCAAACATTTTCTCCCCAAATTAGTTACATGATCTAACAGAGACCAAAAAAATAAAGTATAAAAGCTGGTCAACTGAAAGCCAGTTATGGACATTTGGTTGTTAATCAAAACATTATCTGTTATGTATTGAGTAATTCTATATGTTAGGGACTGTTTTAAGTGTTTTACATATTTAAACTCATTTAATCCTCAAAACAAAAGTATAAGGCAGGTACGATTATTATTTCTAATTTACAGATAAGGAAATTCAGGCACAAAAAAGATAAGTTACTTGCCCAACAGAGAGAGTCAGGATTTGAATCAATGAAACCTAAATAGAGAGTGAACAAATTTAAAACTAGACTTTCAGGTTTATATGACAACCTGGGACAAATTTGATTTTGATTTCCACAGTAGATAGTAGTATATATTTACATGTTATAACAGATTTGGTTTCCACAGTAGATAGTAACATATATTTATAATACCAAACAGGACACAAAGTTTAATTATTTAAACTTTCTTTTTCTATACTGTTCTGACCACCATAATTTTTACAAGGAAAAAAAAAAGCAGCTGAATAGTATAAGGACCTGTGGAATATTGAGTAATAATAATAAATCTGCATGCACTAAATATATATTTTCAGAAATACACTTTATGAATGAGATAGAGAGAAGAGGATAGGAAAATAATATTCATCATGGTGAAAAGCTTGAAAACTGAAAGATTGGTTGAAAGATCAGATTTATTTGAAAAGAGTAGATTTTTTAAATTGCCACAATTCTCTTCTCCCTGAATTTGAGTCTCTGCTACTTCTCCCATCAAGAGAATTCTATTTCTCCATTTCTTGAATTGAATCTTGTAACTTGATTTGGCAAATAGAATGTGGTCAAAAGGATTTGCCAGTTCTGAGCCTAGGTTTCAAGGAATTTTCCATGATTCCACTCTTGCCCTTGGAGCCCTACAACTACCATATATAATCAAACCCTGCCTACCCTGTTGGTTGTGAAGAGAAATGTGGTCCAGTAGCACTATCACTCCACCCAACAACCAGCCAACTCCCAGAAACAGAGTCACCTAGATGACCTGCTAACTAAACATAAATGCATGGGCAGGTCCAGTCAAGATCAATCAGGCCTGGATCAGATCAACACAAAAGTCCATCTGATCCACAGACTTGTGAAAAGTAATACATTGTTATTATTTTAAGGATCTAAGTTTTAGAGTGGTTTGTTTTGCAGTAATAGGTAATGATACAGCATGTATTACAATGACTTAGATATTGGTAGTCCTGCTTTAATGTGAAAATGTGCTTGGTATTTTCCTGGAATGCCATGACTCAATATCACTCATTTTTAACTGTTTAAACTTTTTTAACAAATCAAAATGAAAAGAAAATTTGCTTATCTGAGAAATTTCAGCTTTGCTGTCTACAGCAGTGGCATTACCATAATGATTTGTCATGCAATTTTATTTTCAAAGCCCAAAATTAATTACAAACATGAAACAAATCATAGTGTTAAGACATACATTAAAAACAAATTATGATCTCAAAATGCATAATTTACAGCTTGGAAAATTAATTGATTAAACCCAAAGTGCATAAAAATAATTGGAAAAACTGAGGACTGAACAAACCATTGACAATATTATCTAACTGAGCAGAGAATAATGTATAATGAGCAAAACTCACAGCCAAAAAAAAAAATCAATAGTCTAATTAAATCATAAGAACCTGGGTGAAGATAGGTTGAAATTCCAGTTTGGGGATATCTCTATATTACAGTGATGGGCACAAGAAATCAAATCCCATCTTTCCAATGAAGTCAAAATAGAAACTATAATATTGGCATCAAAATCAATCATAATTTTTTAAAAAGATGTGCAATAGATTTTACATATTAAAGCAGCACTTTACACACATAAGTAATTTAAATGTGCTCTATCAGTTATCTATTACCATTTATTCTATTCTTTTCATGTTCTTTTGACCTGGCTTTTGTGAAATATATACATATAAAATGTATTCAAGATATTATCTATAAATCAGAAATGATAAGAAAATAAAGCAAATAACACAGCATTTTTTATACCAAAGAATATTTTGTTCTAAACTTTTTAGATTATTTAATACCCATTTTAAGAATGATGAAGATTTGAATTTTAATATTTAGAACTAATATTATAGGCATTTAAACATATATGATGGTCAAAGAGTATGTTTCAAGCTATTGTCTACATGTTAAAGTTTTTAGGTAGTCAAATTTCCATTTTATGGTGTATAAAATGTGTTATGAACAACTTCACAGAGAAGTTCAACACAAATAAAACATTTAATAATCATTGTTTTCATAACAACCTTCAATTCTGCTTATATTTAATATTGAAAAATTGAAGTAGACTAGGTTATTCAGTTTATCCATAAAAGTTTCTATGGGCTCAACTTTTTACCAAAAAATTAAAACTCCATATTTGGATCCCCTTTGGTCAGAGTTTGGCAGCTTTTCAGAGGAATTATATCACTAATTCACCCATGCCTTCATTTGGGTTTGCCCCATAGCACTTTTGGAAACCAGATCTTATATTCAGGTACTTTATTTGGGAATGATTCAGGCAGGAAAAGTGAGTGAATGGGGAAAGTGAGCAACGAAGGGTGAAAAAAAAATCAATAAATAGACACGGATTTACATTTTGCCATTGTTAGCAACTGGGACTTAAACTTTCTGGAATTGAATTATGCGGAGAGCAGTAAAATCCTGTGAACTAGCTGGACTCTCAGTCCCTGTGGAAAAACTTGATAAACTCTAAGTGTTATTTGAAGTCAAGAGTTATAAGAAGATAAAAGAAAAGAATGAATGACCTAAACAACAGAACTAAAAACGTGATCTACACATTCTAGTAAACTACTTGTTTGTTCATTTATTCATTTACTTATTCACAAATCCTATTTTCTAAGTACCGATTATAAGGACACTTATCAAAGTCTTTGGTGATTAACGTAATCTTATTCTTGCATAGGAGACCTGTAAACACATATTTTGCACTTTACTAAAATATGTAGAGTAATGTGATTCCTGAATTTATTCATGCTATCATTCAAACATTGTTTAGTGAATAGCTTTATGGTTGTGGGTTGTTGTTAGAAGTGTTATGAAGGTAATTCAGGAGAGAAAGGATAGTGTTTTCCAGAAGTAATGTTGATAAAATTGGCCATCCATATGCAAAAATAAAAAGCCCTCAAACTGTGCCTCATACCATACACAAAAATTAACTAAAATGGATTATAGATCTAAATGTAAAACTGCAAATGATAAAAGTTTGAGAAGAAAACTTGAACGAAAAATCTTTGTGACTCTGAATTAGGCAAAGTTTTTTCAATATGATGCAAAAATAATGACCTCTAAAAATTAAAAGTGATATATTATATCTCATTGCAATTAAAAGCTTCTGCTTGTCAAAGCAACTTCAAGAAAATGAAAAGCCATAGACTGAAAGAAGATATTTGCAAAGCATATATCTGATAAAAGACATATATACAAAGTACATAAAGAACCCTTAAACACAACAATAAAAAGCAAACAACCCAATTAAAATAAGCAAAAGATTTAAATGGACACTTTACTAAAAAATATATAATAATGGCAAATAAGAACACAAAAAGAGGTTCACATGATTAATCAACAGAAAAATGCAAATTAAGACAATAATGAGATACGGCTACACACCAATGAGGGTGGCTAAAATAAAGACTGATCATATTATGTCTTGGGGAAAGTGCAGAAGAACTAAAACTTTCGTACATTGCTACTAGGAAAGTAAAATGGTAAAACTACTTTGGAAAACAGTTTGTCAGTTTCTTAAAAAATGAAAAATATAACCCCCATATTATCCAAACAATCCAAGTCTAGATATTTTCCCAACTCAACAGAAAGCATATACTTATGGAAAGACTAGTACGTGAATGGTCATAGTATTAAGAGTTTTATTTGTAAGAGCCAAAAATTGGAAACCATTCAAATATCTATTGACAAGTGAACAAGTGAACAAACTTTGGTATTTTCATACAATGAAATGTTATTAATACTTAATAATAAAAAGTAATGAACAATTAATCCACACAACATGTATAAATCTTAAAATTATTATGCTAACTGAGAAACTTCAGTATCTACTATATGATTCCATTTAGCATCTACTATATAGTTCTATTTACATAAAACTATAGAAAAGGCAAATAATCTATAGTAGCATAAGTTATATCAGTGGATTCCTGGGGAGAGGGAAAAAGAATGGGGGTGGGTGGAAAGGAAAGACTTAAAAGGAACACTAGGGAATGTCTGAAGGTAATGGATATGTTTCTTATCTTGATTGTAGTGATTGTTTCACAGGTGAAAACGTTAGTCAAAACTTATCAAATTGTACATTGTAATTTATTATACGTTAACCATACTTCAATAAAGCTGTTAAATAAAAGAACCCTGTTCTGGTATAGGTTGTGTCAAGCATATATGGAAATTGTAGCCTTATTGGTCATAAGCATATTAATTGCCCAAACTGAAAAAATCTAGATGTGACTAAATCTGAGTGCAGGGCAGAGAGGTTGTCCTGAGAAGGGAGTACCAAATGATACAGTTGAAAGAAACATGACAGCTAGAAGATAGTGGTAAACTAGGACTGAGGGGATAGATGAATGGCCCCAGGAAAAAATACAATCTAGCTGGGACACATGGGATTCGTCCCTCTCCTGACATTTAATATTTTCCTCTGTGCCATCTTTGACTGCTGTCGCCTGCCCTACATTACTGCTACCAAAATTCTAAATATTGCCATTTCAAGTGAATGATTGTTTTTTTCCAATGTGCAAAAGAATATGCTGGCAATATGAACATTTCCACAAGTGCAAATAATGAGTTCTTTGTTTTAGAATTTGAAATCAAATTTGGTAAGTAAATGTGTTAATGTTCAGGGAACTTTATGTCTTAGATGATCATGCTACTATAAAGACACATGCACATGTATGTTTATTGCGGCACTATTCACAATCCTATGCAGCCATAAAAAACGATGAGTTCATGTCCTTTGCAGGGACATGGATGAAGGTGGAAACCATCATTCTGAGCAAATTATCACAAAGAGAGAACACCAAACGCCTCATGTTCTCACTCATAGGTGGGAATTGAACAATGAGAACACTTGGACACAGGGCGGAGAACATCACACACTGGGGCCAGTCGGGGGTTGCGGGCGGGGGAGAGATAGCATTAGGAGAAATACCTAATGTAAATGATGAGTTAATGGGTGCAGGAAACCAACATGGCACATGTATACATATGTAACAAACCTGCAGGTTGTGCACATGTACCCTAGAACTTAAAGTATAATAATAGAAAACAACAACAACAAAAACCACGTTTGATCACTCAACTGTCAAGTTGAATACTTCCTATCCTCCTTTCCAAAGCCAGCAAGTTAAAACTATTTAAATGATTTCCTGAAACACTGTGGTCAGTAGTTGCCTCTGCAGAGAGTGTTCATTTAACACAGGACTGTAAAACTTTAAAACCAATCCATGCTTCTTCCTGACATATAGCTTCAACACCCGTTTCTCTTACAGCTAAAGCTCTTTCTTCAATTTAATTCGCCTTCAGACTCTTTTAGACAGAGCGTTATACCATATTTTGCTGTTAAATCATGAAAAATGATAGAATCTCTACCCTTTTGCAAGAGTCATTGTCAAATTATGCCCTCCAATAGGTAATATACAGCTTGAGTCAGTAATTTCAACTGTTTGTATGCATTTCAGGTTTGGCAATTACCCTTCCAAGCTGTAAATTGCCTATTTTGAGAGCATAATTTGATTTTTAATGTTTGTCTTAACAGCCTGATTTGTTTTGTCTTTTGATTTGTTTCACATTTTAGTAATTAATTTTAGACTGAAAATGTCTCTCCTAAAAGGAAGGTGGAGTTTGGAAGCCTTTGAGAACTACAGCCATTTGATACTGACATAAATTTCTGTCTAGGGTCATAGACCTTAAGCAAAAAATGCCAGGCTCCTTTTTCTTTTCTTTGGAAAGAAGTCATCACTTCTTTTCCAGGAGATATGCTATTTTGAGTTTCAAATGCACACTCCATAACCCCCCAAATATAAATACACATGAATTAGCAAAATTGGCCCTAAGAAATATACTCAAAACAGAAGTGATATTTTTCAAGGCATCAGTCTGAAAATAAAGACTAAAATGTGTCTTGGGGTTATATAAGAGTGTTCTCAAGTGTCTTTTGAATTCATTCTGCATCTTTAGCCTACTGACAAAAACTGTAAGGTGAAAGCAAATCTCTGGTTCCCAGACACTGCAAAAATTCTGTTACAGTTACTTGGGAAACACTAACACTTTTGACTTAGATCTATAGCCTTTAATACCCTCAGTAACATTTTTAGTTAGTTCTGTGGGATGCAACAAGTTTTTCCTCTTATACATTTTTTTGAGAATGAGTGTAGCAATGAAGAAGGTAACCAGAAAGTAAGATGTGTAAAAGCATGAGAAGGAGATCATAGCTGATGGAGAAGGGAGAAATAAGGGACACTCAGGAATAGAAATTAGAAATAAAATTGGAGGGTAAAGCTCTCCATGACTTGTAAAACATGTGAGAGAACCTCTCCAAATCATTTAATAATTCCCTAATGACACCAAATTGCCAAACTATAAAAAAGTTTGATTTCTGCTCTATTTTTGCAAGAACATAGAGTACCCAATGTCTTACAACTGGTGGGCAAATTGAGTTAGAGGTTTGTTTTTTTTTTTACATTTAATGTCAATAACACATTCATGAAAGACAGAGTTTCTTTCCATTTGCAATATGTAAAATGTGCATAAATTATAAAAACAGAATGATGTCTGAATGTATCGCCTGTTCCAAGTGGGGAAAACTTTCTATATTTCAATTACTATTTAGAAGTATTGGACAATGTAGATAGGAGAGAAGAGCAATTAAATGGTTAATTATCAGTCTAGAGCACACATGTTCTCTTGGAACTATGTGTTGGATATTTAACCCTTCAATTTACCGAATTCAAACATTCCAAATAAAAAGTACTTGTGCTTGGGGAGTTGGGAGTGAATTTGAGATCTTTTGGGGGATGGCTTTTTTCCACACCTACTTGTTTTATGACGATTGTAGATTCATACAGAGTTGCAAGAAATAATTTCGAGGAATCTCATCCATATTTCTCCAGGTTTTCCCAAAGGCAATATCTTGCAAAATTATAATACAATATCACAACTGGGATACTGACATTGATGTGGTAGAAATACAGAAACTTCCATCGCCACAAGGATTCTTCATGTTGCACTTTTATATTCATACCCACTTTTCTTCCACTCACTCCACCCCCTCTTTAATCCCTAGTAACCACTAATAATCTTCTCAATTTCTATAACTTGATCATTTCAAAAATATTACATAAATGAAATCATAAAGTATGTAACTGGAATCAACTTATTTTCACTCAGCATAATTCTCTAGAGATTTACCAGGTTGTGGCATGTATCCGGAGCATTTTCCTGTTCATTGTTGAGTAGACCACTACGGTATGGATGTACCATAGTTTAGTCATTCTTCCATTGAAGGACATCTAGGTTGTTCCAAATTTTTTCCTATTATGAGTAATGTTGCTATGAACACTACTAATGTACAGATTTTCACGTGAATCTAAGTTTACATTTTTCTGGAATGAATGTCTAGGAGTACAATTGCTGGGTTTTATGATAATTGCACGTTTAGTTTTTAAAGAAACTGCCATACCATTTTCCAGAGTGGTTGTCCACTTTACATTAATGCAAGTAAATATGAATGATCCTAGTTTCTCTGCATCCTCACCAGCATCTGGTGTTGTTACAATTTTTTGTTTTAGACGTTTTAATAGGTGTGTAGGGATATCTTCTTGTGGTTTTAATTTGCATTTCCCTAACAGCTAATGGTGTTAAATATATTTTCAAGTAATTATTTTTCAACTTTATAGTATTTGGAAAAATGCCTGTTCATGTCTTTTGCCCCCTTTCTAAATGGATTGTTTATTTTCTTAATTTTGAGTTTTGAGATTTCTTTATATGTTCTAGACATAGGATAGATACTAGATTCTTGGGAGATTTGTGATTTGCAAATCTTTCTCTTAGTTTGCAGATTGTAACTCTTTGCATATCCCCAGATCCCAAAGACATTGTTTTAAGTTTTATAGTTTTACATTTTATATTTAAATCCATAATCTATTTTGAGTTATTTCAGTTTAGAGATGAGGTTTAAATTGAAGTTTTTTTTTCTTTTTTGCTGGAGATTTTAAATAGCTCCAGTACTATTTGTTGAGACTCTATCTTTGTTGATGGATTTGTTGAGACTCTATCTTTCTTCTATTGTATTTCTTTTACAATTTTGTTAAAAATCAGTTGCATTTATTTATATAGATCTATATTTTGGGTTCTGTATTCTGTCCCACTGTTCTATGTGTCTATCCCTCTGCTAATACCACACAGTCTTGATTACTGTAGCCATATAAGTCTTGAAATCAAGTAGACTGATTTCTCCCATTTTATTCTACTTTTTCTAAATTGTTATGGCTACTCTAGTTTCTTTATTTTTCATATAAAATTTGAAATAATCTTACCTATATCTATAAAAGTATTGTTATGTTTTGATAGAAATAGCATTAAATCTGTATATCAATTTGAGGAGATATGAAATTTTTAGCATACAAGTCTTTCATATCTTTGGTTAGAGTTACACCAAAATATTTCATTTTTTGAGCAATTGTAAAGAAAACTGTATTTTTAATTTTACTGTACTTATGTCTATTGCAAACAGAAATTTGATTTTTGTAAGTTAACTTAGTATTCTACAATCTTGCTTAACTCATTTATTAATTCTAGAAATTTTTTGTACATTACTTTGTATTTTCTACATAGACCATGCTATCTGCAAATAAGTACAGTTTTCTTTCTTTCTTTCTAATCTGTATGACTCCTTCTCCTTTTGTTTCCTTCCTGCAGTGGTTAAAACTTTCCATACTATGCTGAATAAGAGTGGTGGCAGCAGATAAGTCCCACTTATTAACTTGGGGAAAGCATTCAGTCTTTTACTATAAAGTGTAATTTTAGCTGCAGATTTTTTTGCTTCACATATTTTGCAGCTCCATTGTTTGGTTTATATACATTTAAAATTGCTACACCTTCTTGATAAGTTGATCCTCTTTATCATTATGCAATCTCCCTTTCTGTGTCTGGTAATTTTCTTTGCAGCGATGTCTATTTTATCTTATAATAAATAGA
This sequence comes from Pan paniscus, assembly GCF_029289425.2. Lineage (NCBI taxonomy): Eukaryota > Metazoa > Chordata > Mammalia > Primates > Hominidae > Pan > Pan paniscus. The sequence goes on from NC_073252.2 coordinate 50,556,734, forward strand.
AATATTCCTGCCTTATTTTGATTAAGGTTTGCATGATGTATTAGTCTGTTCTCTCATTGCTATAAATACCTGAAAATGGGTAATTTATTTAAAAAAGAGGTTTAATTGCCTCACAGTTCTGCAGGCTGTGCAGGAGGCATAGTGGTTTCTGGGGAAGCCTCAGGAAACCTTTACTCATGGCAGAAGGCAAAGTGGGAGCAGGCATCTTTACAGGGGCCCAGGACAGGGAGAAGAGAGAGAAGGGGAGGCTACATACTTTTAGATCACCAGATCTCTTGGTAACTCCCTCTTGCCACATCAACACCAAGGGGGATGATGCTAAACCATCAGAAGGTACCCCCATGATCCAATCACCACCCACCAGGCCCCACCTCCAAAATTGTGGATTACAGTTGAACACGAAATTTGAGTGGGGATACAGAGCCAAACCATATTACATGATACAGATTTTTTCTATTACTTCACTTTCAACTTATCTATCCTGTTATGTTTGCAGTGAGTTTCATGTAGGCAGCATATTGTTGATTCATATTTTTAATTCACTCTGCCAATCTCTACCTTTTAATTGTTATATTGAGACTATTTCTATTTAAAGTAATTATTTATATGTTAAGGCTTAAGTCTGGCGTCTCATTTTTCATTCTGTTGTTCTTTCTGTTTTCTTTTAAAATGTTACTCTCTTCTTTTTCTTGCCTTTTTGAGGGTAAACTGGAAGTTTTTAAAAACTCTATTTTTATTTTATCTGTATGTCATTTGAATGAATCTCTTTGTATAGCCTTTTTACTGTTTTCTCCAGGTAGTATATATATGCTATATATATATTATATGTATATATTGTATAAATATTCTATAGATAGATGATTGATTGATCAATTGATCGATTGATTGATTTCTCTAGTCATACTTTTACCATAAGCCTAGTGGTCACACACTCGTAGTTTTCCTTTACCTGAATATGTTTTCATTTCTCTTCAGTTTCTGGTAGATAGTTTCACAGAATACAGAATTTTCTTTTCTTTTCTTTCAGCACACAAACATGGAAATGTTGTGCCACTTCCTCTGTCACAGGTTCTGAAGCGAACACCATTGTAATGTCAGTTTTTTAGTTTTTTTCCCCTATAAGGTGACATTTTGATCTTGATGCTTTCAAGATTTTTAGTTCTTGTCTTAAGTTTTTAATTATTTGTTTATGATATGCCTTGATAGGAGTTATTCAGAGATTTATCCTAAGTTACCCTCAGCCTCTTAATCTTTAAGTACATATCTTTACCCAAAATATGGAAAATTTTCAGCTGTTATTTTTGAATACTTGTTCCATTCCACCCACTTTTTCCTCCCCTTCTAGGACTCTGATTACATAAATTTTAGATGTCTTGTTATAATTCCACAGATCTCTGAGGCTCTTTTTATTTTGTTTAGCTTCTTTTCTCTGTGGTTCACATCAGGTCATTTCTGTTGTTCTAATGTTCTTTCCTCAAGTACAATGAGTCTTTCCTCTGATCCTTTTATTCTGTTATTGAGTCCACTCGTGTTTTTATTTTGGTTATTGTATTTTTCAACACTAAATTTTTTACCTAGTTCTTCTTTATATCTTCTATTTCCTTATTGAGAATTTCCATTTATTTTATTTGTTTCAAGTGTGTTCATAATTCCTTGTTAAAGATTTTTTTTATTGTGACTGCTTCAAAATTTTTGCTAGATAATTGTGAGATCTCTAGCATTTTGGTTTTGGAGTCTATTAATTTTTTATTACATTTAAGTTGAGATTTTTCTGATTCTTGGTATGATTCACAATTTTGTAATGAAACTTGGACATTTTAGATATATGTTATGAGACTGTATATTTTATTTAGACTTTCTGTTTTAGCTGGCTTTCTCTGATGCCACTCCAGCAAGAGAAGAGGTGAAGGGGAGTGCCTCATTATTTCCAGATGGGGTTAGAAGTCCAGGTTCCTCACTCAGCTTTCACTGGCACACAAGGAATGGTGGAGCCCTTTTTGCCGTTGGGTGGTGGTGGGAGTTTGACGTCCTACTAAGCCTTCACTGTTACTTCTCTGGCTGGGAGAGGTAGGAGTGCCTCACTACTGTTCCCCAGATGGCCAGACATGGGAGTGATAGTGAGATTGCCTTCTTACTGCTGGGCAGTAGAGAAAGTCAGTGGGGGAATGATCATCTCATTGCTGTTAAATTAGAGCAAAATTATAAGCTTCCTACTCAGCCTTCTCTTATACCACCCCAGTAAGAAAATTGGGGTAACTTGTTTTATCTTGGCAAAAATGACCGTGTAGGGTCCCCATGTGATCTTTGCTAGTATGGGTGGAGTGGGGCCACAGATTTTTCTATGGTGTTTAGCTGAAGTACAGTAGCTTTTCTCTAAAACATTTTTGTTATCCTGCTAAGCACCTTTTCAGGATTAAATAAAGAGAGAAGGCTTTCGTTGGAGCTGGGTGTTTTTTCTTTGTTGTTTTTGTTGTTGTTGTTGTTTGTCTTCTACCATTTGTGTTTCTTGATTGCTGTTTACTTCACGTCCAAGTCTAGGATATACGAGGCAATAAATACCTACCTACATACATACATTCACATGAAACTCACCACCATGTACTTCCTTGGGACTCAAAGTCCCTAACTGGTCTGCCTTCCTTTCTCCACATTTCAAAGTCTTCTATTTGTTTTGCAAATAATTTCCAGGGTTTTTGTTTATTTAGTGAGAGGAATAGGAAAAAGTAAATCTATTATATTGGAGGCTATTTTTAAAAAGCAAGTACTGAACACCATTCTTTCTTGTCGGTTTTAAGTTACTAAAGGAGTATGAATCCCTTTACCAAATTGTTTTGATGGTAAAATCTAAAAATCATTTTGGTCATAATACATTAATCAAAATAGATGCAAATGCAATAATTGCAAGTGAGAAATTCGCATTAATTTATTTATATCAATAATGTATTCATATTATTTTGTCTTGAAATGGAGATAATTTTAGTAATATTTTAATACTTGATATTTAAGCTGAAAATTAGAAATAAAAATAAGTCAGACCAAGTTGCCACAAATAAAGCAAAACAGAAAATTATCCCTTTACCTGGGGCTAAAACTTTTCTTCCTCCTAATATTTTCTAAATTTCTTATATCATTTGTAATATATTCATAACTTAAGCAAAATAACACACTTTAGAATTTCAAGAGCCTAGCAATATAGATGAGGCAAAGACACATTTTCTCAATCAACTTAGTGTTTGGATAAATCCTAATACTCTGAAAACCTAGTGTTAAAGTGAAACTGCACTGTCCATTAAATTTCATGGAAGATAATATGAAGAAAAAAACAATAATTTGTGTTATTTGTCACAGATATGAAATAATTATGAGATTTTACAATCTTGTAAAATATGCCTCTACAAACTGCATAACTTCTAAAAAGAATGTATAATTTCACAATATCTTAACAAGTATTATTTCAAAGTCCTCCTAAAAACAAACACAGATGTCTAAAGTGATTTCAACAGCACAGGCCAAATACCCTACAATTGATAGCCTAGTTTAAGTATCTGCTCAAGGAGTTTTCCATTTAGCTTAACTTCTGAAGGACACGAAAGTTCAAATAAAAGGGAAGAATGAAAACAATTATGCCAAGATACACCATGTTACTACAGAGAAAAGAGAGCCAGGATCAGTTTAAAGAGGTACCTGTATTTAATATAGTTTGTGTAAATAACACTAACTTACTGCTATAGCCTGAACCTTTGTGCCCTTTCCATCCCAAAATTCATATGCTGAAACCTAATCCCCAATGTGATAACTTTAAGAAGTTAGAGCCTTCTAGAGGTGACTGGGGCATGAAAGCAGAACTCTTGTGAATGGGATTAGTGTAAGCTAGTTTGCTCCTTTCATCCTGTGAGGACACAGTGAGAAGTTGGTAGTCTGCAACCTGGAAGAGGGCCCTCACCAGAACTTGACCACATTGGCACCCTCATATTGCACTTCCTACCCTCCAGAAGTGTAAGAAATAAATTTCTGTTGTTTATAAGCCATATAGTTTATGATATTTTGTAGCAGCCTGAATGTACTAAAACACTTATATCATGACTATATAAGTAGTTTTCCAATACATGAAGCAATGTAAGCATCACCTTATCCTCTTCTAACTCTATTGTCTTACATAAATACAGATGTTTAGCATTTTTCACTTCATTTCCTCTATATATTTCTTGCCTCAGCTTAATGGAAGAGGCAATGTGCTATAAGGAAGCCATGCAGTAAAAGTTCAGTGTTTCGAAAGGTTTACCTCCTGCTTCTGTGCAGATTATTTTATCATTAGCAAGCCAAATAAGCCATTCTCTTTTGTTAGATAAAATGGGATTGATAATAATAATTAATGATAAAAATAATAACAAAAACAACTGCTACCAAAACAATGGTCTGCCTGCCTTAAAAGCATTAGCTTCTCAAATTCTAGAGCATACCACAGGTTGTTCTTTTTATGGTACATGCTTATAAAACAATCATCTTGATTCTTAAAAATGAAACCAGTCTCATCCATATCATTGTCACTGATACAAGTGCATTTTATTTGCACTTATGTAGCATGAAATAGTGCATGAAAGCCTTTTATGGTGATAAAATAACTTCTTAACTAGGGTGAAAAAGGAAAACTGTTAACTTGGGTTCACAGGACTAATGCTCACATATAATTGTATCTATAAATGTCCTAGATGCTATGATCCCTCCCATATGTGTAATCCTCCTGTTGATGTCAATCCAAAACACTATGCCCATGTTACGGTATCTCCTCTACATCCTTATTGTAAATTCACATTCTGAGTTAGAGCAGCTGAACATCTAGTCCTCAAACAGCTGACTCCAATTTTTCCTTCCCTGTCCATTCCTACCCTCACTGTCATAAGATGGGCACATTCTTTGCTCCCAAGAAAGATGCTTGTCCCTTGTTTTGTAAAACACAAAACAAATAAAGAAACAAAAGAAACTAAATAACACCTCCTTGAAGATAAGATATACTAGAGAAATGTTGTTACATTGAACTAAATTGCATTCCACAGAAGATAGAAGAGGGTATCATGAATGTATCAAAACAACTAAGTTAAACATAAAATAAACTACAAATCTTTTTCATGCCTGAATCTATCTCCATTTTTTTACTTTTCTCTCCTCACCAAAATACTGAATGGGAATGAAACAATTCAGATATCTAGATTTATATATCTATAAAATTTTAAATTTTCTATCAGTACGAATAAATTAAAGCAAAGCAAATAATCGGCAGAATTTTTGAACATGTACTCTAGAAGTGTTTTGTTATTTCTATATCTGTACATTTTATAATTTATTGAGTTTCAATATTTTATTGAAAAATATATCATGATTCAATCCAGCAAAGTTGTAGACGGTGGCATGCCTCCAACATAGGACTCACTGATTAGTTTAAGCACATCAGAGACTGTATCTTCAGTTGTCCCTCAGTATCTGTGAGGGATTGTCCCAGGACGTCTGTCCTATCCTGCGCTGCCCCTGCAGATTACAAAAACCAGTGATGCTTAAGTACCTTATATAAAATGGCGTTGTATTTGCATATAACCAACTCACATTGTCCCCTATAATTTAAATTATCTCCAGGTTATTCATAAAATGTAATACAATGTAAATGCTATGTGAATAGTTGTTATACTGTATCATTTTTTATTTTGTGTTAGTTTTACTGGTGTACTTTTTTTTTCTGACATTTTCAAAGGCATGATTGATGGAAAACATGGATACGAAACCCATGGATATGAAGGACTGACTATAGACTTACAATGCTTGAGTATACTATAAACATAATAATGCTTCAGTTTAGAATTTTGATTTTAGCATCTATTTCCTAAGATGAGAAGAAAAAAATGTATCTTCCTTTGCTCTGAGTGGTTTCATCTTTTCTTTGACATTTTGATAGCAAAAAAGATTTTTAACTCAATTTAATAGTTGTAGGAATATGTCTACTAATAATTGTACTGACTTCTCCAGAACAAAATGAATTGTATATCCAACTCTCTTCAAAGTGTCATGCTTATCTCAGTGTGCATGTGTCACTATAAGATGAGAAAGCCTGTCAACACCAACTTCTTCCTTCTAAACAAGAACACTAGGATGTTCATTTCTCATTGAAAATTTGGATTTCTGAGCTGTCTCCTTCCCTTAACTCCTACCCTCCAACACAGAACATGCCTGACATCAGACCCTTACTCCTGAGCCTTTTCCCACTTCATTCACCTGACAGCCTCCTCCACAACAGACATCTTATCAGACGTGACTGATTGCTATAATCTGTACTCTGGGCAGCCATTAAGCAAATTACCTGAATCATTGCAAGGATTAGTCTCATTAACACATGATTAGCATCAAATTAAAATAATGAGTGTTTAACTTCTGATGTCTTCCAGTTGTTTGAACAGCTTGATCAGCCACACCAGGCTGGCAGGGAGGTGGAGGTGTCAAAGAGCCACAGAAAAAAAGGGAGGCAGCACTGTGCAAGACATAGTACAGCTCACCAGTAGAATGAGGTAAGATCAGACTCAAACTGTCTGGATGAAAGGTTTCTTCCAAACAACAAAGATGCCCGGTCCAAACAGAGGTCTCTCTCTCTCTCTCTCTTTCTCTCTCATTGGCACTGTACTCCTAACCATCCATCTGAATCAAGGCTTTACATACTAATGGTGCACAATCTCGCCCGCTCCACATCCTGGATATTTTATTTCCGCTGGGCTTCCCTGTCTCAGGAGCACAGAATGCAGCTTTTCTCTTTCCTTTTCAAAACTTTATCAGACTTAAGACCCCTACTGTGCTGGGAGTATGGTAGACTGAAGATTAGAGCACAGATCCTCCCGAGTTCCCATATTTGTAGCTGGAAATGGCTGATCAAATATCAAAACAACAGAAAGTTTGCATCAGCTCTGGAAACTGTGAAGAATATCATCCACATATAGAAAGTTAAAATAATCTGCTAGATCCTACATAGACTGGTCCCAACTTACGATGGTTTGACTTATGGTTTTTTGACTTTAAGATGGGTTTATCGGGGTATTAAATGCATTTAGACTAATGATACTTTTGATCTATGATGGATTCATCCAGATATTACCCCATTGTAAGTCAAGGAGCATCTGTGCCCATGTCGAAGATTTGATGGAAGCCTAAAGGACCAACTCACTTTTGTCCTACCTGTGGAACATCAGCACTTATGGAAAGTAGGCGGGTAGCTTACAGTGACCCTTCCACTCCAAAACTTAGGGCACCTTATCTGTCTGGTGATGGTCAAGACAATCAGAGAGCCTGGACGAGCTCTTTTTGCCTGCGCTAGTGAATAAAATAAAGAGCTGTTGTGATAAATTTCTCTATCATTCCCTTGAAAAAGATTAATATGAGGAGTGTAATGTTATGGAAGAAACAATCTAAGATCGGGAAAAAATGTGAAGATAATAATCATTGCTAATATAAACACCCACAGTTAGGTATTTCAGGAGAGGAAAACAACAAATCATTTCCTCTACTCATCTTAGGTTCTCCAGCAGAGGCCCTGTGAATTAGACTAGCCAAAGACAGATTAATTAGAGACAAATAGGCAGAAGTTTTCTCAGTGGCCTTTAACAAAAAAAAATAAAAATAAAAAAAAATTGTATTCCAAAGAGGCATATTTTGAAGTGATATATTCCAGTACCCCTCAGAATACATTTCTGTCGTATGAAATAATCCCATGAACCATAAAGGAACAAAAACACAGAATGTCTGTAGATCAGACTTTATTTGCAATATTAAATGCTAAGAAAAACAAAGGTTTACAGAGCTTTGGGCAGAAAAGATTGAGATCCAAGGCATTTTAGTTAGAAAAGCTCATATTTATATGCTAGAGCGACAGAAAGTTGTTTTTAGATACACTAGACTGAGAGGCAATGTCATATAAAATTCTTTGTGAAAAAAACTATTTGACTAGTCACTTAAGTCAACTAAGAAATAAATATAAATAACTCAGCAAATAGAATTCTTAGCTCTATAGAGTGATTAGCTTTAAAATTTCAAATGTTGTACTTACAAGATAAAAATACAAAATATTAAGCTAATAATTAATAATAACCTGGATCTGAAATCTGAGATTATATCAGCAAAACAGTGTGAAGGAAAAATAGTAATGTGAAAATTATGCCAAATGTAGCATCTGAGCTGGAGGGATGTGAATGATAATAGTTACTGTTTTACTCTGTTCATAGGTGATGAGAGAAAAATTGACCCAAGTAAGTTTTAAAATGCTTAAAATTTAGAAAATTGAACTTTCTGTGTATCTGTATTAGTCAGGGTTCTCTAGAGGGACAGGACTAATAGGATAGATATATATATAAAGCAGAGTTTATTAAGGAGTATTGACTTACACGATCACAAGGTGAAGTCCCACAATAGGCCATCTGTAAGCTGAGGAGCAAGGAAGCCAGTCCAAGTCCCAAAACTTCAAAAGTGCAGCCTTCCGTCTGTGGCCAAAGGTCCAAGAGTCCAAAAGCTAAAGAACTTGGAGTCTGATATTCGAGGGCAGGAAGCATCTAGCATGGGAGAAAGATGCAGGCCAGAAGACTCAGCCAGTCTAGTCTTTCCAAATTTCTCTGCCTGATTTTATCCTAGTTGCACTGGCAGCTGATTAGATGGTGTCCCCCAAGATTGAGGATGGGTTTGTGTCTCCCAGCTCACTGATTCAAATGTTCATCTCCTTTGGTGACACCCTCACAGACACACCCAGGAACAATACTTTGCATCCTTCAATCCAATCAAGTTGACACTCAATATTAACCATCACGGAATCCTTTCCAAATCCCTAAAAGAAAAAATAATGATAATATAGTCAATATAATAAACAACAGTTAGAAAAGAAATAGGTGAGCAAAATAGAGAATCTCTGACAAGATCAGAAAGAATAATATAGTTAGTGTAAAACGGTTTAGTAGTTCAATTAAAAACTAAAGTTTCTCAAATTAAAACATTATTTTAAAATCTTTACTTAATAGAAAAAGACCAAAAGTCAAATGTCAGAGAAGTAGTAAGAAATGTTTTAAATGGAAGAAATATATCATAAATACAAAGAAAAATAAGGAAATAATAGCAATCATAATGTAGAATAAAATATAATTTGAGATAAAATTGGTGAAGAATCACACCAGGAACATATCAGAAAAACCAAAAGAATTCACAGACCATTTGAAATAAGCGGCTTGCCACTGGAAACTCCATGAGACTGCCAAAAAACTGAGTGCCTGAAGTGTGAGGGGGGAAATCCATCTCCAAACATACATCGGCCCTGGAGAACCTGAAAATCCAGAAGACGGGAAAAGAGTTTAACCTTACCTAGAGCTGAAATGAATTTAGAGAGCCCAGTGAAATAAAAAAGTAAAAGAAGAAGTGGGAAAAGAACTGCAGGCACTCTTGTTCCCCAGGGAAGCCAAGGATAGCCATTTCTGAATTTATCTCACAGGGGTCCTTGAGGAGGGCAGCCAGTGGAATTGGGGAAGGTCCACAGGGAGAAGCAGACTTCCAGCTGAACTTTGTAATAATTTCCAAAGATGACAAATTTTCCTGGGCAGAGTCCAGGGGGTTGGGGTGTGGGGAACGGGAAGTACAGATAGGAGCACAGAAGCCGCAACAGGAAGGGAAGGGTGAGGACTGGAAGCCATGCTTGCTCTCTCAGCAGGGAGTCTTGTAGCCTGGGGCAGGATCTCAGCCCTGTGCACCAGAGGCCTGGGTATAAATTGGGCACTGTTGGCTGCTGGGGGAGTATGGCAGGAATGAGACTGGCCTTGCTGGTTTCATGGGAGCTGGGTAAGGCCTGTCACTGATGGCTTTCCACCACTTCCCTGGCAACCTGTAGGAAGCAGCAGAGGCAGCCATAATCTCCCATGGAACATAACTCCATTGGCCTGAGACACACCCCATATCCCTCAAAGTGGCCACTGCAAGCCCAAGGAGAGTCTAGGCTGAGACCTGCCTAACCCTGCCCCCACCTGATGGTTTTCTCTACCCTTCCTGGTAACCAGAGACAAAAGATATAAACTTGTGGGAGCTCTATGGCCTCACCTATTACCTGAGACGACTGAATATTTACCCTGGCCAACTTAGGGCAAGCCTGTATCCCCCTTCTACTACCGCAGCTGATGCTCTCTTAAAAGTGCCACCTCCTGGCTGGAAGTCAACCAACTCAAGCCATTACAGCAACTTAGAACAATCCTACTCCAAGAAAGGAGAAAACACCACCTGTAACACCCTGGCTAACCAGAGGTCCTGAGTCTGTCCACATGACAGCTTCACTGCTAGCAAACCAGCATTCGAGAAAACCTGCACACTAAACAAACTACAACCAGCACTCTCACAGAGTCCACTTTGTTTCCCTGCTACCTCCACTGGGGCAGGTACTGGCATCCACAGCTGAGAGACCTGAAGATAGGTCTTCACAGGATCAAATCACAGAAATCTTTGCAGACACTCCCCAGTACCAGCCCAGAGCCCAGTAGCTCCACTGGGGGACTAGACACAGAAGAACAATAACAATCACTGCAGTTTTATTCTCAGGAAGCACCATTTCTAGGGGAAGAAAAAGAACACCACATCAAGGGATCACCCCATAGGGAAAAAAAATCGGATTAGCAGCCCTTGAGTCCCAGATCTTTCCTCTGAAATAGTCTACCCAAATGAGAAGGAACCAGAAAAACAATTCTGATGATATGACAAAGCAAGATTCATTGACACCCCAAATGATCACACAAGCTCACCAGCAATAAAAAACAAACAAACAAAAAAAAACAAGGTAGTCAGGCAACAACTAGCAGGATGAATAGAACAGTACCTCACATCTCAATAATAACATCGAATGTAAAAGGACTAAATGCTCCACTTAAAAGATACAAAATGACAGAATGGATAAGAATTCACCAATCAAGTATCTGCTGTCTTCAAGAGACTCACCTAACACATACAGACCCATATAAATGTAAGGTAAATGGATGGAAAAAGATATTCCATGCAAATGGACAACAAAAACAAGCAGAAGTAGCTATTCTTTTATCAGACGAAACCAACTTTAAAGCAACAACAATTTAAAAAGACAAAGAGGGACATTATAGAATAATAAAAGGACTAGTCCAACAGGAAAATATTACAATCCTAAATACATATGTACCTAAAACTGGAGCTTTAAATTTATAAAACAATTACTCCTAGAATTAAGAAATGAGATAAGAGGCAACACAATAATAGTGGGTGACTTCAATACTCCACTGACAGCACTAGACAGGTCATCAAAAACAAGTCAAACAATGGACTTAAACTATGCCCTAGAACAAATGGACTTAGCAGATATATTCAGAACATTCTACCAAACAACTGCAGAATATATGTTCTTTTCATCAGCACATGGAACATTCTCCAAGATAGCTCATATGATAGGCACAAAACAAGCCTCAATAAATTTAAGAAAATCAAAATTATATTAATATGCTCTCAGACCACAGTGGAATAAAATTAAAAATCAACTCCAAAAGGAATCCTCAAACCATGCAAATACATTGAAATAAAATAATCTGCTCCTGAATTATATTTTGGTAAACAATGAAATTATAATGGAAATTTCAAAATTACTTGAACTGAATGATAGCAATAACACAACCTATGAAAACTTCTGTGATACAGCAAAAGCGATGTTAAAAGGAAGGTTCATAGCATTAAATGCCTACATCAAAAAGTCTGAAAGAACACATATAGAAAGTCTAAGGTCACACTTCAAGGAACTAGAGAAATAAGATCAAACCAAACCCAAACCCAGCAGAAAAAAAAAAAAAAAAGAAATAACAAAGATCAGAGCAGAACTAAATGAAATTGAAACAAAAAAATACAAAAGATAAATAAAACAAAAAGCTGATTCTTTGAAAATATAAACAAAATTGATAGACCATTAGCAAGAATAACCAAGAAAAAATGGGAGGAGATCCAAATAAGCTCAACCAGAAATATAACGGGATATATTAAATCCAGTAACACAGAAATACAAAAGATCATTCAAGTCTTCTATGAATACCTTTACACACACAAACTGGAAAACCTAGAGGAGATGGATAAATTCCTGGAAATATACAAACCTCCAAGATTAAACCAGGAAGAAATACTCTGAACAGACAAACAACAAGCAGCAAGATTAAAATGGTTACAAAAAAAAATTGCCAACAACAAAAAAAAAGTCCAGGAGCAGATGGAATCACAGCTGATTTCCATCAGACATTTAAAGAAGAATTGGTACAAATCCTACTGAAACTATTCCAAAAGCCAGAGAAAGAGGAAAGCCTCCCTGAATCATTCTATGAAGCCAGTTTCACACTAATACCAAAACCAGAAAAGAACATAACAACAACAACCAAAAAACTACAGACCGATAATCCTGACAAACATAGATGCAAAAATTCTCAACAAAATACTAGCTAACCAAATCCAACAGCATATCAAAAAGATAATCCACCATGATCAAGTGGGTTTCATACCAGGGATGCAGGGATGGTTTAACATCTGCAAGTCAATAAATGTGATACATCACATAAACACAATTAAAAACAAAAATCGTAAGACCATCTCAACAGAAAAATAAAAAGCATTTGACAAAATCCAGCATTCCTTTATGATTAAAACCCACAGCAAAACTGACATAGAAGGGACATACCTTAAGGTAATAAAAGTCATCTATGACAAACCTATAGCCACATTATACTGATTGGGGAAAAGTTGAAAGTATTTCCGCTGAGAACTGGAGGAAGACAAGGATGCCCACTCTCACCACTTCTATTCTACATAGGATGGGAAGTCCTAGCCAGAGCAATCAGAAAAGAGAAAGAAATAAAGGCATCCAAATCAGCAAAGAGGAAGTCAATCTGTCACTTTTTGCTGATGATATGATCCTATACCTAGAAAACCCTAAAGACTCATCCAAAAAGCTCCTAGACCTGATAAACAAATTAAGTAAAGTTTCAGGATACAAAATCAATGTACACAAATTGGTAGCACTGCTATACACCAACAGCGGCCAAGCTCAGAATCAAATCAAGAACTCAACCCATTTTACAATAGCTGCAAAATAAATAAAATGCTTAGGGATACACCTAACCAAGGTGGTGAAAGACTTCTACAAGGAAAACTACAAAACACTGCTGAAAGATATCATAGATGACACAAACAAATGGAAACACATCCCATGCACGTGGATATGTAAAATCAATATTGTGAAAATGACCATACTGCCAAAAGCAAACTACAAATTCAATGTAATTTCCATTGAAATACCATCATCATTCTTCACAGAACTAGAAAAAAACATATCTAAAATTTATATGAAACCAAAAAAGAGTCTGCACGACCAAAGCAAGACTAAGCAAAAAGAACAAATCTGGAGGTATCATATGACTTGACTTCAAATAATATTACAAGGTTATAGCCACCAAAACAGTATGGTACTGGTATAAAAATAGGCACATAGACCAATGGAATAGAATAGAAATCTCAGAAATACAGTCAAATAGTTACAGCAAACTGATCTTCAACAAAGCAAACAAAAACATAAAGTAGGGAAAGGACACCCTATTTAACAAATGATGCTGGGATAATTGGCAAGCCACATGTAGAAAAATTAAACTGGATTCTCATCTCTCACCTTACAAAAAAATCAACTCAAGATGGATCAACTACTTAAATCTAAGACCTGAAAGCATAACAATTCTAGAAGATAACATTGGAAAAACTCTTCCAGACATTGACTTAGGCAAACATTTCATGACCAAGAACCCAAAAGCAAATGCAACAAAAACAAAGATAAATAGATAGGGCTTAATTAAACTAAAAAGCTTCTACACAGCAAAAGAAAGAACCAGCAGAGTAAATAGACAACCCACAGAATGGGAAAAAATCTTCACAAACTATGCATCTGACAAAGGACTAAAATCTAGAATCTACAAGGAAGTCAAACAAATCAGCAAGAAAAAAACATGTAATATCATCACAAAGTGGGCCAAGGACATGAATACACAATTCTCAAAAGAAGATATACAAATGGCCAGCAAACATATGAAAAAATTCTCAACATTACTAATGATCAGGACAAAAAAAGATAAATAGATGGGAGTTAATTAAACTAAAAAGCTTCTGCACAGCAAAAGAAAGAATCAGCAGAGTAAACCGACAACCCACAGAATGGGAGAAAATCTTCACAAACTATGCATCTGACAAGCAACTAATACCTAGAATCTACAAGGAACTCAAACAAATCAGTGAGAAAAAAAAAAGTAGTATCACCAAAAAGTGGGCCAAGAACATGAATAGACAATCCTCAAAAGAAGATATACAAATGGCCAACGAACATATGAAAAAATTCTCAACATCACTAATGATCAGGGAAATGCAAATTAAAACCACAATGTGATACCATCATACACCTGTGAGAATGGTCATAATTAAAAAATCAAAAAATAATAGATGTTTGCTTGGATGTGGTGAAAAGGGAACAGTTTTACACTGCTGGTGGGAATGTAAACTAGTACAACCACCATGGAAAACAGGGTGGAGATTCCTTAAAGAACTAAAAGTAGATCTACCATTTGATCCTGCAATCTCACTACTGGGTATCTACCCAGAGAAAAAGAAGCCATTATATGAAAAAGACACCTTCACACACGTGTTTATAGCAGCACAATTCACAATTGCCAAAATATGGAACCAGCCCAAATGCCCATAAATCAATGAGTGGAGAATGAAAATGTTATATATTCACACACACCATGGAATACTACTACTCACCTATAAAAAGGAATTAAATAATGGCATTCACAGCAACCTGGGTGGAGTTGGAGACCATTATTCCAAGTGAAGTAACTCAGTAATGGAAAAACAAACCTTACATGTTCTCACTTATAAGTGGGAGCTAAGCTATGAGGGTGCAAAGATATAAGAATGATACAATGGACTTTGGGGAAGAGTGAAAGGGGGTTGAGGGATAAAAGACTACACATTGGGTACAGTGTATACTGCTTGGGCAGTGGGTGCACCAAAGTCTCAGAAATCGCCACTAAAGAACTTATTTATGTAACCGAACACTTCCTGTTCTCCCCAAACCATTTTTTTTGAAATTTAAAATTTGAATATTTAAATGTACTTACTCTGTAGAAGGGACTTTCTATGCACTGGAAACAGCAATTAACAAAACAGAAAGTGATCCCTGCCTTCATGGAACATCTTACTGATTTGAATAGATGATGATGATCATGATGATCATGATGAATACAGATACATAGATAGATAAAGAGATGGGCGCAGTTCTGCAGGCTAGAAGTCCTAAACCAAGATATTAGCAAGCCATGTTCCCTCTGAAGCCTCTAGGAGAGGATTCTTCCAGGTCTCATCTCAGCTTTTGGTAGTTCCAGGCATTTCTTGGCTTGTGGCAACATCACTCCACTCTGCCTCTGTCTTCACATGGCTGTCCTCCCTGTATGACTGTGTCTTTTCTTCTTCTTATAACAACAAGTCATATTAAATTCGCCCCCTCCCCCGCCCCACCAATAACCTCATCTTAATTGCATCTGCAAATATTTTATTTCTAAATATGATCACATTCACAGATACAGGAGTTAGGACCTCAGAATATTCTTTGGAGATACAAAATCTAACCCATCATACCTCTCAAAAAGCTAAACAAAAAAAATAAAGCAAAAACACTGGATTAAACCAAAAGAATAAAAATATAAGTAATAAGTAAACTTGAATCAAAACCTCATCAGCTAGAAAATAAATGTACAGTAAAGAAAAATAAATAAAACCAAAAATCAGTGCCTTAAAAACACTAAAAATTCGACTGACTTCTAGTAAGACTGAAATGAAAAGAGAGAAATCACAAAAACCACACAAATAATAAAGTGATAGTAAGGATACAGAAAAAATACCTTATGCCAATAAATAAAAAAATTAAATGAAATTAAGAAATGCCTTGAAAAATAGCACCTTAAAATTATAAGAATAAATTAAGAATCTAAATAGTCCTACATTTACAAAAAATTAATTTCTAATTAAGACTCTTCCCTCAAAGCAATCTCCTGGCTCATATGACTAGTAAATTCCTGCACAGATTTAAAGAAGAACAAAAGTCCAACATTACATGAAATCTTTCAGAAAACAGGAAAATTGAAAACACCTCTCAAATTAATCTTGATACTAAATCCCAAATAAGACAATAAAAGAAAGTTAAATGACAGGTTAGTTTCTCTAATAAATGCAGATGTAAAAATTCTAAATAAAATATTAGCAAATCACATCCAGTGATATACAAAAAAGAACACACATCACAGGCAAGTTGCTTTTATTCCAGGAATGCTGGATTTGTTTAACATTAGATATCAAATTAATGTTACTCACTACATTAAGAGAATAAAGGAGGAAATATACAAGATCTTTCCAATAATCATTTGATAAAATTTAACACAATATGAGATTTTAGAAATCAGCATACTAAAAAGTAGAGAAACAATTTTTAATCATAACCATACTTGTTGAAAATTTGAGATTACTCTGTAGATTGTGAATTAAATATTGATACCCACTATTACCAATTTTATTGAATGTTGTAAAGAAGACCAGGACAGTGCAATAAAGCAAGAAAAAAAGAAAGAAAGAAAATAAATAAAACTATCAAGATACCAACATCATCTTTTTTTTTTTTTTTTTTTTTTCAGATGGAGTCTCATTCTGTGTCCCCGGCTGGAGTGCAGTGACATGATCTTGGCTCACTGAAACCTCCGCCTCCCAGGTTCAAGCAATCCTTGTGCCTCATCTTCCCAAGTAGCTAGGATTACAAGCATGCGCCATGATGCCCTGCTAATTTTTATATTTTTAGTAGAGACAGGGTTTTGCCATGTTGGCCAGGCTGGTCTCAAACTCTTGACCTCAAGTGATTTACCTGCCTTGGCCTCTCAAACTGCTGGGATTATAGGCATGACAAATATCAAAATACTTAAGGATAAATATAATAAAAGATACATACAAATGTTATTCTAAAAAGTATAAAATAATATCGTTAAAAATTAAAAATCAAAGCAAATAAAGATATCATTTGACTCAACAATTCCACTCTTAAACATATATTCAAGAGAAATGAAAACAAGTGTTCATGTTTTCATGGACTTACACATAGATATATATCTTGGCATTTTTTATAGTAACCAAAAAGTGAATAAAACCCAAATGCCTATCACCTGATGAATGTGTAAAAAAAAGTGATATATCTATACAATAGGATATTATTTGGTAATGAAAATAATAAAGTTCTGATACATGCTACAGCATAAATGAAACTTGGACATACTATGCTGAATACAAGAAGCCAGTTACAAAAGGCCATATTATAGAATCTTATTTATATGGAATATTTAAAACAAGTGAATTGATAGAAACATAAATTAGACTGGGGTTTCCAGGGACTAGACGGAGGGTCATGGGAAATGACCTGTAATGAATGGGTGTGTTTTCTTTTGGGGTAATGAAAATATTCTAGAATTAGATAGTTATGATTATTGTAAAAGTTTGTGAATATATTAAAAACCACCGAATTGTATACTTATGTAGATTGTATGCTAGGTTAATTATAGCTCAGTAAAGCTATTATAATAAATAAGATAAATTATTTTATTTATTTAGTTAGTTAGTTTTGAGACAGAGTCTAACTCTGTTGCCCAGGCTGGAGGGCAGTGGTGTGATCTTGTCTCACTGAAACCTCTGCCTCCCAGGCTCAAGCAATCCTCCCAGTTCAGCCTCCTGAGTAGGTGGGACTACAAGCATGTGCCATCACACCTGGCTAATTTTGTATTTTTAGTAGAGATGGGGTTTCACCGTGTTGGCCAGGCTGGTCCTGAACTCCTGACCTCAGGTGATCCGCCCACCTCAACCTCCCAAAGTGCTGGGATTATAGATGTGAGCCACCACGGCCGACCTAAATAAGATAAACTATATACTATGATTATGGATTAGAAAGCCAACTATTTTAAAGATATCAATACTTTCAAATTAATCTATAGATTTAATGAAATTCCAATCAAAGTTCAAAAAAATTTTTGTAAAAGTGGATGATATTCCTAAAATTTATAAGAAATATAAAGGATCAAGAATACCCAAGACATTGGGAGGCCAAGATGGGCGGATCACCTGAGGTCAGGAGTTTGAAACCAGCCTGACCAACTTGGTGAAACCCCATCTCTACTAAAAATACAAAAATTAGTTGGGCATGATGGTGGGCACCTGTAATCCTAGCTACTCAGAAGGCTGAGGAGGAAGAAAGAATGGCTTGGACCTGGGAGGTGGAGGTTCCAATAAGCTGAGATCTCAGCACTGCACTCCAGCCCTGGCAACAGAGCAAGACTCCGTCTCAAAAAAAAAAGAAAGAAAGAATATCCAAGAAAATCTTAAAGAAGATGAATAAAGCTGAATGACTTACACTACCAGATATCAAGGTTTATTAAAAAGCCACAGTAAGACAGTGTGGCATTGTACAAGTATAGAAAAACAGGTCAATAAACTTTAATAGAAAGTAAACAAAAAGATCCACATGTATTCAGTCATTAGATTTATGGCCAATGTAAAACTGCAGAGCAGTAAGGAAAAGATCGAGATTTTGTCCATAATGAGTCCATCAGATGGCCATATAAACATACATTTTTACCCTTACATTATATGAAAATCTATTCCAGATACCCTCTACATCTATATGTGAAAATGGGACAATTAAAAAAAATCTAGGTGGAAAAAAACAGAAACCTTTCCTCATGATTTTAGAATAG
Source organism: Pan paniscus (assembly GCF_029289425.2). Lineage (NCBI taxonomy): Eukaryota > Metazoa > Chordata > Mammalia > Primates > Hominidae > Pan > Pan paniscus. The sequence goes on from NC_073252.2 coordinate 50,575,603, forward strand.
GCAGAGATTTCCTTAACAAGAAATGAATTACAAAGGGAAACAAAAATAACTGTACAAAGGAAGAAAAAATTGGATGTCCTCATGAAAAAAATGTAATTGTACCCTTATCTTTCACCGTACAAAAAAAAAAAACTCAAAATAAATAAAAGACTTAAACTTAAGGCCCAGAGGAAAAGAAAAAAGCTTCTTAACATTGATATTGGCAGTGAATTTTCTTTTATTATACTTTAAGTTTTAGGGTACATGTGCACAATGTGCAGGTTTGTTACATATGTATACATGTGCCATGTTCGTGTGCTGCACCCATCAACTCGTCATTTAGCATTAGGTATATCTCCTAATGCTATCCCTCCCCCCTCCCCCCACCCCAGCACAGTTAACAAAAGCAACAAATAAAAAGACAAGTAGGATTGCATCAAACTACAAATTTCTGCACACCAAAGGAAATAAGCAAAGCCTTGAAAAGTCAATGTACAGAATAGAAGAAAATATATGCAAACCATATATCTGACAAAGAGTTAATATATAAAATATAAAAGGAATTTATATAACTAAACAGTAATAGAACAAAAACCTGTAAAAAATTGGGCAAAGGACATGAACAGACATTTGTCCAAAGAAGACATACAAATAATCAACAAGTATATAAAAAGGGACTCAACATCACTCATCATCAGGAAAATGCAAATCAAAACCACACTAAGATATCACTCCATGCTTTTTAGGATGGCTATTATTAAAAAGACAAAAGATAAGTATTGGCAAGGATATTGAAAAACAGGAATGCTTGTTGGTGAGTATGTAAATTGGTACAGCAATTATGAAAAACAGTATGTAGATTCTCAAAAATTAAAAATAGATCTACCATATGTTCCAGCAATTCCACTAGTGGGTATATATCCAAAGGAAATTAAATCAATATGTCAGAGAGATATCTGCACTCCCATGCTCATTTCAGCATTATTCACAATGGCCAAGATATGGAAATAATCTAAATGTCCATTGACAGATGAACAGATTTTTAAAATGTGGTGTGTGTGTGTGTGTGTGTGTGTGTGTAATGGAATATTATTCAGTCTTAAAAAAGAAAAAATCGCCTGCTATTTGCAACAACATGGATGAACCTGGAGAACACTGCTAAGTGAGATGTAAGACACAAAATGAAAAATATTCCATGATCTCACTTATATATGTGATTTAAAATAGCCAAACTCAAAGAAGCAGAGTGTACAATGATGGGGGAGGGGGAAAGAAGGAGGTCATGATCAAAGGTACAAAGTTTCAATTATGAAAGATAAACAAGTTCTTGAGATCTACTACTGTAGAGTTAGTGCCTTTATCTAACATTAGAGTATAAATACTTGAAATTTGCTAAGAGGGTAGATCTTATGTTCAGTGATCTTACCATACACAACAATATTAGTAGTAGTAGTAGTACTAATAATAAAGGTGAACGGAGGAAACTTTGGGAGGAAAAAGATATTTTTACAGACTTGATGGTGATTATTGTTTCAAAGGTGTATGATTATCCCCAAATTCATCAAGTAATATATATTAAATATGTACCGCTTTTCCCATGTCAATTATCTCTCATCTAAGTGATTTTTTAAAACTTACACAAAATTGTTTTGGTTACTCTAATTACTTTGCTTACCCAAATACATTTTAGATTCAATCTGGTAATTTCTATCAAAAATATTCCTGAATGTTAGTTGTGATTGTGTTTAATCTATAGATCAACTTGAAGAGAATTGATACTTAAAATTCTAAATCTCCCACTCCATAAACACAATATATTTCCCCATTTATTTATTTTAATCCTACTATCAGTATTTTGTTATTTTCTGCAGAGATTCTGCATATTTTGCAAGATTTATTCATAAGTATTTAATGATTTTTGTTGCTGTTACAATTGGCACTTTATTAATTTTAATTTCTAATCTCTTATTGCTAGTATTAAAGAACATAAACATATATATATAATATATATATCTTACCAGTAAAGGTAAATGGATGGACACATATAGTAACCTGTATTATTATAATTTTGCTGCATAGAATTTAAATGACAAAAATATAAAAAGTTAAACCTATGTTAATGAACACACAATACATAAAGATGTGATTTGTGACATCAATAACAAAATGGCAAAGTGAAGCTGTAAAAGAAGTAGTTTTTGCACGTAATTGAAGTTAAATTTTTAGCAGTTTAAAATAGACAGCTATAATTTTGAGATGTTTATATAATTATAATAGCAACCACAAAGAAAACATCTATAGAATACCCAAAAAAAGGAAATTAGAAGATAATCAAGGCATATCACTACAAAAAAATCAAGAAAACACAACAGAAGGCAGAGTAAAACCAGAGAGAAAGTACAGAAAACTACCAGACAATACAGAAAATAATTGACAAAATGGCAATAGTAGGTTTTTCCCTATCGGTAAATGTAATGGGCTAAACTTCCCAATCAAAAGGCATAGACTGGCTAAATGCATTTAAAAAAAAATAGAGTTTAACCATATGCTGACTACAAGATATTCACCTTAAATCTAAACACATACATTGAAAGAGAAAAAATGGAAAATGATTTTCAATGAAAATGGAAACAAAAGAGAGCAGGGGTGGCTGTACTAACATTAAACAAAATAGCAAGGCAAAAACATTTATAGGAGACCAAAAAAGAATATTATGTAAAGACAAAATGGTCAATTTACCAAGAAGATTTAAAAATTATAAACATTTATGCACCAAGCCTCAGAATTCCTAAATATATGAAGCAAACTCTGACAGAACTGAAGGGAGAAATAAATAGCAACAAACTTATAGTAGGAGATCTCAATACTCTACTTTCAGTAATGGATAGAACAATCAGACAGAAGATCAATAGGAAATAGAGAACTTGAATAATACTGAAGATTAATTGTACCTAACAGATACATACAAAACACTCCACACAACCACAGCAGTATATACATTGTTCTCAAGTTCATATGGAACATTCTCCAATAAAGAGCATATATTAGCCCACAAAATAAGTCAAGAAATTCAAGATTGAACTCATACAAAGCATCTTTTCTTATTACAATGGAATGAAACTAGAAATCAATAGCAAGAGGAAAACTGGAAAATTCACAAATATTGGAAATTAAACAGCACACTCCTAAACAACCAATGGGTCAAGGAAGAAGTTACAAGGGAAATTTTTAAAATGCCTTGAAATAAACATAAATGAAAATACAGCATACAAAATTTCATGGGATGCATTGAAAGCTGTGCTAAGAAGGAAGTTTATAGCCATAAATAAATATATTAAAGAAGAAAAATCTTGAATTGATAATCTAACTTTACATTTCAGAGAATTTGGAAAAGAACAAACTAAATCTGAAACTACCAAAAGGAAGGAAAAATACAATTTAGAAGAAAGATAAAGGAAATAGAGAACATTAAAAAAATCAACAAAGTAAAGAATTGGTTTTTTGAAAAGACCATCAAAATTGAAAAACCTTTAGCGAGATTAACTAAGAAAAAAATGAAGACTGAAATAACTAAAATCAGAAATAAAAGAGGGTCATTAAAACTGATGCCATAGAAATACAAAGAATCATATGAGAATACAATGGACAATTATACACCAATAAATTAGATGACCTTGAAGAAATGAATAAATCCCTGGAACACAAAATTTGAAATTTGCCAAGATTTGTCCTCAAGAAATAGAAAATCTGTGATATTCCCCTTCCTGTGTCCATGTGATCTCATTGTTCAGTTCCCATCTATGAGTGAGAATATGTGGTGTTTGGTTTTTTGATCTTGCGATAGTTTACTGAGAATGATGATTTCCAATTTCATCCATGTCCCTACAAAGGACATGAACTCATCATTTTTTATGGCTGCATAGTATTCCATGGTGTAAGGGTGGGGGGAGGGGGGAGGGATAGCATTGGGAGATATACCTAATGCTAGATGACGAGTTAGTGGGTGCAGTGCACCAGCATGGCACATGTATACATATGTAACTAACCTGCACAATGTGCACATGTACCCTAAAACTTAAAGTATAAAAAAAAAAAAAAAAGAAATAGAAAATCTGAACAGACTAACAACTAGTATGGAGATTGAATCAGTAGTCAAAAAACTCCCAACAAAGAAAAGTCCAGGACCAGTTGGCTTCACAGAAGAATTCTACCAAACATTTAAAGAAAAATTATCACCATCCCTCCTCTAACACTTGAAAATATTAAAGAGAAGGAAATACTTCCAAGCTCATTCTATGAGGTCATCAGTCTCCCGCTACCAAAGCCAGCCATAGACACTACAAGAAAAGGAATCTACAAATCGATGATTGATGAGCACTTATAAAAATACTCAACAAAATACTAGCAAACTAAATTCAACAGCATATCAAAAGAATGATACACAATTATCAGGTGGTATTTGCTTCTCGAATGCAAAGCTGGTTCAACAAATGAAAATGAATTCATGTAATACGCTCCATTAATAGAATGAAGAGCAGAAACCACGTGATCATCTCAGTGGTTGACATTCTTCACAGAGCTAGAAAAAACTGTTTTAAAATTCATATGGTACCAAAAAAGAACCCAAATAGCTAAAGAAATCCTCAGCAAAAAGAACAAAGCTGGAGGCGTCATGCTACCCAACTTCAAACTATAGTAGAGGGCTACAGTAAGAGTTTTGCATGGTACTGATACAAAAAACAGACACATAGAAAGAACCATTGGAACAGAATAGAGAACCCAGAAATAAGACTGCACACCTATAACTATCTGATCTTCAATAAGCCTGACAAAAACAAGCAATAGGGAGAAGATTTCCTATTCAATAAATGGTGTCGAGAGAATTGGCTAGCCATATTGCAGAAGATAGAAACTGGAACCCTTCCATACACCATATACAAAAATTAACCCAAGATGGATTAAAGACTTAAATGTAAAACCCAAAACTATGAAAACTCAGAAGACAACCTAGGCAATGCTATTCCAGACATAGGCACGAGCAAAGATTTCATGACAAAGATGCCAAAAGCAATTGCAACAAAAACAAAAATTGACAAATGAAGTATAATTAAACCAAAGAGCTTTTGCACAGCCAAAGAAACTATCAACAGAGTAAACAACCTACAGGATGGGAGAAAATTTTTGCAAACTATGCATCTAACAAAGGTCTAATATCCGGCATCTACAAGGAACTTAAACAAATTTACACAAAAAAAGCAAATAATCCCATTAAAATGTGGGCAAAGGGCCAGGCGTGGTGGCTCACGCCTGTAATCCCAACACTTTGGGAGGCCAAGGCGGGCGGATCACGAGGTCAAGAGATCGAGAACATCCTAGCCAACATGGTGAAACCCCGTCTCTACTAAAAATACAAAAATTAGCTGGGCATGGTGGTGCGTGCCTATAGTCCCAGCTACTCGGGAGGCTGAGGCAGGAGAATCGCTTGAACCTGGGGGGCGGAGGTTTCAGTGAGCTGAGATCGCACCACTGCACTCCAGCCTGGGTGGCTGAGCAAGACTCCGTCAAAAAAAAAAAAAAAAAAAAAGAGAAAGTGGACAAAGGACATGAACAGACATTTCTCAAAGGTAGACATACATGCAGCCAACAAGCATATGAAAAAAAGCTCAACATCACTGATCATTAAAGAAATACAAACCAAAACCACAATCATATACCATCTCACACCAGTCAGAATGGCTATTGTTGAAAAGTCAAAAAATAACAGGCAAGGTTGTGCAGAAAAGGGAACATTTATACACTGTTAGTGGGAATATAAATTAGTTCCACCATTGTGGAAGACAATATGGCAATTCCTCAAAGACCTAAAGACAGAAATACCATTCATCACAGCAATCCCGTTACTGGGTATATACCCAAAGAAATATAAATTATTCTATTATAGAGACAAATGCACATGTATGTTCATTGCAGCACTACTCACAATATCAAAGACATGGCATCAACCTAAATGCCCATCAATGGTAGACTGGATAAAGGAAATGTGCTATGTATACTTTATGGAATACTATGCAGCCATAAAAAAGAATGAAATCATGTCTTTTGCAGCGACATGGAAGGAGCTGAAGGCCATTGTCCTTAGCTAACTAATGCAGGAAGAGAAAACCAAATACCACATGTTCTCACTTATAAGTGGGAGCTAAATGATGAGAATACATGGACACATAGAAAACAACACACACTGTGGTCTTCCTGAAGGTGGAGGGTGGGAGGAGGGAGAGGATCAGGAAAAATAATGAATGGGTACTAGGCTTAAAACCTGGGTGATGAAATAATCTGTACAACAAACCCTCATGAATTTAATTAAAGTTTGCTTAAAATAAAAAAGTAAAAATACTTGACATTTATTTGCACTACTGAAATCATTGTGTAGATAAATATGCATGTTTTCCATTTTTCCCCTGAGACAAAAGGAAGAGATGAAGCTATAAAATGTCTCATTGGTCAAAATGTAATTGAATAATTTTGGTACCCATTTAGATTTAGAAGAAAGCCACATATCCTTCATGCCTAGATTGTTTGTGGTTCAGTTTCTCCAGAGAATAAATCATGTTTCCAGAGAGGTGAATGAGTGTTAATTGCCTGCCTACATGATTGGAGAGAGGGTAAGGAAGGTGAAACCCTAGATTACCTATTATTCCATAAGTTGACACTCAAATGATATTTTTTATTTCAGTTCTTTTCTCCCAAGTTGCCTTCCCTGGAATCAGATGGTTGCGATTTTTTTTTTTTTTTTTTTTTTGAGATAGGGTCTAGCTCTTTTGCCCAGGCTGGAGTACAATGGTGTGATCTTGGTTCACTGCAACCTCCACCTCCCGGGTTCAAGAGATTCTTTCTCCCACCTCAGCCGCTTGAGTAGCTGGGATCACAGGTGCCTGCCACCACACCTAGCTAATTTTTGTGCTTTTAGCAGAGACAGGGTTTTGCCATGTTGGCCAGGCTGCTGTCGAACTCCTGACCTCAAGTGATTCACTCCCCTCGGTCCCCCAAAGTGCTGGGATTACAGGCATGAGCCACCACACCCAGTCTGGTTCCAGTTTTTGAGCTTTCCCTGGAATTATTCTGGGAAAATAACTCACTTTTTGGCAGTATCCACAGCTGTGGAACACTTAGGAAGGATGTCCCAATTCTGCTAAATGATTTATCGTTCCCACAATCTAGTTGGCTTCCCAATGCCTCCTATTTTCTGGGTATTGTTTTCCTTGAGTTCTTAGAGCAAGCTTCAAGAAATGAGAATATTAAAGTACCTTCAAAATGGGTGTTTCCCACCATATCAATTTAAAATTGAATCTGCAATGAGTTGAAACAGTGGTTCAGTTTACCAAAATCCAATTTGAAAACAATGTTTTCAGCACATATATGGTACATTTCCTGGAAGTGTGCAGGACAAGTAATAGTTCAGGAATGACTGTGTTTCAGAATTTAAAGAACTAATTTTTTTCTTTAATACAATAAAGGGAAAAATCAAAGCTTAGAACAATTAGTTGTGTCCAAAATCATATGACAGGGCCACGTTCAGGTAACACATATATTATTCACTGATCCAGTAGTCTAAATGGTTTTCTATGAATTAACTGTTATATTATAGATCATAATTCTTTGTCTTCATAAGAATCAAAATAAAGCCCGATTAATCAATACATATGTGTTTTGTAAAACCTCTGCATCAAACATATTTAAATTAGCTAAGCAAATTGTTCTACATATCTTACCCATAAATTGTGAAAAGATAAAGATTGTATTTTGCTTGAAGGAGACAGATACAGGGATGGTATGGTGGGAGTGAACTGCATATCACGTTAATTCTTCTGGTTTCCCATACCTCTCTATTGCTTTAGGAGTACTGTTATTCTGTTGATAATATTTTTAAGACTATAAGTTTCTTGTAGGCTAAGATTGACAGTCATTTTACTTTAAATTCAGAAGGAATTCTAATCAGATTATTTGAGATTCATAGGAATTATGTGAGTAATTTGATGATTTGTGGGTTCCCTAAAATTGGAAAAACAGCAAAATTCTCTTTCTAATATGGACCATTAAAAATGGTCATATCCAATTCATTTTATGGGCAGAATTGTAGTCATATGGGTACATATAGGCAAATTACTTAAGTAGCTATAACAACATGCCAGTCACATTATTTAACTATTCACCAGAAACAATCAAAATCATAGGTAAGATATTTTTACGTGGAAGAGTTTGCTATTCTATTAATTTCCATTGAAGTGTACAAAACAAAATTTGAAAGTAAGAGCAAAGTAAGACTGGTTAAAAATAACTGAAACTAACAAATAAACAACAAACAACCATCCCCACCGAAGTACGGTTGTGCTTTGATACTCAGAGACCTCCAGAAGAATCACAGAGTGTATTTAAGATGAAGTATTAAGACTCGGGATTACTTTGTTCAGCTGTGGAGAGCCAGAAAACTTCTTAGATATTATAATGCCAGTTCAAACTTCTGAAAGATGACTGATAGCCAGGTAAGAAAATAATAAAAAATAATTTTAGAGAGCAATAGTCATGAACAAAAATTTGGAGGCATAAAATAGCAATGATGAATATGTGGAACAAGAATATATGATAAAATTACCTATTAAATTTTATTTCATTGAACGAGCACTTATTATTTGCCAACTACTGCCAGACCCTGTGCTAATCAGTGAGACTCTATAGAAGAGAGCACACATTGTTTCTTGTTCTCATGAGGCTTACTCTCTACCTAACTTAGGACATCTTATTTTGTAAAGAAGTTTTCATTTTCTCCATTATTTTAACATTCACCAGTCCACTATTTTCAGTAGTACATCAATATTTGTTTAATAAATTAACATACTGAGGGAAGGATATAATTATGCTCATTATATAAGATTAGCAGTATGGTTTAATTGCAATTTTTAAAAATTCATCTGATGTCAGGCTTGGCCCTAATGAAAGAGAAGGATCAAGAAAATTAGGAAGAACTCTGATTGAATATTGTTTTCAAATTTCACATTTTCTCAAATGTACCTTCAAAAACTAATGTAACATCAACGTGTTATTTCATATTACTTACAGTTAACTACTATAAATAAGGAAGAACTCCTAGATTGAATAATCTCCTCAATTGTTGATCATGTCTTGTTACCACCATAGAAATAAGTTAATTCCATAATAACTAATTTGGCAAACAACATTATTATGAATAATTGGAAACAATGGATAATTAGAATTGTAGAAATCACTACTTTTGATATAAAAAGGCAAATTAACATGATTTACTTAGATAATTTATTACTGCATATTTACAAATCATATTTTAATATGGAAGAATCAATGCTGAGCCTGTCAATTATTTATTTTTAGTCTGGTTAGGATTTGTGAGTTTAAATTTCAAAATATGTCTGCATAGCAACAAAATTTATATAGCTTTTATTTATAACAACTGTACTAACATCCTTAGGGCTTTCATTTGACTAAGTCAGCTCTGGTTTCTAGAATCAGATTTTGGATGCTAAATGGCAACAGAGGTTAAAGAATTATATGTGAATAGTAATATGTATGTTAATATAAATACTTTAGATAAAATAAGCATGTCAGATTGGGAACAGATGACTATTAAAAGATAAATTACCTTCACATTTAAATTGAGTTAGTGAAAGGGAACAACTATTTTTAAACATCATAAATTCTTTTATGAAAGTAAGAAGTTGCTCCTTGTCTCAATGGAAATTAAAGGCAGCATTAATTAAGGCACAGAGATACTTTAAGCCACAAAACAGCAAGCCTCATAACAGAAAAGCGTATAGACTTTTAACTACGATAGCATGTATGGCAGATGACTGCAATAAGCAGGGAGAAGTGTTCTGTGTGGTGCTGCCGTGATAAATATTCATGGAATAGAAGATACTAAAACTAGAGCAGTAAGCTCTCTTGTCACCACTTGAGTCTTGATATGTCTTCATTGCCTGTAAATGTACATGCTGAAAAATTCAGGGACTGTGTCTGAAAAAGAAATGTGATTTTGTCATCTGTCCACCCTCTGTCTTACCCATTACAGCATATATTATCACGTCATTTGCTCTATCAGTTCTTCATCTTCTCTTCATTACTTCCTTTTGAATACAAATGTCATATATTATGTTTCTATATTAAATTTCAACTTGAAAAAAAATCTAGTGTTTATCAGACTAGCAGGTAAATGAGACTTCCGTGCTGTAGTTAAAGAAGGAACGTGATGTCATTACATAAATTGCAATCTGAAGTTAGTTATGGACAGGGCTTTTTTATTATTATTGTTCCTGATTTACTGACTCTATAAAAGCATGCTAACATATTTATCACCCAGTGGAAAGTGCCCTTGCTGATTAGAAAACAGCAGAAATATTGTATAAAAAGTAATTCCTCCAAATATTTGAAAGTACATTCAAAATTTTGTTTTGCTCTGAAGAATTTTATAAAGAGTGTTGGGATGAGGCCAATGAGTCAACAAAAACTTGCTCAAAGGGCTCAAGAACCCCAATTAAATTGTGATGCCAAAATGTGGTGTAACTAGCTAAGTGCCAGTAAAACAACTGAGCCACTCAAAGATAATTGACCTAGATGTGTTTCTCTATTGTGAAAGGTTAGTTAATGTGACCTAGTATTTCCTAAAATCATTATTATCCTGACTTACACAATGGTAAAACAGATGTTTCTCCCATCAAGAATCACTTCCAACTGGTAACAAAGGCAGAAGACACAGAAACCTGGAAATGCTAAGAGCAAACCCATTTTATAGATGGAGAAGCTGATGCAAATAGAGCTATAAAATTTAAGATTTAAAAGGGAATTTCAGAATAATTTACTGCAAGCTCCTCATTTTAATAAGTTAAACTACTGAGGAACAGGGAAGTTAAATATTTAGTGCAAAGTCATATGCTAAATAAACTCAAATTAATCAGAAAACTATAGGATTAATAAATGCCTTTGACAGTTTAGTATATTATTCAATTTCACATGCCTAGTTTATTCTGAATACTTCAGCCTATGTATGGGATCCTTTACTAGTTTAGAACCATATTTTCAAATACTAAAAATATGGTTAAATCAACTGTAAGGTGATGAAATACAAATGGTCACAAATCAAAAAGGCAAGTTAAGATTTTATTTCCAGAATCAAGGCTCAGTACAGCTCAGTAGGACACATATGGATCTACTGAAAACATTTGACAATTTGAACACATTTTTCTGTGTTTCATTTCATTTAGCCTAGAATTTTCCTAGATCTGGCTCTGATTAAAGACGGCATGTAGAGGGGCATCTGGAGAGTCCAATTCAAAAATGAAAAACATAATTCTCTTTCTCCACTAATTCAGTTTTCAGTGTTAAATGAAATAAAGTTCCAATTATGAGTATAAGAAAGATTCAATAAATAACTACATTACAGATTTTTAGTCTTTTTTGATCCAAATTCCTCTATTATCATAGAGAAAACCATGGTCTTCTCTCTTTGTTTCATATCTCAATTTTATTTCCCAGGCTTGCCAAGTTGCGGTAATGATTCCAGAAGCTGTGCGAAAGGCATCAAATTATTCCACAAAGGAATGGAACCAATTATGTGTTTTGCCTTTTTGTTCCTTCCTTCACTGAAAGACAGAATATTTCCTCATTCAGTCTTCCATGCCCTATTTTCTTGAAATTTCCCCCTTCTCCACCTCTGGCTGCTTCCCTCTCTTCCTCAAGATGCAAAGTATGTCAGAACTTGACTGAAAATACCTCAATCTTCAGAGGTGTCCTCTATCCATCAGGAAGTGAAGAGCTTTTGTTCTAAACCAAACATTCTTTAATAAAAACTTTACCTTAAACATCACATTGTACAAACATGTCTGTTATCCCTATACCTTAAATAGCCTACAAAGAGGATAAAGAAAAATCCTTAATTAATTTTAAGAAGAAGAAATAAATGTTCTTTGCTGACATTTGATATTTTTATATAAGTTTTGCATAATTGAGTCCAGATGTTAAGTAACAATAGTCTCAGTGCTAATTGTGAATATCATTTGGGCTATTCAAATACTGAATTTGCATTTTATATAACACCTCTCAAACTAAATCTGGTGTTTCTTAGTGATATTACCTAAAAACTTTTGGAATAACTTACATTTATTCCTACCAAATCTGTACAATTTAATATGCTTTATTAATTAGAGTTAGGATTCTTTTAAAAGTAGAGTATGTTTAGTATGGCAACGTTCATAGCGCACGGTTCACAGTAGCCAAAAGGTGGAAACAAACCAAATGCTTATTGATGTATGGATGGATAAACAAAACGTGGTATTTACAGACAATGGAATACTATTAGGCCTTAAAAAGAAATAAGATTCTGGCTGGGCGCGGTGGCTAACACCTGTAATCTCAGCACTTTGGGAGGTAGAGGCAGGCGAATCACCTGAGGTCAGGAGTTCAAGACCACCCTGGCCAACATGGTGAAACCCCGTCTCTACTAAAACTACAAAAATTAGCTGGGTGTGGTAGTGCGTGCCTGTATTCCCAGCTACTCAGGAGGCTGAGGCAGGAGAATCACTTGAAGCTGGGAGGTGGAGGTTGCAGTGAGCCAAGATTGTGCCACTGCACTCCAGCTTGGGCAAAGAGTGAGACTCCGTCTCAAAAAAAAGAAAAAAAAAAGAAATAAAATTCTGACCCATGTTACAACATATATGAACCTTGAAGACATTATCCTAAGTGAACTAGCCAGACGAAAAGGATTATGTGATTCCACTTACATAGGGTATCTAGAGGCATCAGACTCATAGAAATGGGAAGTTGAATGGTGGTTGCCGGGAGCTGGGTGAAATAGACATGTGGAGTTAATGTTTAATTAATACAAAGTTTCAGTTTGGGAAGAAAAAAGGATCTGGAGATGCATGGTGAGGATGGTTACACACATACAAACAGTGAATGCACCTAATGCCACTAAACTGAACACTTAAAAATTGTTAAAATGGTGGCTTTTCAGTTATGTATATTTTACCATAATGAAAGAGTCTAACATTAATAAAGCTTTGTATTTTGATATTCACTGATTCTAATAATAATAGCTGCAGTTACATGTCACCCTTTTGCAAGGTAGATGACATAAATTGTCTTTGTTTCACAGATGGGGGAAATATAGGATAATAATCTCCATAAAGCCTTGGACGACATCAGTGTCAATATTAGAACACATTTCTCTGATGTTTATTTTCTTTCCACTATAAGAAAATATGGTCATAAACCAAAAAATGTAAGACTAATCTTTTGTAAAATTGAAGTTGACCATCTGTATTTTCCTGACTCCTCCCTTTAGAATACAACCTCTAATGACCAATTCCTTATTCTCCATGCATTAACTCAAAGGCAAGATCCCTTCAAAACCCCTCCCCATACTTAGTCCAGTGTTTCAAAAACTCATTCAGACCTACCCTCTCAGACACTGGAATTAATCTCACTTTTTCCTGGTCACTCATTCAACCTTGCTGATATTCCTCAAGCTAAATTACTCTGGCCTCCTTCTGCCTAGACTAATCTAATAAGTGAAATAGTGTTCAATTATGAATGAATAATGATATAACAGTATGGTTGTTCCTTCTAGAAAAAAAAAATTCTAGGGTTTCCAATATTTTGATTTAAAGAGTCAATTAATTTGGAGATTTCTCATGTTAAGCCAATCCTTTCAAGGTGAATTTTTTTGAACATAGGGAACATTTGACACCACCTTGGATAGGTGACTGTCAGCCCCACCAGACCTTAGGCCAAAGGTCAAATTTACACACTGATTTCTTCCTTGCTCAATATCATTATGGAGAACCTATATTGACAAAGGGGACCCATGCTGAATAATGCACAAACTACTCTGCCTTCTATAACCCTACAATTAAAAAAAAAAAAAGCATACGTGCATTAGAAATAAGATGAGAAATATCTGTAAGGATGCAGATAGTATTACCAGTCATCAGAAAAGAGATAGATAAATGTTATTTTATAAATCCAGTAATACTTTACAGAACAGATGATTCTCAAATATATTATCTTATAATCTCAAAATAATTTTGTTTTATCTGCATCTGAATTAAAGTACTTATGTCAAAAATACTTTTGAAAAATAAAATAACTCAATTTTTACTTTTTAAAAATGTTTATATGTTAATTGCTTAAAGATACATTTAAAATTTATAAATAATATATTATTTCATTTAATTTTTAGGGTTCTACATGGTATTTAAATAAACTAATTAATACAAAAATTTTATATGCTCATGTTAAGATAAAAGAGTAAACAAAACCCCAACTTTTACTAATGCCTAGTTTTGCTTTCACACTTTTTAATGAATAGAGAAGTATATGTGTACATTTGCGTGTGTATATGTACATATATATATTTGCACATATTATTAAAAACCCAAATGGATATTATACACAGTGGTCTGAGGCTTATTTTATTTTTTTAACTTAACATTCATCTTAGAGATCATTTTTATTGAAACATATAAGCCACACTATTTTTTACAGGTCTACATGGTCCTCTCCTTATTATTGTATTATTATGCCACAATTTGTATAACCATGAACATTTAATTTTTTTCCCATCCCTTTCTATATTTAAACCAATACTGTAATTAATATTCCTATACACACATCTTTCTGTTATAATATGGTTTTAACTTCTAGAAAATACTTACAATATCTGTAGACTAAATTTCTACAAATAGAATTACAGGATGAAAGGATGTGTATATTTAAGCATTATTTGTTGGGTATTGCCACATTGCTCCAAAGAAGTTGCACCAACTGATATTCTAACTAACAGTATATGAAAGTATACTTTCCGGACACACTGGGTAATTCTTTTCTTTTCCTCAAATTTATGATCTTGTTGTAAAATGGTATCTCATTAACGGTTTATTTTACATTTCTTTTGTCAAATAAACATAGAGAATTTTTAATATGCTGATAAGCCATTCGTGCTTCCTTCCTGTGAAATACCTGATCAAGTCTTTTCCTACATTTTCTTCAGGAGAAAAGCAAATCTAGAAGAGGCAGAAAGCTTGATAAAAAGCCTAACTGGCATCTATTGAATGAATGTCTCCACATGATGATACATACGTAAAAATTAACACATCTTTAAGAAATTCCATAAAGAAATTTGTGATATTTTGCATCTACATATGCATCCCTTTAGAGATGACAATTCTTAGTATGAAGTATGACTCTAAGAAGAAGTGAGTCCGTGGGGAAGAGCTAGGAGAGGAGCATGGAGAAGAGCATCAAAAAGTGGAAAATATGAGAGAGAAGAAAGAAGACAGACAAAAAAAGGCAGAAGAGGAGAGAGAAGAAGACGAGGTACATGGAGGAGCGGAGAATAAGCAGGGGAAGAAAAGTCTGTCTATGTCTAAACTGATTTTGCCCCACTTGAATAGAGTTGTTAATAATGTACAAATCATTTCATATATAGTTTTTCTGAATTTTGCTTTTCAGGCTATCAGTAGAAATATTAGGAGTTTTGGTATATACTCAGCAAACTTATGGCATATCTTTTCTTCTAAAGCTAACATCTGTTAGCTTATACTTTTCTGAGATGTGTAATTGTTACTTCATTCTTATTTGACACAGAGTCTGTTTCTTGTAATGAATACAGTTGGGACCTCTTAAGACAACACACTGTAATACTTTCCAACAGAGTCCTTTTATGTCTTTGTATTAAATCACTGTGGATGGGGTCAAAGAACAACTCATCTTATGTTGCACTCCAGCCAAGAACAGTGTGCTAGGAAAAGCCCAGTGAATCATTGTAATTGTATTGTTATAATTAATTTCAGAATTAGAGCAGGAGTTCAGTCACTTTTATATAACTTACAAAGCTTACCAAATTTTATAAAATTCTGATCACTTTAATTGTTCATCCTTTGATTTTTTTTCAAATTGCTGTATTTAGTGTTTCTGTTTTCTAAAGAACTGTGACAGAAGCAGCAGCAGCATGAGGTCCATACTTTATCCACCTGTGTTTTGCAAAAACCCATAGTGATTCCAAGAACAATGCATCTCTGAAAGAACAAAATTAACTGATTATTAGGCTGTAACTGCAAGAGGGAAGATAATTAGTGGCTTTGAAAAAGAAAATTGCTAATAAAAAGAAAATTTTTATTTGGCAAAAATGTTTAAGAGTTCTGAAATAATTCATTTTAGAGAAGACATCCAAGTAATTAAATTATAAACCTTCACTAAACAAGTACAAGGAAATGTAACACTAATTTTCTGTGATAAATTAAGTTGGTAATATTTAGAAAGATATTAAGCAATTTAGAAGCCTGACTAAAATAATTGAAAATTTGTGAGTATAATAAATATGACAAGGGCAGGTGGTCTGCCCCAAAAAATATTTCATTTTTCATATATCCTTTCAATACTGTATAAGTAGAGCATTATATCAATGCATAAATAATCTGCTGGTAAATCCTTGGCTCTTCTTGACTTATACAAAAATTTACATTAACTTGAAATAAAAAGCTAAGTGGTTTTCTTTTCCTTTTCCAGCCAACAGCCACTGCCCTACTCTCAGAATTCTGTGTACTATAGAAAAGTCATGGAGCATTGCTCCAGCCTAAGAACGTGTCATGAGTCAAATATGTATTCTTGCAAAATGAGATGACCAAATGGAATTTCTGTTTGAGCAAATGTTAGTATTTAGGGCCAAAACAGAATTCTATCATCACAAATTCAACTGAAAAGGGAAAGCATCAACAAAGAAAAATATTTAAATATTTAAATAACTTATCTAAATATTTATCAACATAATTTGCTTTACCAAAAATCTACATACATCATATTTAAATCTGTTAGTGTGAGAGAGTAAGACAATAGGAATGAAATTCAAGCTTTGTTGTTATTTTTTTAACATCTGTCACTAAACAGATATATGGCCCTGGAAAAATCACTTTATCTAGGTCTTCAGTTACCTATCTGTAAAATGCAGGAGTTAGACAAATAATTGTTCCCAAAATGCATTTCATGCAGGGTTCTATAGAACAATGTTTGATAAAGTAGCCCTCCAGGAAAATACACAATACGTTGTAACACAGTAATGATTCAGAAAATCCCTTTAGGAAAGAAACCTGTAGGATATTGCTTAACCCCCTGCTCCCATACTTATTCGACCATGAAATTTTCTTCAAAGAAAGGCTGCAAGCATCCTAAAAGTACCTATTAATTAAAAAAAGAAGAAAGGAATCATAAGTTTCTTTCAGCTCTAAAATTTTATATTTTATAAGTTACATAACTGAAATAACATACTCCTGATTATTAAAATTTAACATCATACTTTAAGAAATAACCTTAGGAACTGGTCATAATAATAATGTATGTAAAAATCAAATAATTTATATCAACATTAATTATAATCATGCACTTCTAATTTTGATCATTCAAATTTGAAGGTTTTCAAAATAACGTGTTCATAGACTAACTCAGTAGATGACCTGAGCCAAGACATATAAACATGTTTCTACTGAAATCCAGGAATGTTTTAAATAATCAAATACATTTTAGTATTCTGCTTTTCAAAGAAACAAAGTGAAAAAATTCTTCATGTAGTAGTAGTAAAGTAAAACATTAAATTGTATATTATAACAACAAAATAATTTTTATTTAAGAAAAATTCACCAAATATTCAAAATCTCAAACTCTTTCTTATATACTTTCCTATGGTTTGCCCTTTGTGAATGTGTTGTTGGTACATGAATCAAAAAATCCCTATTACACATTTATACTACTGGTTCTTAATTATAGAGCACAGATTCCACTGAGAAGGGATCTCTGGGTGCTAAAAGCTAATCAGATAATCTTAGAAAGTCCCTTCTGACCGCCATTCAACACTTAATCATGCATTTACCATAAATTAAGCATTCAGCCTCTGCCAGCCTTAGAGTAGTTTGGAGGTGCAGGCTTGCTATTTACAATTTTGACCTGTTACCAAGCAGTTCAGCCTACTTGCAGAGAACGAAAGCTTAAAGCGTTGATACTTAAATGTAGGCTAATGTAAATTTAAATTGGTCTTTCTAACACTGGCTGATTAGAAATTTCTTAATATTTGTATCTAGCATCCTTCAATGATCCAAACCTGTCTCCCGTGTTTAGCAAAAATCAAAACTACCCAATGTATGCCCTCTTCTTGTATCCTTGACTAGGATAGAACACTCCACCATGCTTAAGTGATAATGGGAAAAGAGATTTCAGAATGAGACCACTAAGAGTCATTAATCCACAGGTGTCATGACAAGCTGCTTGGCCCTCTCAGAGTATTACTCAGGGAATATTTATTTTTCCTCAAATCCTGAAACAACCTCACAGATAAAGATATTCAGGTAATCTGATTTTTATGATAGCTTCATATTCCAATAAATCCCCTACTTGGTGAATGGATCATTACCTCTTGAATTGTACAAAAAATGTGTGTGTATGTACAAAAAATGTGTGTGTACTTTTTGTGTTGTTGCTAATAAAGGTTGATTGAAGTAAGATAATAGGAAAGCTGGACGGGAAGTCAGAGTCATTCAAATCAACTAAGTGACTTCTTTAGAGACACAGAGCTGGTTTCTTATGAACTGCCTATTTTCACTCCAACCTATTAACATATACTTCCGTCCTTCCCATCCCTACACACTCCTTATAGTCATCTGTCCCACTCCAATGTTATCACAGTTTTTGGTTAATGGTTCCTTCCTTTAACCTCTCACCTTGTTTTGGGAACTTAGTGCTTCCTGAGTGAATTACAGCCAAAGATGCTTCAATTTTCTTCACAAAACCAAACTTTCCCATCTCTGACTCCGGTATTTACAAGTGATTTTTTAAACAATGTTTTCATCATGTCATTTCTGTAATCAAAAGATTGAAGTCTTATTGACCAATACACAGTATTGATAACCCATACATAGGAAATTTATTCAAACGTAAAGAGATACCAGCCTTAGTAATTCCTACCTCCTCTCATCCTCCTCAGCTGCTATTCTAATTTGTTACCTTCCTCAACTCTATGCCTGTCTCTGCTTCTAAAGGAAAACAGATTACTTCTCACTTTGCCTCCCACCACGGCAAGAAACTTGAAGTCAGCAGGTGTGGATTAGTTCACAGTTTTGCCTTTCCATACTTACCTACATTTATTACAATTATGTTTCTCTCTTCCATCACTGAAGACAAGCTATTTCTCTACTTGTTTATTGCTAATTCCTATCTTTGTCTGGGCTATGAGTCACATCCTCTGCAGACTCTTCAAGTATTGTGCTCCATCAGTTATCCCCTCCCTCTTTTCTGTTTTCTCTCTCCCTCTCTTTCTAATGGTCCTTTCTCCTCATCTTATAGACTGGCTGAAGTCTCTCCCATCATTACAAATCCTTACTTTTCCCAACCTTCTGATTTTCTTAGTCAAGACACTTAAGTCGGTTGTCTACACGAAACTCCACTTACTTATTTGGTATTTGTATCTCAACCAATGGAATCTGGTTTCTGTGTCTACTACTCCTCCAAACTCTACTGGATACTCTACTGGAAACGGTCACCAATTGTGGTGGGCAGATTTCTTAAGAAAAACCCTCCAATGATCTCCAATGCCTGGTACTCATGCCCTTGTGTAATCCCCGCCCCTTGCATGTGTTTCTAACCAATGGAATACTGCACAAGTGACAGGCTGTCTCTTTCATAGTTAGGTTTCAAAAGATGGTGACTTCTATCAGCCTTTTTCTATTGCTTTCTTGGCTCTTGTGATTTGACGAAGCAAGCAGCAATGATGGAGAGCCCATGTGGCAAGGAGCTGAGAGCAGCCTCTGGCCAACAGGCAAAGAGGAACTGAGGCCCTCAGTCCAACAACCAATCAGGAACTAAATCCTGCCAACAACCACGTGAACTTAGAGGTGGATTCTTACCAATTTGAGCTTGTACATGAAACCCAGTTCTAGCTGACACCTTGACTGAAATCATCTAAGAATCTGACAAGATGCCTTGCTCCTGTTCTTTTTTTTTTTCAATGTTGTTGCCAACTTCTATCTCTTAGCATTGTATCATATTTCCCCAATGATGTTAAAATTATTTGACAACATCTTTTTTTTTTTTTTTGGAAAATGGAGAAGTATTTTAATAGTCTTTTCAGAGAACTATGAATAGTCTTCTTTGATACTACACCAAATTTCAACAAGTGTTGGTTCCTTACAGATTAATTGCTGTGGAATCTAGAAACATATCATTATGCTTATCATACTCTGTTACATTAAAATCTATCGGTTTATCTTGCACATTGAATGAAACTTTTACCCATGCATGATCTTCTTTTCTTTTTTTTTTTTTTTTTCCTGTTCTTTACTCACAAAAACTGTAAGAGAATAATTGTGTTGTTTTGTGCTGCTAAGTTTTGGGGTGATTTGGCATTATACAGCAATACATAACTTCTACACAATCAATTCTATATTTTCAAATTGATTAAAAATCTCCCAGATTTTATCTAACTTGACTTTTATATCATCTTATTTTAATGACCATTTTTCTCCCTTCTTAAATTCCTGTTTTATTTGTTTTTCATGTCTTCACTGTCTAATTCTTTATACTTACCTTTCTTTATCTCCAAACATCCTGAGCTTTCTCCACTGAATTCTCTTCTGTGTACACATTAACTTTTGAGAAGGTTAAGCATTTGCCTTCTGTGTCCTTCTTCTTTCCCTCTATGTCTTCTCTCCTTTGGATCTCAAACTCCTATGATTTGGGCTAACATCTTCATTCTGAGTACAAATCTAATTTATCTAATTGCTTACTATACATGTCTACTAGATATTTCTACTTCAAACTCAATATATGTAAAATGAAATGTGTTATTATCCCCTTACTAATGTATCTTAAGAACCATATCTGACTAGTTATCAAAAGCTTGGCAGTTTTATCTCTTGTATCCAAACTTTGTCTACCACTTCTAATGCCTTTGCCTTGGTTGTGGCCCACATTACTTCCAAGCTGAATTGTTTCAATACTTCCTGACCAAATTCCTGCTTCCATAATTATCCTCCTTACATCATTCTGAAGGAGAGCAGGTTATCCAAAAGACAAACCTAATTATGTTACAGATCTGCATAAAATTCTTCGATGACACATAGTACCAACAGGTAAAAAACAAGAAAGATCCTCCTTATCTACTCTCAAGTGTTTTTTCTTCTAGCCATCCTGATCCCTCTCTTTCTCTTTCCCACTCCATTGACACTTCCCAACTATTAATAGTTCAGTATTTATTTAGTTTATTAATAGCTGCCTGAACACAGTATGTTATTTCAAGACCTAAGATTCTTTCTGCTACAAATTCTACCCCCTAGCCCCATACCTAATTACTTGAAAAACTCCTGATAATCCAATTCTGCCATCATTTCTATTCAGTATATTTAAGTTAAGTAAACATATGTGGATAAATATTTACACACCACGCATGAGACGAGGTCCTGGTGAAACTAACAATAATCTAATGGAGGATGGAGCATTAGAAAATTTAAAATTTCATGGTAGCACCATGCCCAGAGTTTTGTGAGAAGAGCCATTAACCGAGATAAGAAATTCAAAGAAGATCTTCTGAAAGTGATTTGTCATTAGTTAAAAGTAAGACATAAATAAGTGGGGTGTTTTAGATACTACAAGCAGTTTAGTAATTTGATCTTTTCTTCCTGCATATCTCTCTTTTCTCTCTGCCAAGAAAAGGCTAAATATTCCTTGTAAGTACCACATCTTTCTTTAACACCCTTCCATTGTTGTATTTTGCACACTCAAGTGGTCACCATTAGAATTATAATATTCTTAATTTGATTGTGAGCTTTTGCAAGTTGGGACTAAAGCTGAGTTATCCCTGTAGTGAAGCTACTGGTCCCCGTAGCTTCAGTGACTAGTGTAATCTTGGTAACTTTATAGATGCTCAGTAATTGCTTATTTTATTCAAAGTCAGGTTTATTGAAGTTTAATTTACATAAAGTAAAACAAAATTTATATACAGTAAAATGCATGTAAGTTAACTGTACAATTCAATGATTTTAATAGTTGCCTCTTGATTAAATTAACTTTGCAATCTTTTGTCATCTGTTATTTCTCTGACAATTTTCTATGCATCAAAGAATAAGATCCAACCACACAGTTTCTTATAAATTGGATGGGCTCAATAGTTTTTTAATAAATGAACAAGCTCACCAAAATGTTTCCAAACTATCACTTCATTGTTCATAAAGGGAGAAAAATAATAAAAAATGTAGTAAAGTTAAAAAATATATATACTCATGTTACAGGGTACTGACAACCCATGTTAAATAGTAAAGTAAAAAAATATATATATGTAGTAATGTTACAGGAAACTGACAACCCATGTTAAATACTCAAAAATAATTTTCCTATGTCCCAGAATCCAGACTGGTCAAAACTATTTTTAAATCAAAACTGAATTCTTTGGCATTTGTAATTTTATACAGTAATTTGCTAATAAGCTGCTTCAGAATCAAAATATCACTTACCTTCTGCTCACCACAAATTTAGAAATTACTCACAAGTAGGCAATTACCTGTGCCACAAATCACCTACAAAAATTTGGGCTGGGTTTTTGCCAATCACTATGCCAATTAATTACCCCACAAAGACTGGTTGGCACTGGATCAAGTAAAGCCTCATTGATATGCAAGGCCACTCCTATTAGAAAGAAAACGGGAGAAAAAAACAATAAGATACTTAGTTCAAGCAAAGCTGGTGGGAAGCGAAAATATATTTCTTTAATGTTTCTTGGACTCTCACAAATTTCTAAGGACTCTAGTCCCACCTGGATAATCAGAATTGGCACACAAAGTCATCCTGCAGATGGATCAGGCCAACGTCATCCGAAAAGAAAGCAGAGACCGTAGCTGCCACACAGGTGTTTGGTACTGGGTTCGCCCCCAAACAGAAGGTAGTCTTGGGTGATGGTAGTGGAAGGAAAGAAATGAACTAGTAACATAAATCATAATTTTTCAGAGTGATATGTGTGTCAATTTTCCATTTAAGATAAACGAACACTGGGAACCATTGCACACTGGAGTTGATCCTCTTCGATTTGTAATCCATTTTTGTTAACAATGGAAGTTTAGAGGAGAAATGATATTAACATTTTGCTTTTATCTAGGGGATTTTTATCTGTGCCAAAAAACTGAAGTGGTACATTTTGTCCATGTACCATCAACTTCTCTCGTTCCTCCCCTCCTGCATTTTTTATGGTTTAAGTGAAGACATATTTTCAACAGAGCCTCTATTTCTCAATACTCCTTTGGTATTTTGGAAGATATTTCATCTTAATAAAGTCACTGGAAACCAGAAATAATTAAATAACTCTGGACTTTAAATCCGAGTTACTCTAGGATAAAAACTATAGAGGATATTTGAATGGGTACAAGTATATATAAATCTCATTAAAATGATTAATAAATACATAATCAAATATAAAGATGCATTCTACAGCTTATTTTTAATAAAAAAAAAGTGATTTATATTATCAGCAACTTAATTCAAAAAACAACTTTTAGGGAATGTTATAGACCCTTCTATTAAATTTTCTTAAAAGATGAGAAAATGTGTCCCCAATAATTTTATAGTGGTTGACACATAATAGATGCTAAATAAATGTGAAAGAACAAATGCCATAAGTGCATATTAAAGCAAAAAGCAGGTAATGACTTCTTGTACCATGAGGAAGTGAAACTGATAACAGGTTATATGAATCAAAGACAAATAAAACATAGTTCAATATATTTTTCTGACAATTATATTTTATCATCATCCTTTATGTTTGCATGGCAAAATATCTCATGCAGGTAATTTTCTTACGACACACACACAAATAGCTCTAAAAGCGTATTCAAGTCACTCACTTCTTACAATACAGAAACTTGTTTGCAGTTTTAGAAAAATATGTTTCTTAACTTCTACAATTCTCATTAAGGTGTCACAGATTTAGGGGCCAGATTTCATCAAGATGCCAGCTCGAAGTATCATTGTTTTTTTGATAATTCTTTCTTCTGCTTGAAGAAAACTGCCAAACATATGACCTAGGAATGGAAGATTCACCCTAAGATTATAACAGAGGTCCATTTATCCTTTTCACATCTTGCTCCAGGAATATCTCTTTT
This sequence comes from Pan paniscus, assembly GCF_029289425.2. NCBI lineage: Eukaryota > Metazoa > Chordata > Mammalia > Primates > Hominidae > Pan > Pan paniscus. The sequence continues at coordinate 50,599,788 of NC_073252.2, forward strand.
TTCCTTCTATATTAATTCCTTGAATACCCCAAAATATTGTCCGTCTCTAAAAGGAGCATATAATAAAATCTTAGATGATAATTCATGCAAAAATATGAACACATTCACAATGAAATACCAATAATCCAGTGTCATATAAAGGCAGAATTTCCAGGCAATTGGAGAAGAAACAACCTTCAGGATTAATTTTTTCACACAGCCCAAGAGAACAACAGCCCAAATCAAGACACCTGTTAAAACAATTTGGGCAAATCAGAGTCCAGAAACATGCAAGAGAGAGGATTAAAGAAGTTAGAAGCTCATAAAGTAAGGAACATATATAGGAACCAAAATGCTGTCAGCATTATCTGGCAGAACAATGAGGAAAATCACAGATTCAAGTATATCAGAGAAGGACAATATAAGCACCAGCATTAGGGCACTGGTAAGAAATACAGATGCTCCTTGACTTCTGATGGGTTTACATCCTGAGAAACCCATTGTAAGTTGAAAATATCCTAAATCAAAAATTCATTAATACACCTAACCTACTGAACATCATAGCTTAGCCTAGCCTACCTTCAATGTGCTCAGATCACCTACATTATCCTACAATTGGGCAAAATCTTATAACACAAAGTCTATTTTATACTAAAGTGTTGAATATGTTATGTAATTTATTGAATACTATACTGAATGCAGATCACTTCTGCACCATCATCAAGTCAAAAATCATAAGCCCAACAATCATCAATCAAGGACTGACTTTGTAAGACAGTTTATACACTTCTGAGCAGAAAGAAAGAAGCTAACTTGAATCACCAAAGTAAGTGGAAGACCACAGCTGGAGTGAGAGAGAACCAGGGACTATAAAGTCAGCTCCAGACAAATCAGGAACTAGACTGGATCAGAAAACATTCACTCCATTAACTATAAAAGAAAAGGTAGCATAGGCTCTGAGAAACACACTACCCAAAGTGATACAACATGCTCAATATAGCTGAGAGGAAATCTTTCAGCATTTTCTTACATGGATCGCCCCATCCTACCTGAATAATGCTTTCCCAATAAAGACTCTCTCTCTCTTTTTTTTATTCTAGAAAAAGTTGAAAGTCAAATTTCAATGAGAATTTCTTCATGACTAAGGACAACTGCCCTCCTCTATCATAAATAGAAATGTGCATTTAGGTGAAATGGGACTGAGAATTTATTTGATGGCAGTTTTAAGCACTAGTTCTTGAAATTATTACTGTCTCCTGATGTAGTCTGAGAAAGATATATTGACATTATAAGCTCTGACACTAGAGTGATTAGCAGACATTACAGCCTGTTTTGGAGTATTCATAGGGGATCTTAATTCACACAAAACAATCTGCAAAGAAAATCACTAGTAAGGATTATCTATTACTGAACACCTCATCACCTGAAAAAAAGTCTTATGCTGACATTTTCATTCAATGATTAAAAAGTTTCGAGATCCTTTAAAGCCTATTTCTGTTATATTTAAAACATCATATACCATTGAAAGAAATCGGCTCTATTTAAAAAAATTGACTTGGAAATTAAGTAACTCTGTTTGAAATTTCTACTGCAGCCAAATAAAATCAGCAAAATTTAATAACAAAAATGAGCAAATCTTATTCATATGTCTTTCTTGTATAGTCAACTGAGCAAACAATATTGCTGCTAAAAATAACATTAGACCAGTCCCATAATATAAATGCAGGGGATGAAAAATTACAGTGAAATGAAGTAAATTTAAATCACTGATTCAAACTATTTTTAAAAAATTAAATGAACGTTTTTAAAAATTTCTAGAATTGCACTATTGATGACACAATTGTATCCTTTGCCAAAATGAGGCCATTACCCCTATCTCCATTTCATCTTTTTCTTCTTCTCTATAAAGCTAATTAATTATTGAAATGGCTCTTCAGTGCTTATGCTAGAAAAGCAATGCTGGACAGAACGTTGAATAGATGTCACTCCTGGGGTCCAACTACCTGAGTTCAAAACCTGTCTCCACCAGTTAGAAACTTAGTAATCGTGGGAAAGTCACTGAATAGTTTCAAACTTATATTTATTGTAAGAACTAAACATAATCAGCATTTTTAAGACACCCAGTGAATTTTAGCTATTATTATTAGATATTAGATACTGTTGTTTGGGAACAAAGTAAGTCGGGGTAGTTTGCTTTTGTCTTCTAGGAGATCACCTGCTAAAAATTTACACATAAAAACAACATAGAAACAAGGGAAAATAAAATATAGATAAATGCAAAAAAGATACCAGAGCAAACAACATTTCCTTAAATGGATGTGGGTAATCTTTGAGATTTTACTAAAGCTTGTAATCACTCTTCTACAGTTTATAGCCTCAAGCTTTACAGCATTTGGATCTTTCTCTTGGTGTTCTCTGTTAACACTAAGGCTTGAAATATTACAAGACCTACTGGCATCTCATTCAGTGCAAAACTAAACAGTAGGAATTTAGTACCCAGTGTAGGAAACTGACTGCTCTTTGATGGAAGCAAGTGAACGAATTTTTCTCCTTTCTTCCCACTATTTAAACTATATGTGGATTCAACACCTTCACTGACTCCCTGAAGAACTCTTCCAAGACCAAGTAGTCATCTTGTCATGAAGTTATGATCATCTTGGTAATGCACTTATTTATATTTATTCTTTCCCCTTCCTACTTTATTTCCATTTTTTCTCACACCTGTTTACTTGGAATGGCATTGCCCAATAACTTGTTAACACACAGCTTTTGATTCAGGTTTTATTTCCTAAGAAACCTACTCTAAGACAGTAGAGAACCAGAATGACCCTAGAAAGAAGATCCTCAACATATTTTGGATATGAATTGCCCACTAGTCTAAATTGCTGGTAGTAAGTGGGGGTGGTGATTACCCTTGTAATTAACTTCTGATTGAGATGAAGTGCTGATAAAAAATGAGTTTATGGGATATGCAGTGGTTGTTGGACTTATAGGTGTGGTAAACATCATCAGTGCCCTACCCTTAACCGCTCACATTTTCAGTGTGCTCTGCCATCTTCCAAGTGACTGCATCTGCATCTATGAGCCTACACGTGTTTTCTCATGATGGTGGGAAGTGTTAATGCTATGTGCACAGCAGATTGAAAATGTCAAGAATTAACTCTTCTACAGGAACCTTCAAACAAAGACTCTTGAAAATTGCTATATAATCCCCCCAGTTCCCTTGTCCTTGGTTGGAATAATTTTTGAGGTGTGGATTTTACCATTTCCCAAGGACAGCCTGTGGGATAAGCTCCAGATGCCTACTATAGTAGTTGACTTAATCATGCACCCCTTATTTTGCACATTTCCTTTTCTACTGGTGAAATATGTACTTTCTAATAGAATACTTGCACTCAGTCCTGGTTTCATGCCCTGCTTGGGGGAGAATCTAAACTAAGACAATAATTTTGGTGGAGATAATGATTATAAGGAATGCAATGTGTGGGATGGGTGTCTTTGATGGCATTAGATGCCTTGTAAAAAAATTGTGCAAACAATTAACTGTCAATTAAGGCACACACTGGGAAAGCCTGAGGACATGTATGGTAACTTGTCTTCTTTAAGCTGGAGTTGACAGGATAATGCCATGGAACTGGGCTCCCTAATATCTGCAACTCTTAATCATCATAACACTAATAAAGACACACAGTGTCTTAGTGGGCTTCTTTAACGTTTACTAGTAGCATAAGCCACACATGGGAAGACTAATCTAACCCATTTTTGGGGTAACTTGGAAGACTACCACTTTCAAATGGGGTGCATAGCAAGAAAGGGTTTTGTAGTCCAAGCTTTGTTGCAAGCATCCTTGTTGCTCAGACCATGTTATCTAGCATACCAGTCATGCTAGAAGAATCACTGACGTGTAAAGAAGTAATCTGGAATCCTTGGCAAGCCACAATAGGAAAACTGCGGCGCAGATTATTCAGAGTTTTAGGGGAAGGCCATGCCTTCCGTGGCTATAAATTCTTCATTTTTCAAACAGTTTCTGATAATACCGTATTACAGCACTTGATAATTGCAGATTGTGATTATTGCAGGCTGCAGTAACTTTGGTAAGAAATAGACATGAAAATAATTGTGCTAGAGTTTATTTTTAACTTTTTCTTCAAGATTTTCTTTAGGGTAGTTTTCATATTGTTTCTGTAATAGGCATAAGGTAAAAATAAGTGTATAAACAACGCTAAATGAGATGACATAAAGACAGCATGGTCTGCATGTGATAAGTTAGAAGCTGGGGTTGTTTTATGGAATTAAAGATGTGCTTCCTTAACATAACTTCAAATGGGGGAAAGCTTCCAGAGAAATTAGTTAGAAAAGGCATTTTACTGCTAATTTCACCACACTTGTCCCGAATTCTCATGAATCCTGCTCCACAGCTTTCTCTCTGGCATCTTCTTTTCTATAGAAGACAACAGTCAGCCCCTACAAAGAAACCAGAAAAGCCAGTAAGTGGCTGGAGTTTTCTACTCAGCACCACCATCAGTGTGTGCTAGTTCTGTGATTTGCAAGCTGAAGTAATAATTCTAACCCTTGCACAGTAAAGTCATACAGATCAGAAAGGCAAATATTTCCAAACTGTCAAGTGGTACATAGGCCTGTTAAAACAATGGCCATAAAAGTAAAAACTTTGTAGTCTGGAGAAGAGAAAATTGTACCAGAGATAATGAATATATTTGACTCTGGAAAACCAATTTAATTTTCTAGTTTCCCTTACCAGCTCTGCTAACTCCAGAGTTATAAAGAATATTGAAGGAGATATTAAAGATGCTCTGAATAAAATAATAGAAATCCAGGGTTTTTTTTTTTTTTTTTAATCACTATTGATCCCTGCTTTCCACAATGAAGAAAGGCCTCAGGTACAACCAGATTCTGAGGGATATATCTGATTTCCTTACATATTTATTTCTCACTTTTACCTTTATTCTTTTCTCTTCCCTCTTTCCCTTACTCTCTTCCTTCTTATCTCCCTGTTAATTCTTTCTATTAAATGAAAAGGAAAAAAGCATATTTACCACAAATATTCCAATACAGAATTTATTTCTAAAGTATTCTCTCTCCACTGGTAACATTTATCCTTAAGGGAGGCAGAAAGAGGACAGAGATAAAACAAAAGACACAAAAGCAAACAAACAACAAACAAACAAAGACATTGTCCTTGTCACTTCCCTTTTGCGAACGTTGGGGAGCAAAGATTTCTATTTTCTTTTCAAGGTCATTTCATATGTGTTGTCATTTGCTTGCAGCATGATAGTCTCTTGCTCCCTGGTGCTTTCTTAAGTTTAAATTAGTTTCCAATAAAGATGCTTTTGCACCTTGCAGGGGGAAAGCATTGTTTTTAATACACTTGTAACTAATGCTGCTGGTCCTTGGGGAGTTTCAAAGGACCTCAAAGGCAATAGTTCTCTACCCAGGAGCAAAGAAGCCATTACAGCTTGTACTGGAAGATTTAATAGGTGTCATAATTTATCATGTAAACCGAAAAGTGTTTCTTAATTAAGTGCGTACGTTAATGAATTTTTTAATTTGATCCCTGTAAGTACCTTGCTATACTAATTGCAATATTCTACACATTAGTCATCCGCTGTTGCCCTTGGCTATTTTCTACCCTGAGAGGAAGAGAAAGAGAGCTTTTCAGTTAAAGTTCATTTAACTCTTTCCACCCAACAAATTAGATTTAGTCTTACTAAATGTGACAGCTGTAGTTGAATTTCTCCGAGCTTTCACAGTACTTGCATGGGAGAACCAGCTTACATTTCTGTTATTTTCAAATAATAGGAATTTGGGGTAACTGGCCAGAAACTGAAGCCCTGCCCTTTCCTAAAGGGTTACTTATTTCAGTTCTCTTAAGACTGAAGAGTTTTATAAGGGATAAGATGTAGAAGGGACACATTTTCTTCTATTCTCCTGTAAGAGTCTGACATAGCATGATTAATGAAAGGCTTAAATTTGTATAATACGTCCCAAACCCAAAAGAAAGGAAAAAATAAAACTTAGATGTATTTACTTGACTAGACATTAGATCTACAATAAATACAATGTTATTTGTAATAAAACGGAAGTACTTATGAGGCCGAAAAGCACTATTATCATACACTATGGTACAATATTATTGTAACTATGAAAAAAGTGTTTACAGGGAAAATATTTAGAAAATAATATGTTCAACCATTAGAATGATTGCATTCTGTTAATAAAGTTACGGGTAAGTTTTTTCTTTCTCTGTTTTCTAAATATGATGTTCATGTGTTATCTAACAGGGAAAACCCCTTTATTTTTTTAAAAAATAGCAAAATATTATTGTATGAGAAGACTTTAGGTTTCAGACTGTTTCAGTTAGAGATACTCTTCATTTAAATAGCTATTATATAGATTTTTAATATTTTTCATATGTTCAAATTTGTCCACAGTTGAGAGTTAACAAAAAAAAAATCACCATTACAAGGTATTATTAAAGGATAAAAAGTGAAAAAAAAGAAAACCTTTAACTTTTATTTTCCTTAAGTGGACACGTTAGTTTATTCAGAAGAAAACAATTGTGTTATAATAAATTGTATTTGGTTTTCTTACAGTTAGAGAAACATAATTTTCTCTTTTATGTGCTATCTATAATAACCTGATTGAGCTGCATATGAAAATCAACAAATGAAGAAAAGAAGAATATTATTTAATTGACACAGGTACCAATACCTTACTTTTTATATATTTACATTTTACAAATAACTCTCATACCAAGAGAACTCATTTTGAATCAGTTCCGATATATTTAGCCATGGATTTTTAAAAAGAGATTTAAATCGAGTCTCTATTATTGTGTCACATGAATAGAATTGTGAAATAAGCTACAGGATGCCCAGTTAAATTTGAATTTCAGATAAATAATGAATAATTTTTAATGTAAATATATTGCATACTATTCGCTAAATCTGTCAACCCTACAAATGAAAGAATTAGGATGCATCAGAATCAACTAGATAATTTCTGTTATTTTGTTGTTGTTGCTGCTGTTGTTGTTGTTTCATATGCACACCTCACTCCAGAATTTTACTCTTCAGGGGTTGAGGTCCACTGATCTAAAAATAAAAGATTATTACTCCAAATGATTTTTCATAGGGACTGCAATCTGGTATTTGGGAACCACCATTGTGCAGCAGAGCTACTCACACTTTAATGTACTTAAGGATCACTGAGGGATCATATTAAAATGCAGATTCTCATTTGTAAATTGGGTTGGGTGTTGAAGGTCCCCATTTCTACCATATTCCAAAGTTATGCTGATGTTCCTTGTCCTTAAATCACATTTCAAGTAGCTAGAGAGTTTAGATGATCTCTGATGTCTGTGTTAGAATTTATTGATTCTATGATTCTGTTTTTACATACATTATTTCATTTTATTAAAATTGTTGTGTATGATGACAAATTTCTCATTATCGAATTCTTATGCAGTACATCGCAACTCAGAAAATTCAGTATGGTATTATAACATTAGACTTTCATAATTTTCATCTTGACCAGATAGTAACAATAAAAGTTGACCCAAAATATCAGGACTATAATATCATTCTTCATTTTTGATATTTGTTTCTTTTTTAATGAGCACTTATTGTATCCCTGCTATGTATCAGTCTCCACTGTTGATCAGCAAAGGAAACTATTCAGAGAAATCTATAGGCTTATTTAAAATGGGAAAAGTTGAACTACGTTTGTAACCTTGTGGTTTCACCACTCTTTCTCATCATCTAGTGGTCAACTTGCTCCTTTCTTGGACTGTTTGTACTGGAGCCCTCTTTTCCTATGCATCTTTATATAGTTGGCTCTTTCTCAGCACTGAAGTCTCAGGTCACAATTTCAGCGCTCCTTAGAGAGAGGGTTTCTCTAACTGCCTCTAGGCAGAAAAGTACTCTAGTAGATACCAGCCTATCACTGTTTTATGATATTACTATTTTTAATGATCTGAAATTCTCTTATTTATTTATGCATTTATTTAACCATGTATGTACATGCTATTTTCTGTACCCTGCCCCACAAGTGAACAGCAACCTTGTATGTTTTTTCCACTGTGCTATTTCATAAGTACTTCTGAATTAGATGAGTCTTTTTAAATCTAAGCTCAAGTCAATTGAAATTTGCATTTATATAAGTATTAAGTAGAAACTTCAATAATGATAGGGCAGTTTTTGTAAGAATTTTGTTTCTTTTATGCAAGACCATATCGATAATCTAGTAACTGTCTAATTCATTGTTTGATCTCAGAAATTTTTATGTATATTATTATTGGGGTCACATACAAATAGAATTTATATTAAATTGGCCCTCTATATTCATAATGCCATTCTGAATATTTTGTGTGATATTTTTCTAAATAATTCCAGAAAAAGTGAGGAAATTTCAATAAAAGCCAATATAACAGTAAAAGTATTTTTCTTTCTACTCAAACAACTGGAATTAGATTAGTAGAACAGATAGAAGATGAACAATAGAGAAACACAGAGAAATTCAACATCATTGGCAACTTTTAATTTTTAAATGGCAAGAATAAAAATGCTTACATAAAAGTAGCCTCAATAAGTGCAGTAAAACAATGTCTGGCCTAACTTCCATTTGATAGTTTGTTCAATGATGCACACATGTTTTTAAAATATAAAAAGTCACTCGATGATTTTTAGCCCATGTATTTGAACATTCGTATTTCTGGAATTAAGGTTATAGGGTACATAATTACTGACTAGACTAGCAAATCTCCTCATTATAATTTAGGCTCTAATATATGGAAGCTGGTCTCCTAATTCACTCACACTGTCACTTAATCAGAACCCACATCTCAGATCCTGACCACCCAGCTCCAGAAGCTATTGGCCTAATTATTGGCCAGGTCACCAAGACTCACAAGCGACTCAGCCAGCATGCTCCAGAAAGCTGAAAACTTCATTTTCAGTGTCTTCCAACTGTGCTCTGAATACATTATTGATTCGTTTAGCTGGAAGTTCTCCTGCAAGCTTATGTATGCAATTAAGTGGATTACAGGGAACATGTTAAATAGCCTAAGAACTTCTTAGCCTGGAAAGGCTTTGGGCATCAGCACTGATTCACTCACTCAACTCAGTCACTCACAAGTGAGACCAAGGAAATTATAGCAACCATACAACATTCTGTACTTCATGAAAGAAAAGCTGTCCTTGTGGGTGGCTGTCTCTTGCTTTGAAAAAAATTCAAAGTTTTGCAAAAGCTGTTTGAAACAGATTGTTCCCTCACCTATCCTGACATCATTGTCTATTGTGCTAGTATGAAAAAAAAAAGTGTGCACCAACTAAATCCTTACTATTTTAAAACACCATTTATACCACCTAGGTATTTGATGTCCAGCATAATGCCTCCTTGAAGAGCTTTCTTTCTCTCTACTTTCTAAATACTTTAATGAATGCTTTGACTCATTTCTATAGTTAATCATACAGTATATACCAATAGACTAATGCAACAAGGTAGTATTAACATTAAATATAAATATGAAGCTCCTTAGTTAAGGATTCTGATATTACAGTCAAGAGTTTTGTTCCTTAGACCTTCTTATCTGTACCTAAAAGCAAAATGTAAATAAAATAAAAATGAAAGTAACAATCTGGCTTGTAGTGTTAATTAAAAACACATAAACAGACTACAGTAACAATAAGACTTCAAAGCATCTACTTGATTATTACAGTCAAGCCCAAGAATTACATGAAGAAAGCCTCATTGACATGATTTGCATGTCTTTAAAATGATCCATATAAAATATAGGATTTTTCAGGAACAGTAATAATGTCTGGGAAAATGGGACTTTGATGTACACCCTAACTGTTGTTGTTACTGAATGTAAACACAGGACCAAAAAGCCACTTTGAATATATTGGAGTACAGTTATTAGTGATATGTTAACATGCTGCTACTCTTTTTGTGAATTTTGGTTGGCAGTAACTGCAGCCAACTTAAATCTCCTTAGAAAAAAAGAAGACTTAAGAAAAATTATGTAACTTATCTTTGGTTTACCTTTAGTTCTAAGTGAAATGGTATAAAGCAGGATGAAAAACCAATAAGCTATTAGAATGATAATAACAGTGGCAAATCTATTACACTCCAATATCTGAGATCTGCTGCTTAGGCACTAGTTGCAATTGAAAAACACTGGATTGAGGGAGAAACTGACTTTAGCCTAATGGTTTAATATTGTGAGGCATAGCTCTCTTTCTTCTATCAGATCACATAAAAACTGGATATGCTATCAGTGAATAGCGGCTACCCTGGTTCTCTGAATAATAATGTTTTAAGATGGTAAAAGAATCTCGGGTTCTTCTCTCATCTGTAGAAAACATTTGTTATTCCTTTCATGGTCTTCAGTATCTTGAGTGAATACAGGTTATCATATGTCTTACGTGAATATTATTGTGTGAATATGAACTATTCTATAAATTTGGTATTGGTGAATCCAGGATAAAAGTTAAGATAAAATAAGGCTTTTCTTGATAATTACCTTTGTATAAAAATCAAATTGGATATTGGTCTATATCATTTTTAAAAATTAATTCTTAATTTAATTTTTTTAAAAAGAGAGGAAGATGAATTCTACTTGAAGTAGAAAACAACAAATAGAAACTGGAAGAAATTTAAGCCTACCCTGTTCCATCACTAGACACTAAATTTTGTTAGGGCAGATAATATGTCTATCTTATGTATTCCTTAAAGGAAGATTTTGATACTAGATTAGGTTCATGCAAATAATTTTTGAGAGTATATAGTCCTATTATACAGATACAAGTGAAATGAGTCACAGACTTCTGCTTTTAGAAATCTTTCTTTTATTAACTGATTTCCCATTGAACCAGACTACTGGGAATATTTTGACATAAGCTATTTCATACCTTTTCTGAAAATATATGCAAGTCAACACAGTCCGTTAAAAATGATAGAAGAAGTGGGCATACCATTGGTAAAGAAAGCTCTATCGCCAGAGCTAAGTTAATAAAATATCTACTTCCACTTACCAAGAAAAATCTAAAAGCAGTATTGTTCTAGAATTATTGAATGCTGGATTTGAAAGGAAATACATTCAGAGAGTCTTTCTCTCTTCATTCCATGTAAAAATCCACCTAAATCATACAAGAGATGTGCATCTATTCAAAGCCTCAGGAAACATTGCTTTAATAGAGTTGAGTTTAATCTCTCTCCCCTATTGCAATAGTCTTGACTGTAATTGCAACAGTCTTGAATAAATCTTTCTTGCCTATTTTACTCTATTCAGTACAATTTTTCTTTGTGCCCTGAAGAGCTTCTTTCAAATTATATATTTTTGGCAGTATGAAAACATCAGGTTTTAATTCAAGGCTGTCATATTAAGGTTCTCCAGAAACAACAATCGGATGTATACATATGTAGAAAGAAATGTAAGCAATTGGCTCATGTGATTAGGGAGGCTGAGGTGTCCCAGGATCTTCAGAGACACCAAGATGGAGACCCAGGAGAGCCAATGGCGTAGTTTCAGTCTAAGTCTGACCGTGTAGTTCTACTCCAAGTTCAAAAACCTAAGAACCAAAAGAACTGATGGTGTAGTTCCAGTCCAAAATTGGTGTACTTTCAGTCTGAAAGCTGGTGGCTCAATAACGAAGAAGAGCCAAAGTTTCCATTTGAGCCTGAAGGCAGGAAAAACTAATGTCCCAGCTTACACGTAGTCAGTAAAAGGAGAGTCAACACTTTTGTTCTATTAAAGCCCAATTGATTGCAGAGACCTCACTACATTAGGAAGAGCAATCTGCCTTACTCAGTCTACTGATTCAAATGTTAATTTTATCCATAAGCACCCTCCAGATACATGCAGAATAATGTCTGACCAAGTGTCTGGGCACCAGACAAGTTGACACATGGAATTAACTATCACAGCTCTGTTTAAGAGAAATTGACTTGAGTTTATTATTGTGAAATATATTTTATATAATTAGAACAAAATGTTTTTCCCATGAATGATATTTTAATTATGTAAAACTTAAAAAATCAATATAGCACAACCAAAAAAGTGTAGGTGAGAGTAAGATGTACTAAGAATATTTGTCATTATGGGAATTTGTTTCACGTGCTTTGTAGAAGTTATTCAAACTCACCCAAAAATTTGATTTTCTGCAAAGCTACAAGAAAGTCTACATGCTAACCTTTAGTGATTCATTTTATTATTCATGTAAATCAAATGATTTATCAATAAGGTGAAAGGATTTTACTTACTAAAATATAAATATTCACTATACAATATAAGCAAATATTCTATCTAGAAATCATTTGCCATTTTTCACATTTTATAACAGAAAATTCAATGATTTCATTTTGAACTTTTTGTTCTTCTGTTATCTGTTTCCAGTAAACCATAGCAACTGTAACTAAAATCCTTGAAATATACCAATACATACCATACTTGATGCATAGTACAGCTACTTCTAACATATTACACAATATTTGTTTATTCCTAAGGTTTGATGAAGATTATGTTTAATCTTCAAAATCTGTGGACAAACAATTAAAAAGTTTTTTACATTTAGTTCTCATTTGCCAAATTTCCTGGCCTTTCTTGGGACTTTACTTTAAGAGGTAAATTAGATGTAACATGAAATTAGCAATTGAGTCACATTCACTATAGGGCCAAGAAAAGCCCCGGTTGGAATTGACACCAACAGTTGAAGATGCCACTATAATCTAAGTAGTTGAAAAATCATTGTTTTCCCATGTGGAAGTGAATTTACCTTTGCTTACTGTAAATCAAGGATCTCAAGATTATTTTAGAAATTAGTGGCCATTCATGGTCTCTTTATACTTCTCAACTTTGCTGTTTTGATTTTGAGCCAGAGAAAACATCTACTGGTCCCCTCCACTGCTGAGAACTGAGAGACTGATCATGTTCCAATTCTCCTCTAGCAGTCATTTTCAGAATTTATATTTTTTTTCTTTCTCTAATCTTCTGTGGTTACTAGGGATCCGGAAAGAGTTGTTTGTTCTGTTCCCATTAACTTTTGATTCTCCAAAGTTCTGCATCATGAAAACCTGATAAATCGTTCTTGTCCCTCATTTAGATCCAGACACATTCACAGTACGAAGCTGCAATAAATGTACCTACACATCAAATCCACATACACATACCTTGTGTCATTCTTTCTTTCTGTGTTGTCAACCTGATTAGTCTTCTATTAATAGAGAGAAAAAGAAGAAAAAAGCTATAAACAGACATTAATAAAGTCACTAGTCAGCTTGAGTAAAGATATGGGTTTATTGTTTGTCTTTTTAGTTAGTTAAAAGAGAGCAAGGTATCAACTATGCAAAGACCAAAGAGACCCCAATATACCTTAAATATATAAATATTTAAGCAGATTGCCCCCACACTTTTTAACAACATACGCAAGTGTCTCCTTTAGCTCATAAGAGCCAATTTTCCCCCGTGGATTTCCAGTACCCAAAGTCTCTGTGTGGTGATTAGTGGATTCCGTGCATCCCTGGGCCTGACTCCAATCACTTTCTCCTTGAAAATTGCTGAAACTTGATGCAGCAGCACAGCACAGGGCAGGTTTTGTCACTGGGGCTTAGTCCTCATTACAGCCCAGAGACTTCAGGAGATTGTTTATGTGGCTGGAACATCTTCCTTGCGGGTGGCTAATTAGTGTTTCCCCAGGGCTTCTGCTCTGTGAATACTTAAGGGTAATCATCACCAGCTAACTGTGTGGGGAGTGTATCTAAGCAATTTTACCGAGTCAACTGACAACAGCTTGAAGTAATATTAGCCCTGTTACATGAAGACAAGTGCTCTCCACCCAACGAAGCCGGAGACTGGCACCACTCAATAAATCACTGCAGCATCCTTGAAAGCTTAGCATCGGTTCTGAGCCATTAATTTCAGTGAGGTCTTTTGACAGGATGTTTTGAAAGCATGCAATGAAAGCATGATTTCTTGAGCTAAGTTATAAAGAGCAAATTCTTCTAAGTTATGAACCTGGCAACCCATTTTGGTCCTAGGGCTATCAAATATATCTTTTGATTTTTTTTTTTAAATCAAAGAATCTTATCATTCAGTATATAGAGAATAACCCTCCTTTAAACAAGAATATAATATGGATACCTACCTAGCCTCTACCTTAATAGAATTACCTGAAGTTTCAAAAACAGGTATCTGAACATTTGGATAAGACAAGATATGCATGAAATTTCCCTCTATTGTCCAAACTAATGTTACCAAAATTGCTACTTGATGACAAAATAAGTTTATCCAGAAAACTGAAAGTGAAATGTTGGAGAATAAACTTATAAAAGCTATACTAAGTTAAGCTGGGCACAGTGGCTCATGTCTGTAATCCCAGCACTTTGGGAGGCCAAGTGCAAGGATTGCTTGAGGCCAGAAGTTCGAGACCAGCCTGGGCAACATAAGCAAGATCTTATCTCTACAAAAACATTTTTTAAAAAATTAGATGGGTGTGCTGGTACACGCATTTAGTCCCAGCTACACAGGAGGTTGAAGTGGGAGGATCCCTTGAGTCTCCAGGAAGTCAAGGCTGCAGTGAGCTATGACTGTACCAGTGTACTCCAGCATGGGCAACAGAGCTAGACCCGGTCCAAAAAAAAAAGAACATGTTAAGAATGAGAGCAGTGACAGCAGTCTTACAAGGGCAATGTCCAATAAGAATCTTGCATTTAAGTAGCACTTTTTTTGTTTCACAAATATTATATGTCTTACTATCAACAAGCACTCTAGTAGGTACTGGGATATAAAACATTTCAGGGAATCTCGTAGTAAAAATATGTTAATCCAGGAGATTGCAAGACAACTTTCTCTATAAAATAGTCAGTTTATCATTTCATGCAATGTTTTAAGAGTGACCACCGTCCATACCATGAGATGTATGATAATTTGGGTAAAGGGGAATGGGAGGTTGGTAAAGATATAAGAAAAACAAGACACAAATCTATGTTTGTCTCTCTGTTTGCCTATATGTCATCTGTCTCTCTATTCATCTACCATCTATTATCAATTGTGATGGTTAATACTGAGTGTCAACTTAATTAGATTGAAGGATGCAAAGTATTGCTCCTGGGTGTGTCTGTGAGGGTGTTGCCAGAGGAGATTAACATTTGAGTCAATGGGCTGGGAAAGGAAGGCCCCTGCCCCCATAATCTGGGTGGGCACCATCTAATCAGCTGCCAGTGTGGCTAGAATATAAAGCAGGGAGAAAAATGTGAAAAGACTAGACTGGCCTAGCCTCCCAGACTACATATTTCTCCCGTGCTGGATGCTTCCTACCCTCAAACATCAGACTCCAAGTTCTCCAGTTTTGGGGCTTAGACTGGTTCTCCTTGCTCCTCAGATTGCAGATGGCCTATTGTGGGACCTTGTGATTGTGTGAGTTAATACTTAATAAGCTCCCCTTCATATATATATATATATACACATATATATATTCTATTAGTTCTGTCTCTCTCTAAGAACCCTAATACATCAATCTGTCTACCTATGAAACAACAGAAATGAGAGATGCTAACTTTAGTTAGAAATGTAAAAAGCATTAATTATATATCAAAATAATTTATACTTTTTTCAGGAAAGATAGACTTGTATTATTTTTTCAGTGATGTGGGGTAATCCTATTTCTTTTCACAATCAATGGGTAAAAATGAAAAATATAAATCTTTTTTTGAAAGAGTAGGTTTTGAAATTAAATATATAGTCAGTTTCAAGTCTCAAACTAAAAGAACAGATATTAATATTTTAGAGCCTAAGAGTAAAAGAAACCTTAACTTTGGTGCCATACTTCATAATATGTATTTAATAAATATAATAATGTACAATGAGGCAGGGCTAGGACTCTTGTGAAGTGAACCATTGGCAAAATCTCAGCAATATGTAGTAATTTAATAATAAAAGGAATATGACTTTGAAAACCTTGTAGCATTAACAAAGTACCAAGATGATTAAATGGCTTTGATGCATTTAAGATAGACAGAGGTATGATAAAAGTAAGTTTTGGGGACCATAGTCATATTAAGTCTATAAAATTCTTGCATACACTTACCCAAAAGTCATTTGCAGCTTTTTCCCTCCAATTAAATGATAGTTCCAAAATGCATTATTCTTTATAATTATTTTCTATAATTTAAATTAGTTCAACAAATTTAAAATATACATTTGTATACTAATAAAATAGATTCTAAATTACTCCTTAGTCTATGTTTATTTTAGATTTTTTTCTTTACATAAGGAAAAATAGTTCTGAATTTGTCATTCTTTCAGATGTCAAACAAGAAACTTTTGAACATAAAAGAAAAGCATATTATTTACTTCAAATATAATTTTTAAACTAAGATAAATTTAAATTTGGATATTAATATCCACAGAACACTTGATTCCTTGGCCACTTGAATGAGGAGTTTTCAACGTAATTGTTCATGTTTTTGATAATCTCTGGGACTCCCTCCCTCTCCACCAGTAAGTGCATAATAGGTACAACATATTTTGGACGAGTGAAGGTTTCTGCATTTATTGGCTTTGCTCTATTTACATACTTCATAAAATGGCCAGTTTATTCAGAAATATATGACTAATCACTTACACAATAGTGACAGCATTCCTAACTTCTTTCGCTTCCTTAGAAACCTTCAACACTACTAAATCCAAAAGATGTAAATGACCAAGTGTATTAGTCTGTTCTCATGCTGCTATGAAGAAACACTCGAGACTGGGCAATTTATAAAGAAGAGAGGTTTAATTGACTCACAGTTTTGCATGACTGGGGAGGCCTCCGGAAAATTACAATCATGGCAGAAAGTACCTCTTCACAGGGCGGGAGAGAGAAATGAGTGCCCAGCAAAGTGGTAAGCTTACCCCTTATAAAATCATCGGATCTCATGAGAACTCACTATCACAAGAAAAGGATGGGGGCACCGCCTCCATGATTCTATTATCTCCACCGGGTCTCTCCCATGACACGTGGGGATTATGGGAACTACAATTCAGGATGAAATTTGGATGGGGGCACAGCCAAACCATATCATCAAGTACATATAATATTCATTCACTTTTGTTCTTAATTTTGTCTTTAATTTCGTTAAGTTTTCTGTGGATTTGGTGGTACCATTATAAGCCAGATCCTTCACTCTAGGTAGACAAATTTACACAGATATATTGGCTAACAGTGGATTTTATAACTCTGTAAGTTGGACTGAGATGTGTAATAAAAATTAGTAGATTCCCCCAAATATCAATTTAATTGATATTTTTATGTAACTGCTATTAGTTTATTACAGGATTAGTTGCTTGTTTCATTACTTACTATCAAATAAACTGAGGATACACTGATCTTATTAAAAACTTATGCTTACAACAGTTTCTTATTTTTCAAAATAATTAATTTAGAAATTGAATGCTTTTCAGGAGTAAACCATTAATTCATGATAGAAATACTTCCAGTCCTTTCTCTTTCACTCCAATGTGCAAAAACTTCAAAAAAAATTTGCCTTTAATCACATATTAAAGAGACTTGGCTGTACTTTTAGCAGAAACTGTTGTTTTACAAGAAATAAACTATTTTCTACTGTGAATTTCACATGCATTTAATTCTTCACTTGGTTTTGAGAGAACAGATGATAATTTAATAGTACATTTCTCCCCAAAACACAATATTAAGTGAATCTCACCTCTTTTATGCTTTTTGAATTTTTTAGAGTTTTGATTCCAATTATAAATTCCTTATGCTTTTATTTATTCTTCTCTATGGTTGAAATTTTGTTTGAAGCAAGATAATGGCTTATCCATTAGGTGACCATATGTCTCAATTTTCCTGAGACAGTCCCAGATTATATCTATTAACTAGGCATCCATCCAGGTTAGCATTTTTTCCTCTAAATTTTGTGTTTACAAAATAATTACTGTCATTATTAGATGCATAAAATAAGGCAGAATGACTTACACCTCTCTCCTATTCTTCCAGAATTTGCCATGATTTCACCTAGTAGTTTGCGAGATGCATTTGCAGCAACATTGCGGTTAAATCTAAAGAGTGATCAAGAATAACCATCTCTCACCTTTCAATATTTTCAACATGCAATATAGCAAGCAGCTCTCTTTTAAGGGAGACATACTGAGCATGCAGAGATCAAATAGTTTAAATTGGAAGACCAACAGCTAGGAACAATTAACTCTTTCTGGTATTGGGTGGTAGTGAGGAAAGCATTTGTCAAGGCTAAACCAGATATTCACTTAGGGTTCTATCCAACTGTTTTGCGGCACATGCCACAACCTAGAAGGTGCATGAAGCCATGAGGCCACCAGTAGTTGAGGTCAGAAGAAATGTACAGGTTACTTTTGTATGCAACTAGCCTGTAACTACAATGTATATAGAAAATAGAGGCTGAGTAAATCTGTTGTTAACTATACAGAGTTGTGCTGTCCAATAGATAGCCACTAGCCATGACTATTTAAATTTAAAATAACTAAAATGAAATAAAATTAAAAATTCAGTTTCTTAACCACATTAACCCCATTTTAAGGACACAATGACCATATTTGGTTAATGGCTATGACTATTGGTATGAAAAATGTGTAACACCCAAAATTAAAGCAACTAAATATACAAAGCAAATATTAACAGAACTGAAGGAAGAAATAGGCAGCTATATTATACTAATAGTAGGGAACTCCAGTATCCCACTTGCAATAATGGATAGATCATCCAGACATAAAATCAATAAAGAAATAGTGGACTTGAACAACACTATACGCCAAATGCACCCAACAGACTTATATAGAACATTTCATATAACAGCAGCAAAAACACACAATCTTTTCAAATGAAAGTGGCATATTCTCCAGGAGATTGAAATCACATCAGGCATATTTTTAGCCCACATTGGTAAGAAACTAGAAATCAATAACATGAAGAAAATTGGAAAATTCAAAAATAAGGGAAAATTAAACAACCTATATCCACACAATCAATGGGTCAAAGAAGAAATCAAAAGAGAAATCAAAAAGCATCTTTATAAAAAGAAAAATGAAAACACAATATACCAAAATTATGAACTGTAACAAAAGCAACTCTAAGGGGGAAGATACAGTGATAAATACCTACATTCCTACATTAAGAAAGAAGAAAAATCTCAAATAAACAACCTAACTTTACATCTCGGATAATGAGAAAAAGAACAAACTAAGCCCAAATTTAGCAAAAGGAAGAAAATAGTAACATTCAGAGCAGAAATAAATAAAATAGAGGCTAGAAAAACAACACAAAACATCAAAGAAACCAAGTGTACATTTTTGAAAAAATAAACAAAATTGAGAAAACTTTAGATAGACCAACTAAGAAAAAAAAGAGCGAACACTTAAATAAATAAAATCATTAATGAAGGAAGAGACATTACAATTGATACCACATAAATACAAAGAATCATAAGAAACTACTATTAACTACTTACAATAGCAAAGACATGGAATCAACCTAAATGTCCATCAGTGGTAGACTGGTTAAAGGAAATGTGGTACATATTCATCGTGGAATACTACGCAGCCATAAAAAAGAATGAGATTATGTCCTTTGCAGCAATATGGGCAGAGCTGGGGGCCATTATCCTAAGTGAACTAGCACAGGAACAGAAAACCATTTCTATACAAATAAAAAAAAGTAAAAATAAGAAAATAAATAAAATAAAATAATTAAAAATAAAAGACTTATAACTAATGAGGTAACTTAGGAAAGTATCACTATACAGAATCAACATACAAAAATCAGTAGCATTTCTATACACTAATAACAAATTATCTGAAAAAATCTGGAAAACAATCCCATTTACAATAGCTACATATAAATAAAATATAAAAATTAGGAACACATTTAACCAAGGAGGTTGAAAAAAATCTGTACACTAAAAACTATAAAACATTAATGAGAGAAATGGAAGAAAACACAAATAAATTTAAAAATATTCCATGTTCATAGATTGGAAATATCACTATTAAAATTAAATGCCTATTTTAAAATGTTAAAATGTCCATACCACCCAAGCAAGCTTACACATTCTATACAATTACCACCAAAATTCCAATAACATTTTCACAAAAATAGAAAAACATAATCCTAAAATTCACATGGAACCACAAAAGATACCCAATAACCAGAACAACCTTGAGCAAAAGAGCGAAGCTGAACTCTTCACACTTCCTGATTCTAAAGTTTGCTACAAAGCTATAGTAATCAAAACAAAATTTTACTGGCATGAAAGCAGACATATAGACCAATGAAACAGAACAGGTAGCTCAGAAGCAAAGTAATGCATTTACAGGCAACTGACTCACCTTTGACAAAGATGCCAAGAACACACAAGAGGGAAAAGACAGTCTCAATAAATGGTGTCAGTGAAACTGGATATTCACATGCAAAAGAATGAAATTGGGCCCTTATCTCATACTATAAAGGAAAGGGCTTCTTGATATTGGTCTGGGCAATGATTTCTTGGATATAATCCCAAAAGCACAGGCAACAAAAATAAAAATAGACAAATGAGATTGCATCAAACTAAAAAGCTTCTGCTTAGCAAAACAACAAGCAGAGTGAAGAGATAACCTATGAAATGGGAGAAAAATATGTGTAAACCATACCTCTGATAAGTTAATATCCAAAATGTATTAAGAACTCAAACAATTCAATAGCAAGAAAACAACCAGATTTTAAAATGGGCAAGAGGTAAATAGGCATTTCTCAAAAGAAGACATAAAAATTGCCAAATGGTACATGGAAAAATGTTCAACATTAATCACCAGAGAAATGCAAACTAAAACCAAAATAAGATATCACCTCACATTTGTTAGAATGACTACTGGAAAAAAAGACAAAAAGGTAACAAGTGTTAGTGAGACTGTGGAGAGAAGAGGACCCTAGCCACTGGTGATGGAAATGTAAAATAGTACAGCTGTTATGAAAAACAGTATGGACGTTCCTCAAAAAACTGAAATTAACTATCGTATGATCCAGAAATCCTACTGCTGGATAGATATACAAAGGATATTAAATCAGCTTGTTGGAGATACAGCTGCACTCTTACGTTTATTGTAGCATTATTCCCAAAAGCAAAGATATGAAATCAACATGTGTCCATTGATTAACTAATGGATAAAGAAATGTGGTATATATACACAGTGGGATACTTCTTAGCCTTTAAAAAGAAAGAAATCTTGTCATTTGCAACAACATGGATGAACCTGGAAGACATTATATCAAGTGAAATAAGCCAGGAACAAAAAGACAAATGCCACATAATCTCACTTGTAAAAGGAATCTAAAAAAGTTGAACTCATAGAAGTGGAGAGTAAAATTGTGGTTATTAGAGATAGGAGGTAAAAGATTGAAAGAACTAGAGAACTGTTGGTCAAAGGATACAAAATTTCAGTTAGACAGAGGTAATACATTTATCATAATATCCATATAAGAAATGCCGTAATGACTATAGTTAATAACAATATATTGTGTACTTGAAAAGTGCTAGCAGAGTAGATTTTAAGTGTTCTTACCACAAAAGAATGATAAGCATGTGAGGTAAAGCATATGGTAATTAGTTTTATTTAGCCATTCCACAATGTATACATATATTGAAACACCATGTTGACACCATAAATATAAACAATTTTTGTTATTTAATTAAAAAGTAAAGAACATCTTTGTTCATACATGCAAAAAGATTTTAGACTTTGTAATAAGAATATTCTTGTACAAGTCTTTTCTTTATCTCTTCAATACCTAAAAGTAGAGTTGTGATACATGGGACAGGTGTGTTGTACCTTCTCACCATCAATGTATGAAAATTGACCCACACCTGTAACATCTGGTATTGGTATTCTAGTGGATGTGAAGTGGTAACTCATTGTGACTTTACATTTCCTTAAGGACTAAGGCACTTTTCATGCACTGAAGAACCTTTTCACATAATTTTTGGCTCTTTTTATATCTTCTTTGTGAAGCATATTCTGTTTGTCTTTTAATTAGCTTATTTTATTGACTCTTTGGAGAAGTTCTTCGTATGTTCTAAATGTAAGACCTTTCATATTAGTTTTTGGCTTGTAAGTTTTGATGAGTAGAAAATTTTAATTGTGATGACATTCAAATTAACAATATTTTTCCCTCATGGTCTGTGTTCTTTTTATCTTCTCCAGGAAATTTTTGCCTACACTGAGGTTGTAAGTACATTACCTTATGTTTTCTTCTAGAAGCTTTATGATTCTGTATTTTCCATTTAAGTCTGTGAGCCATTTCCATTTCTTGGGTGTGTAAGAATAACATAGGGGTTTTCTATACAGATGTTCAATTGTTCCATCAGCATTTGTTAAAAAGACCTGCCTTTCCCAATTGAAATTTCATGGCACTTTTTCCAAAAATTGATCAATCCTATATATGTGTATCTATTATAAGCCCTTTATTCTATGTGTCTGCATTCCAAAATCACACTATATTCTTTCTTGTAGTTTTATATAAAATCTTGAAATCAGGTAATGTAAGTCTTCCTTGTTAATTTTTAAAACTGGCTATTCTATATACTTGGCATCTTCATATAAATTCTAGAATTAGCTTGTCTATTCCTTCAAAATTGCCTAGTTATTTAGGCAAAATGACAATATTAAATTATCTAATCCACAAATGTAGTGTATCTCTCCATTTCTCTAGAAACCATAGTGGCTTCTATACAATGTACATTGCTAAACGTTGTTTTCTGCTTTTTCTCTAATGGGATATATAAACCTTTAAAGACAATAACCCATAACCATAGCACAATAAATAATCCATAGTCGACACTTAAGTAGCACAAAATCCCATGTTAGACTCCAAGCTTTACCACTTATTAACTGTGCATCCTTAGGCAAATTCCTTGATCTTTATGTTTTTCAGTTTTCATGTCTTTAAAGTGGGGATAACAAAAATCTTATAAAATTTTTTGGAAGATTAAATGAGCTAACCCACATGAAGATCTTAGAATACTGTCTGACATGAAGTAAGCCCACAGTAAATGTTAGGTATTAGTCAGGCCAATATTTTTATTCTTATCTTTATCTAATTATTGAATACTTCTCTCAGTTCATAGGTGTGGCAACATCTTAACCATCCTAAAGATATTTATCTCAGGAATCTTTTTTTTTTTTTTTTTTTTTTTTTTGAGACTGAGTCTCGCTCTGTGGCCCAGGCTGGAGTGCAGTGGCGTGATCTCCGCTCACTGCAAGCTCCGCCTCCCGGGTTCATGCCATTCTCCTGCCTCAGCCTCCCGAATAAGGAATCTTAAAAAATGCTACAAAAAGGTACTTCTTAACACTGTACTGATAACAGCTTTAGATCCTTTTAATTAAGTCTTACTTTCTTAAAGATGACCAAGTAGCTGTTTTCAAAGGCTTTCAGTACTTTACATTGAAAAAAGTGAAGATAATTATTGGATATCATTGTTCAAGCTTTCATGTTCTTCAGTCATTATTAAAAGAAAATCGCGGTTTTGATGTATTAAATGTAATGAAGCCAGGCATTTTGCAAAGGACCTAGCATCAGATCCAGCCAGATAACAAATATTTCCTTTTGGAAGTCAAATAGGCTCACTGAGGCCCATTCAACTTGGGATAAAGTAATAGCTATTCTAATAGAGTAAAGAGTAATATCAGATGCAAACACATTGGGAAGAAATGACAAACATCTGAAAAGGTGCCAAAACCAAAAATCCTGCCTGGAGTAAAGAGGAACCAGTGAATTTGTAAACACAGAAGTTGTCAACATTACTCCATACTGCTTTGTAAATTGTAAAACGCCTGTGATGAAGTTGTGCCAAAAGCAAGCATTTCAAAGTAACAGTTTACATTGTGTCTCTCCATGCATTGACTGTATTTACCGTATCATGCAAGTAAGTATCCCAGAAATACCAGTGGGCTAGATTTTCCCAGCTGTATGTCTCTCTATGTGAACATGGCTTATATTTATTTCTTATCAATGTACCTCAAGAAAAGCATTATAGAAAAATGACCATCTAAGTGAGTAGAATGGCAGAACTTCCACTAGTT
The DNA here is from genome assembly GCF_029289425.2 of Pan paniscus. NCBI lineage: Eukaryota > Metazoa > Chordata > Mammalia > Primates > Hominidae > Pan > Pan paniscus. The sequence continues at coordinate 50,623,876 of NC_073252.2, forward strand.
TTGATAAAATTGAGGAATTTTCAAAAGGGTCCATCACATTTTCAGAAAAAAATTAATTAGAATATCTCTTGACAGAACTCCAAACATTTACTCATTCTGTGGAAGTATTATTTTCTATCAGACTTGTTTAATGAGTAATTCCAAGTGACATATAAGGCTAATTTTTCTTTCCCTATGGGCTTTAATCTCTTAATGTCTAATCTTTAATATTCTTAGTGAAAAAAAGACCAGCAAGGGTATCAGAAGTCTTATCCTCAGTGCCATTAAGCAGAATAAACTTGGTCAAGTCACGAAAACTTCTCTAAGCCTCAGCTAGTTCATTTCTGTGATGAGAAAAAATAAATGTCCACCCCAGCATCTTTATACAGCAATCATGAATTTCATCTAAAAAGTACAGGTATATGAAAAGTAAGGAATTTAAGATGCCAAAAATGCTACATTGCCTAGGGTCTGGCACATAGTGGCCTCTCAATAAATATTTGTCAAGTAAATGATTACCTACTCAATAAATGATTTACTACTAATATTTGAGAAAAATGGAGTAAAATTACTTCTCTGCTCTCTGAAGATATTTTTGTAAAGTCAGTGCAACAGTGGGACAATCACTTAAATAGTGCATATCTAAAATAAAATAATACAGATTGTCCAAAATGGAAGTTATCTTTCCTTGGATAAATTTTCTGCATGAATTTAATTTGTAATTACTTGTTCACCCACTTTACATTTTTAGTGACTGTAAGATCAATATGAGACCAATCAATGAGGAATTGATTCAGATAAAACACAGCCAGAATGAATTTCTTCCAATGAACTATAGAATCAGTTAACAAACAAGGGTATGAACAAAGAAGCAAGACTTGGATCAGTCATTCTAGTAGCAGATACAGATGAAATTAAAAAGGGGCAAGAGGAACCAGGACATCAGTACGTAGAGGGGCAAAAAACAGTTGGCCAAGTATCTTTAGCAAAAATGTCAAAATATAGTAAAAACTAGGTAGAATATACACCAAGTAGGGTAGGCAGCTTATGGTGACTTAGTTAGAGGTTTTCATTTATGGGATCACCTGAGCAGACAGCAGCAGTCAGATAAAAATAGAAAGTGGTAGCCATATTTTCTGACCAGGAAATACAATTCCTATAAGAATTGGTGACAAGACAGGAGCCAGGTGACTGAAGAAGTGGGGAATGCAGCAAGAAAGCCACTAAACAAGACCTGTGACGAGAGCCCACACTGGGAAAATGGAAACAAAATTCATGACTGTACTGACTCGAGGTTGGCTAATGGACAATGTCTAAGACCACCTTACTACATATCCTTTCAATGCAGGTCAGTGTCAGGCTTTGGCTTAGGAGAAGCAAGAACAACAGAGGAGAGTTATCCAGCCCAGTCTGTCACTAAGAATGGTGGGCTACAGGCCAAGACATAGTCTTTTCCAAAAGATTTCCAAAAAATAGAACTTGCCCCAAGGACTGACTCCTATCATAATAGAAAGATTAGACAGGAACGGGAAAATAATCAGGAGTATTCAACCAAATATGAGAGAAAAGGTCAAAAATAAATATCCTCTAATAGGTCAATTAAAAAATATCTCTCATTTACTTTTCTCAACTTTGTTCTAAAGAATAAAATGCGTTTACTAGCATTTATATTTTTTGATATCCCAAGCATAATCAATAGCATGTTAACTGACTACTTATACCACAGAAGTATATTATTATTCAGTCATCAGTGAACGTTTGTTACTATCTTCAGAGAAGCATTTTAGTATGGTAATTAATAATGCCAAGTCTGGAATCAGATTGCCTGTGTCCTAATGTAAGAGCCACTACTTACCAACTATGTGACCCTAAACAAATTATGTGACCTCTCTGGCCCTTATTTTCCTAAGCTATCAAATGGGGTTAATAATAATACTTGCCTCAATAATATTGTTAGAATTAATATGTATCATTACTTAGAATAGTAACAGGCACATAGTAAGCATTTTACATGTTGGCTCTCTATTATTATTACTATGTGTTTACCATATATTCAAGAAATATTTATTGAGTGTACTTTAGACTTGCTAGGTGTTACAAGCAAGATTCTCTGGAAATAGACACTGGGACAGTGTTTGTTGTATAAGATATTTACCAGGACCTAACATAGCTGGAAAGAAGGAGGAAGAACCAGAATTGGGCAGAGGGAGAAGTTGAACTACAGCTCAGGCCAATCAAACCTTGGCCAATAGCACAGAGGTCTGGAGTGTATATAGAACATGAAAATTGTCTCACCAAGAACTGACATGGTCAGACCTCCATGCCCCAACCATGATCAGTCAATAGATGGGCAAACAATTCCTGAATTGACCAAATATCTTGGTCCATACTTTATAACTAAATATTTAAAATTATAAATCAAATTAACAAACTGTCAAATCAAATATAACCTACTCCATTCCCCCTTGACAAATACACATCAGAATAACCTGGAAGGTTGAGCTAAAAATTAAAATTCTCAGGTGCTCAAATTTCCCTCCAACAGCTTGGAGGACTGGGGGAAAATTGACTTTGTCTTGCCCCAACCCACAGCCCTGTATCTTCTCATTCCTGGTTCTCATCCAAAATGTGAGAGGTCTCAAGTCACAGGTTTGGACTCCTTGCTGAGGTCCAAGTTCAGTCTACCTTCCTTGAAAACAGTTGTCCTTTGGTCATACTTGACTTCTGGGTGCACATAGTGTCTGTCCTGTCTGCCCTGAAGAAGATAAAGCCAAGGAAGAAGGCCTGAGCAGACCTTAAGAATGGGCTCAGCTCCATGCATGCAAGGAATTCCAGAGTCCCTGGGACAGAAAGGGAGGGGACACAGGCTCCTCTTAGCCAGCTGGAATCCTCATCCTCAGGGAGGGTCACTGACAGCTGAGGACTGGACTGGAGCCTTAGAATATGTGGCCTGTGATAGGCACATCTCTTTTCTGTATCCAAAGAGGGTCTGTGTGGCCAACTGCCCAAACAGCCCAAACAGTTTGCCCCTAACTTCTTCAAGATAAAGTGGAGCATATAATACCTATTTCAAAGATAGTGTGTGGGCCTAAAACAGAGTGGTGATTTTGAAAGCACAATATTCAGATGTTAGCAGCTGTTTTGATAGCCAGGCATAGAGGAAAATGGAAATATTTCCAGTTAGAGATCAGTAAACTCCTTCTACGTCCTTCTATAGAATTTAGACTTGAAAAATGGAAAGCATATTGAAAGTCCAAAGTGTGGACTGTGCATGAAACAGAATTTCCAGCCAAAAGAATGACAGGAACAAAGGCATAGAGATAAGAAATTATCGTATTTTCCATAAAAAACAAGTGGTCCAGACTGCCTGAGGTGGAGGACATTTGCTCAGGCTAGTGTGACTTATGTTCAATGGGAAAGGTGGACTGGGCAGAGATTGGGGTGAGGGAGTGTGGGAGATTATGCATGTGTGCGTGAAGAGTGGTTGAATATCAGTCTCAGAATAATTACCAAGACATAACTAAATTAGCATAGTCTTTATATTTTCAGTTTCTGATTTTATATGCACACACATATAAAATATAAAGTTAATTATTTTAAACACAATTATAAACTTCCTCAACATTTTGCATAAGAGTGATTTTCCAAGAATAGAGCTGGTGATGAATCTTTTGGCATATTTTCTTCTTTCTCTTCATATTTTCTGCTTTGTGAAGATTTGAAACCTAGATTCAGCCCTGGAGACACTGGATGCATGAACTGAGGTAAGTTATTTAACAACTCTGACTCTCAATTTTCTTTTCCATAAAATGGAGATATCATGCCCACATTATGTATTTCATGGAGCGATATTACAGTTGTTAACTTCTTATTCATTTGGGCACATTTTCTACTGCCACTCTTCCTTGTCTTTCTCATTCTGTCACTTCCCCACTTTCTTGCCCACTTTCTTGTGAAAGTGGCATTTATAGGTTTTCCCTTTCTCATTGCTTTAATATTCCTGGAGAAATATGCAAATGTAAATATTTTTTAAAAGCATTTGTAAGCAATTGCTGGGCAAGGCATTTTGGAGGAGGAGGAAACTTGGAAAGGCAAAGAAATTCAGTCAGAGATACAACTAGTCAAATATTGGGTATGGGATAGTGCAATATGAGCTGTACTTGCACTGAAGTTTTAAATGCAATATAATTAAAAATCATAACTCTTGTATCAAATTGATAGAATGTCAAAATATTTAGGCTAGTGCTTTGAATATCTGGCAAATATTCATTATGGGAATAATCCTTATATCACATGAACTCTTTGAATACTTTATCCTCACTGCTATTCCGCACTTACAAATTTCTACCTTGCACTGGTTTGTAAAACTAGTTAACTCTCTGCCACCTAGCTCCTACTTGACCACATGCCCTTGAAAGGCAGATTTACATGTTACTTCTTGCAAACACAAGAATGTATCATTTTACCTTGTAAGTAATACTTAACTATTAAATATTGAATAAACTCTTGGATAATTCTATCCTAAAGTGCGAACTCTTTTTCAGACACCATGCTAGATAATTATAATACAACGGAAAGAACATTGGTGAAAATGTAAGGAAAAAGTGAAGAATGGAGTGTAACCGAGAATGGGAGACCTACTGTGAGGAGTGGCACGGGGGTTAATGCTAAATGATGAAACATTTGGCTAGGTCGAGGGCTGGAGGAAAGATGGAGGAAGAATGTTACAGGCTAAGGAGACAGCATGAGCAAAGCCCAGAGAGGAGAAAGAGCTGGATAATTCGTATTTCTGAATGCAGAGTACACTGTTGAAAAGATATAAAATATGACTTTAGAGCAGCAGGAAATGAGACTAGAGAGGAAGATAGTTCCCCCGACATAGAGGATGGTATATGGCATCTGAAGAAGATCAGAGTGTAATGTGCAGTCAATGAGGAGCCTTTGAAGGGTTAAACAGAAGGATAGCGTTGTCAAAATAGACATAGAGCTGGCTGTTGTGTGGAATTCAGATTTGAGACAGACGAGACTACTGGTAAAGGGGCCTGCAGTTACAGGCTATTATTGCAGTGTGGTTTGGAGATGGTGAGGGTGAAACCAGGGCAGAGGAGAGTTTCAGTGTGAAAACTCACACTAGAAAATAGAATGAGACGTTTAAGAGTGAAAATTGGATGGACATGGAGATTAAGTGAATTTGGCTTATATAGAAAAGGGAAAGATCAAGAATGACTCACAGCCTTCTGGACTGATTATATGCCAATGATTTCATCAAAAAGTAGAGGAAGCAAATTAAGAAAAATATGAGCTTTTTGGACACACTGAATTTAAAAGTAGGTCATATTGATATGAATGTACAGTGGGCAGTTAGCCATGTTATGCTTGGGCTTGGAAAAGATCTGGGTTGCAGTTATAGTATTATAAGCATACATGTATTAATGCATTAATAAAACATATGCTTACTATATTATAAGCACATATATATTAATAGGAGCTGAAGAAAACTGCCCAGGAAATACATGATACAACATGAACAGTGGGAACAGAATGGGAACTAAAGCACGGACAGATGAAGAAATGCCCAGGAGAGAAAAAATAACAGTTGAGAAATCCAAAGACTAGTGTTTTGGAAGCCAGGGGTTGGAAAGTTTAGAAGAGTGAGTGATTAACAAGATTGAATGTCACAGAGAAATTAGATAATATGAAGACTGAAAACTATGAGTTGATTTGGGAATTGGGATATCATAAATGACGTTTGTAAGAGTATTTTCAGAAGACTAGTTAAAAGCAGAAACTAAATTTCAATGCATTAAAGAGTGAATGAAAGAAGAGTGAAATCTTGAAACAAGAAGAATAGACTACTTTGATGGGAAGGGAGAGTTTGAATGAAAAAAGAGGTTGAAGAAAGCGATAACAAAAGGGTGGCACAGGATTAAGGGAGCTTTTTAAAGTTTTTAGGTGGAGGGAGACTTCAGCCCTTTTAGAGGTTGGAGTGATGATAGTAAAAATTTAGTGATATTTTAAAATAACTAAAATATTTTAAACACATTATATGTGGGGCACTGCACTAGATGTTTATATGCATCGTTTTATTTAATGCTTATGGCAATTTGACACATAATTATTTCTACAGAGGAAGGGACTGAAGTTAATAGAGATTAAGATAAACTGCTAATGATTAGAGAGTTAGTAAGCAGTGGAGGTAGAATCTGAGCTTAGCCAGCCAAACTTAAGGTTTTATTCCTGGTCACTACTCTGTAATGTTTCTAGAAGGGAAACAGACAATGAAGAGATGAGAGTAGAAGATGGTGAAAGAGCAGGTGAGACGGAATGAGGCCATGAGCACAGGTGAGATGGCCACCCTTAAGATGAAGGAGAGATGCAACATTCTCTGAGACTTAAGAGGGGATAAAAGGTAGAGTTTTAGATGTATTTGTTTGTATCTCTGGAGCAGAAAGAAAAGGATAAGTTTCTTTGTATCCCAATTTTGTCAATGAAGTGACGGAACGTTGTCCATGACTTAGAGTAAAGGCGTGGGTGTTGAGAGACTTGAGGAAAGTGATGAAGACCTGTAACAGATGTTTGAAGGAAAGGGAAGAAGGTAATTGACCAAGTTCAAGTGAAAGAGTAACAAATGGCCTTGAAATAAAATACTAATCAACATGGCTGTATTTCTATCAGCAGGACTAAGCTTCCTGGGTGTGAATAATGAGTAGGCAGTCAACTTTAGGAGGCCAAGGTGGAAGGATCACTTAAGCTCAGGAATTTGAGACTATCCTAGGCAACATGGCGAAATCCCATCTCTACAAAAAATATAAAAAATTAGCCAGGTGTTGTGATGCACACCTGTATTCCCAGCTACTTGAGAGACTGAAGTGGGAAGATCAATTGAGCTCTGGAGGTTGAGGCTGCAGTGAGCTATGATCGTGCTAGTGCACTCCAGCCTAGGCCACAGAGTGAAATCTTGTTTTAAATAAATAAAGTAAGTAAGTAAGTAAGTATGAGTGGGTAAACCTTTTCTTTAGTGAGCCAGAGAGGCTGTGTGGTCCATAAGGTCTCTGTTGCAACTAGTCAACTCTACCTTTGTGATGGAAAAGCTGTCATAGACAACATGTAAATGAATAAGCATGGCTGTGTTCTAATAAAACTTTATCCATGGACACTGAAAGCTACATTTCATATAATTTTCATGTGCCATAAAATATTATTCTTTTGAATTTTTTCAACTATTAAAAAATGTAAAAGCCACTCAGCGTGCAGGTTGTAGAAAAAGTGGTGGGCTTAACTTGACCATAGTTTGCTGACCCCTGGGTATATAGCACAGAAGTTGGGCTATATATTTGATATAGTGTTGGGGTTTTGCTTATCCAGAGTAGTAGACAGTACAAAAGAACAAAGAGTATTTGTGTGTCAGTCATTTGCCTATTGTACTTAGATCACTTCCTGTCCTTCCCTTGCTCTGTGAGGAATTACATTGTCCAGGTTCCCTAGCTCACTGGTTTTAGGTACATTTAGTCAATAGGGAGGCACTAGTGGAAGATGGTGATAGGGGAGCAAATGGTTGTGTAATTAAGTTATCATTTATTAGCCCCAAACCCACCCTTTTATAGTCTGCCCTGTTATGCTGAACTTCTGACTCCACAAACTCTACTTCTCCTTTGCCAAGAGACTCCTGTTAGGCTTTGTAAATAGGGAGTGCAAGGAGAAACCTGTAAGGCAGTAAAAGGGAGAGCAGCTGAGTTCTTTCCTATTTGCTTTCTGTTAGTGACAGCATGACCACAGCAATGATTTTTCATTCTAAAAGTGGCAGTTTCTTCAGGTAGCCATTGATTCTAAGTTCCAGGTTTTTTTGTTTATTATTTTTGTTTTAGACACTTCCAGAAACAGTCTCATCATCACACTTCATAAAGGATCCAGCACAAGCTGGTAAGCAGCCCCTCCTCAAAGATCTGAGTTCCAGCCCACAGGGACCTTTGCCTAGGCCCCTGAGGTTACAACAGCAGCTAGCTATTACCCATCTTCTCCCCCATTCATAGGACTGAATTTCAGCCCGGCATGACCCGTCTTCAAGTCCCTAGCTTCCAATACTCCTAACTTCTTTCTTTTCTTACTCTGGCCCTGGGGCTAGTGGTTGCTTTCTTCAGTTACTATCTCTGTACTGCCTCAGTGTCCCCTCTTTAGTATTTCAGTACTTCAATACCGTTATGTCCAATTGCCTATATTAAATTACCTCTGTTAAAAATAATTGGTATGGGTTCTCTTTTATTCTGACTGTACTCAGTTGCACATACCCCAGGGCTATTTTTTTCTCTTGTTCTGCTTTGATTGTTCTTTCTAGAAGCAGCTGTATCTTCTCCAGCTCTTTCTGCACATACCCTCCCCTCATAATACCAGCTCTGCCAAGCAACTCTCACCATGGTTTTACTTCTGTTCAGTAAGCTTTGACTTTTGGACTACAGGAATGCTACTCTTTCATGCTTTCTATCCCGCCCTGGGGGTGGTGGTGACTTCCTATTTTTGCTAACCTGAGCTGTGGCACCATCCCTTATTTGTATTTTAAACTCATCTATCACATGTCATTATATTAAACTCCATGTGTTTTAAATATCTAGTATGGCTTCTGCTTTCTTGACTGTACCCAGACTTATACACCAGTGAAAGCATAGCTTAGATGATCAGTCATGAGATTCGAGGTATAAATGAAAGAGAGAGACAAGAAGGGGTTTATTACATTGTGAGAACCTACAGAAATCACATTAATGACAATCTAATGGGGTCAAATAATAGTGTCTTGGGAATAAATAATAAGCAAGCTGCTGACAATGAAAGGTTTCAGTTAGAATGTGAGATATTTGAGGTCTTGTTTTAGAATAATAAAATATTATTTAATGGATTTTCTATCAATCTTATTTGAGAAAATTTTATTTTGAAGTGAGGAAACCAACTCAAGCAACTAGAGAAAACAGGAATAAAACTGCTTCTTTGCAAAGTCAATTTTAAATGAACATTAAAATTGTTATTTTCCAGCTTTCTCAAATTGTCAGTTAAAACATATTGAAAAGGAAACTGCTGCCTGCTTTTACCAGATGTTCTGCAAATATTCCGAATATTTTATACATATTAAGTCACTATGGAAAAGCAGTGCTGGACCTGAAAGGTATTTCTCTTGCCAATTTTTAAAACATTGAAAACAAATTTTATATGTCAAGATTATTATGATTAATTTTAATTAACTTTTTTAACAAATTATTATTTTTTAAAAATTTATCACAGGGTATCACTATGTACTAGTAGTAAACTCAGACACTATTACAAAATCAGAATTAATACTTCTGATAATTTATAATTTGAAATTCTGATTTTCTCATCCTTGAATAGGAAAGGCTTGTAGTAACTTTGCCTTGATTCTTAGATGACATAACACAAGTTATTTTGTTAAATGAAAGAATTTCATTTCTGAGTTTACTGAAGTGTTTGACCAACTGCATATTATTTTACATATCTTTATTTACCTCTCTGCAGCATCAGACAAATAGATGATCTGCTTTTCACTGAGCCTCCAGAGTACCACACTGTCTTGCTTTTTCCCCTACTTTTTAAATCTACATTCGAATTCCTTCTCTTTTCCCAAACCCATTCATATTGATGTGTCCCAGTTCACTGCTCTGGACCTTTCTCTCCTAGTTATACTTATTCACTAGAGAATCTCATTTAGCTTCTTGACTTTAAATGCCATCCACACACCTCACACCAACACAAACTACATCTTTATCCCATGCCTCCCTTTTGAACACTGCACTTGTTTACCAGGCTGGCTAGCTGGCATTTCCACTTACAGATCTAACTGATGTCTAAAGTGGAAACTGTCTAGAATAGAGCTCTTTATACCTGCTCCACCTGTAATCTACCCTACCTCCACTGATGGTAGCAACTTTCTCCTTTATATTCTTTGGCCCAAAAACTTCAGAATTATTCTTGAGTCCTGTCTTTTTCTTATGTTTCATTTCTAATCCATCAACATATCCTACTGACTGCCTTCAAAATACATCTAAAATTTGAGCACATTTCACCATCTCAATGTTTCCATCTTAGTCTCAGTCACCATGATTCTTTATCTAGATTACTTCAGAAGCCTCCTACCAGGACTCCGTGTTTCTAACCTTGCCCTCACCCCATCTTTATAGTTTTTTTTTTCTCAATACAGCAGCCAAAGTGATACTTTTTAAATTAGATAATGTCATTCTTCTGCTCAAACTTTCCAGTGGCTTCCTGCTATGGTCTGAATGTTTGTGTCCCCCCCATAATTCATATGTTGAAATCCTAACTACCAAGGTGATGATAGCAGAAAGTGGGACCTTTGGGAGATGATTAGGTCATAGGAGTGGAGCCCACATAGATGGGAATAGTGCCCTTATGAAAAAGACCCCTCATCCCTTCTACCATGTGAGGACACAGAGAGAAGGCACCAGTTAGGAACCAGAAAGTGGGCTCTCACATATTTAATTGGCTGTTGCCTTGATCTTCCACTTTTCAGCCTCCAGAACTGTAATAAATTTCTCTTGTCTATAAGCCACCCAGTCTATGGTATTTTGTTATTGCAATCCAAATGGACTAAGACACTTCCCATTCCCCTTATAGTTAAAGCTGAAGTCCTTACCATGGTCTGAGGGTGGTACAACTTCTGCCTCCTCCCATCACTTTCTGACTGCTGCTTCTCTCCCCCTTGTTCACTCCTTTCCAGCTACCCACCACCTTGCTGTTCCTGTTTTCCCAAACTATCCACTGAGGTGCTGACATGGTTTGGCCGTTTCCCCACCCAAATCTCATCTTGAATTGTAGCTCCCATAATTCCTACGTGTTGTGGGAGGGACCCACTGGAAGTTAATTGAATCATGGGAGTGGTTTCCCCATACTGTTCTCGTAGTAGTGAATAAGTCTCACAAGATCTGATGGTTTTGTAAGGGGGGTGGGGGGTTGCTTGCACAAGCTCTCTCTCTTGCCTACCACCATGTAAGACTTGCCGTTCACCTTCTGCCATGACTGTGAGACCTCCCCAGCCACATGGCACTGTGAGTCCATTAAACCTCTTTCTCTTTATAAATTACTCAGTCTTGGGTACATCTTTATCATCAGCATGAAAATGGAGTAATACAGATGCCCTAGAATGACAGAACAAACTCACAAAGGTATTGAAAGACATCTTAAAATTTTAAAGGAAAAACAAGCAATACCTGACATCTGCCAGACACCATATGAACTACTAGCTTGAGACAGCTCACAGCTCAGCAGTAGATTGTGCTCTATTCTTTTCGATGAGGTCAAACCCTTGTGAAGTTGAATTTGGGGTAGTTTTTGTGGTAAAAGTCTTACACCTCACAAAACTAGTGAGGAATAAGAAATTATGATGTTAATGTTTACCTAACTTTAAGATTTGAGAAGCTACTGAGTTCTCAATAGGCATACATGTTCCATTCATAAATAATTGTGGTAATTTATAAATAAAATAAAAATATTCATTTTCTTACAATATATGTGTTTTAGTTTTTCAACTGACTACTAAAGTATTTGGGAAGAAAATTCATGTTGATTGGGACTAACTACTTAATGAATAAAACTGTTTATTTTGGTTTAAAGACACTGTGAGCTTCATGAATCTAAAAAGTTTGGGACATCTGCTTTGGTCATTCTCTGGCTTTAGGGCCTTTACACTCTGTTCTGTATTCCTAAAAAGCTCTTTTCTCACACACCTGCATGGCTAACTTCATCACCTCCTTTGAGTCTCTGCTCAAATGTCACTTCACAATGAGGCTGACTGTGAGAACTCTATTTAAAATGACAATCAGCTTCTTACCTCCATCTTGGCACTTGTGATTTTACATAACTCATTCTATTTTATTTTTCACCCCATATCACACATCACTTCAAGCAAACTTAAAATTCTTTAATGTTCATTGTTATTCCCATTGGAATACAAGGAAGAATTTGTCTGCTTTGTTTCCTGATATATTTCAAATGCCTAGAGTATGCCTGGACCATAGTTAGTATTCAATAAGTATTAGTGGAAGGAATATATTTATTTCCCAATCTACAAAAATAGACACTCAAAAAAAGCAAAAATATAAACAGAAGAGATCTATTATCTTAGGATACTCATTCAAAATTTCACATGCTTTTTAATGTTTAGATGAGACAAGAGGATATTTCCTTGAATCCCAGGATAAGGATTGATTCTCACCTATGTAACCATAAAATGAAGTACATCTTTCTTTAAAAAAAGAACAAATAAAAACCTCTTTGTGTTCTCTTAGCTTTGTCATTCAGGAGGGCAAAAAATAATGGGAAAATGATAGGAGGGGTAATAAGATTATAAATAATGAGTGGGAATCATGTCACTATTATAAGAGTTTTCTTAAGTATACTAGATATACTAACTGATTTTCAATAACGTACAAGCTGCATATTAAAAACTGTGTGATAGGTAAAGACCCAGACCCTATCCTTGAAAAGTACATAATTGTGTATATACACAGCTACTAATATAAATGGGAAGTTGTTAGTGACTTGACACCAATATAGACAGAGTGTAATGGGGATTAAGGAGAAACAGGAGGAAAGAAGAATTTGGAAAACTTCAAGGAGAATTTAAGTAAGCTTTTAAACAAGGTTTAGAATTAGAAATGCACAGATTGTGGGGTAGGAGGGAGAATGGATCTTCCAGCAAAAAAGAGGAGAAATATTTTTAAAGTAATTAGAAGGATAAAATAAAGTAAGTCTTGTTTGGCCAGTTGTGAGTAGATGTATATAGCAGTCACTATCCATAAATATAAATATGTAAATTTGCCTTCATTTATTTGAAGGGCCATTTTGAATCATTTTATAATATTCTCATTTTTTTAGTACTTATGTCAGTCTTGAGCTTCTTTGCCCCTAAAGTCATTCCCTGTCCTCCTGCTTCGACTGCAATGCAGGAGGACTGACTCCAGCCAGCCAGGCTGTAAATAATTCTTAGGCTCCTGCATCAACTGACTTCTGCCCAGGTTTAGCCATTAGCAGGTACAAGCAGAAGAATGAGACTAACAGGTAAGAGTACTCACCCTTCTCTGTCTGTCTGGAATACTAATCTATGGTAGCAAGTGTGTTTCCATTGTGGTTTCCTTGTTTTCAGGCCCTCTAGGCAGGCCTACGTGGTTCCAGCTTCCATGGGGTGATGCATTATTGCCTAGGTTAGAACTACTTCCTGTTTTTGTCTGTTCACTCTAGGCTTATAAGGGGGTTCCTATTTTTTGATATTTGGATTGCCTCACCATCTCCTTTAAGTTTGCAACTCTCCTATCACCCATAAAATCAATCCCTTGCTTTAAATTGTTTCCATCACAAATAATTGAAGTGCTTTCCATTTTGCTGACTATAACTGACCCTGACTGATTCAGTAATTATTACAGTATCTGTTATGGGCTAAGTTGTGTCACCCCCAAAATTCATGTTGAAGACCTAACCCTTAGTACCTCAGAATGTGACTATATTGGGAGGTAGGCCCTTGATGAGGTAAAACAGGTAAGATAAATTCATATCAATGGTCCTAGTCCAATATGACTGGTATCCCTATAGAAAGAGGAGGTTAGGACAAACACACACACAGGGTGAAGACCACATGAAAATAAAGAGGAGAGTTGGCCACCTATAACCCAACGAGAGGCCTCAGAAGGAAATTTTCCATGTTAGCAAAGTGTATTTTCTGTATTCTAATTTAATCAGAATTTGTCTACATGTAATCTGTTGAATGTGATACTCAGAAAGACATACCACTGCATGTAGCCACTAAAAAGCCATGGATTCTTCTAATTTATGGGACAATCTGCTTAAATATACCCAGGAGAGGTGTAGCAGAAAAAGAAAAGTATTATAATAATAGTGATTAGCCTTTCATAATTATTTTTAAATGCACGTACATCCACCTGAAAGAAGAGATTTAGAATATTTGACTTAGAAGAGGAGATAACTAAGGTGAAAGAAGAGAAAGAAAAATAGCTATTCCAAAAAACTGAGGAAGAACTTCTCACTGACACATTTGAAGAAGCCAGAATTACCCTGATACCAAAATCTGGCAAAGACATAACAAAAAAAGAAAACTACAAGCCATATCCCTAATGAGCACAGACACAAATATCCTCAACAAAATACTAGCAAACTGAATCGAGCAGCACATCAAAAAGTTAATTCACTGTGATCAAGTAGCCCTTATTTTTGGAATGCAAGGTTGGTTTTATATATGTAAGTGGATAAATGTAATTCAACACATAAACAGAATTAAAAATAAAACCATATGACCATCTCAATATGTGCAGAAAAAACCTTCAATGAAATCCAACATCCCCTCATTATAAGAACCCTCAACAGATTATGAATTAAAAGAACATACCTCAAAATAATAAGAGCCGTCTATGATAAATGCATAGCCAAAATCATACTGAATAATCAACACCTGGAAGCATTCCTCTTGAGCAGTGGACCTAGACAAGGATACCTACTCTCACCATTCCTATTCAACACAGTGCTGGAAGTCCTATCCAGGGAAAATCAGGCAAGAGAATGAAATAAAAGCCATCCAAATAGGAAAGAAGACCCTGAAGACTCTGCCAAAAGGCTGCTAGAGTTAATAAGTGACTTCGGTAAAGTTTCAGGATACCAAAATCAGTAGCATTTCTATACAACAAAAATAGTCAAACTAAAAGCCAAGTTGAGAACACAATCCTATTTACAATAGCCACATATAAATAAAATATATTGGAGTACATCCAACCAAGGAAATACATAAGATGTACTTCCTAAAAAGAAATCATAGAGGACACAAACAAATAAAAAAAAAAGTCCATGTTAATGGATTGGAGCATTAAAATGACCAGACTACCCAAAGCAATCTACAGATTCAACACTATTCTGATCAAATGACCAGTGTCATTTTCCACAGAACTAGGGGGAAAAAAGGCCAAATAGTAACAATTCTAAGCAAAAAGAACAAAACCAGAGACAGGCTGGGTGTTGTGGCTCACGCCTGTAATCCCAGCACTTCGGGAGATCAAGGCGGGTGGATCACTTGAGGTCAGGAGTTCAATACCATCTTGGCCACCATGGTGAAACCCTGTTTCTACTTTAAAATGTACAAAAATTAGCTGGGTGTGGTGGTGTGCACCTGTAGTCCCCACTACTCAGGAGGCTGGGACAGGAGAATCTCTCAAACCCAGGAGGCGGAGGTTGCAGTGAGCCAAGATCATGCAATTCCACTCCAGCCTGGGAGACAAAGCAAGACTCTGTCTCAAACAGTAACAACAACAACAGCAAAAAGAACAAAGTCAGAGGCATCACATTACCCAACTTCAAACTATACTATGAGGTTACGGTAGTTAAAACAGCATGGTACTGGTTAAAAACAAAACAAAACAAAAAACGGCACAAAAGAACAGGATAGAGAACCAAGAATTAAAGCCATACACAGACAACCATCTGATCTTCAACAAAGTTGACAAAAATAATAAGCAATGAGCAAAGACCTCCCTACTCAATAAATGGTGCTGGGATAGCTGGCTATCCATATGCAGAAGAATGAAACCAGACCCCTACCTATCACCATATATACTCAAGATGGATTAAAGACTTAAACATAAGACCTCAAGCTGTTAAAATCATGGAGGAAATCTAGGAAACACCTTTCTCAGCATCAGCCTTGGCAAATAATTTATAATTACGTCCTCAAAAGCAATTGCAACAAAAACAAAAATTGAGAAATGATATCTACTAACAATTTAACTAAATAGCTTCTGCACAGCAAAAGAAACTATCAAAAGAATAAATAGACAACCTAAAGAATGGGGGAAAATTTTGCAAACTTTGTATCCAACAAAGGTCTAATATCAAGAATCTACAAGGAACATAGGCAAAAAACACACAACCCCTTACAAAGTGGACAAAGGACATGAACAGACACTTCTCAAAATAAAACATACACGCAGCCAACATGCATATGAAAAAAAGTTCAACGTCACTAATTATTAGGGAAATGCAAATCAAAACTACAATGAGACACCATCTCTTACCAGTTAGAGTGGGTATTACTAAAAAGTCAAAAAATAACGATGTTGGAGATGCTGCGGAGAAAAGGGAACACATATACACTGCTGGTGGGAATGTAAATTAGTTCAGCCACATGGAGAGTAGTTTGGAGATTTCTGAAAGAACTAAAAATAGAACAATCATTTCACCCAGCATCCCCATTATTGGGTATATATCCAAAAGAAAATAAATCATTCTACCAAAAAGACACATGCACCCGTATGTTCAAGACAACACTATTCACAATAGCAAAGATATGGAATCAACCCAGATGCCTATCAAAGGTGGATTGTATACAGAAAATGTGGTACATATACACCATGAAATACTATGCAGCCATAAAAAGGAACAAAATCACATCCTTTGCAGCAGTATGGATGCAGCTAGAGGCTATTATCATAAGCAAATTCATGTGGAAACAGAAAATCTAATACCACTTGTTCTCACTTTTAAGTGAGAGCTAAACATTGCATACATACAGCCATAAAGAGGGTAACAACACACACTAAGGACTACAAGAGGGCAAAGGTTAACTAGAAGGCCAAGGGCTGAAAAACTACCTATTGGGTACTATACTCACTACTAGAATGATGGGTTCAATTGTACTCCAAACCTCAGAATCATGCAATATACCATTGTATAAAATATACCATTGTAATACAATGTATTACAGTGTATACAATATACCACCGTATACCATTGTAAAAAACCTGCGCTTGTACTTCCTGAATCTAAAATAAAAGTTGAAAAGCTGGAAAAAAGAAAAATAGCAAGAAAAACAGAAGTAAAACAGTCAGCTTTCCACTTGCAGTTATACTTGATCTTAGCCATGTGTTCCTTTCTAAAAGGTAGTACAATTTGGTATTTGTTTACCTTTATTTCCTCAGTTTTTGTCTGACTTACCCACTAGAACCTCACTAAGGCAAGCACTATGTCTGTCTAGAGGAATTGTATTCCAGAAGCTAGCCCAGCAACTATTAAATAGTTGATATTCAGTCAGTATTTTTTGAATGAATGAAAGAAGAAACAAGAAGAGCAAAAATATAGATTATTATTATTGTGCATCATTCACTACTGAGATTATAAAATGCATAAAGCAATCCCTTCCCATCAGGTATCTTACACTGTAATCAGAGAAAAAAGAATACAAGATGTAAAAAGGAATTAAGAGTGCTGAATGAAGAGACATTGCATGCCTCAGAAGTTCAGAGGAAGAGCAAAGAGTACTGACAGATGGAATTACTAAGGATACCTATAGCTAGCCAACAAAAAGAGAAAAGAAAAACATTGGGATTCTTCATCATCATCAACCTCTGAATGTTTTCCATGCTGCAAAAACCATCAGAGTTTCTCTAATATGCTATTTCATGTCAAACCCTAGCTGTCGCAGTGAAAGAATTATGCTTTCAACACTCCGTGAAACCAGGGGTCGGCAGGAAGTCTACCAGTCACATCAGTGATGACCACCTGCAAGACCCTCTAGGATATCACTGAATCCCTGGCCTCTGTGGGTCTATTAGCCCATCTGATGAAAAGGAGGAATCTCAGGGCACCTGGTGCTCTGATGTATGCTACTCCTGTCCCCTCAGGCTGACTGGAGTGCCCATCTGCCTTAGTTTTCAACAACTGCAAAGAAGCCCAGCATGCAGGGAATGACATATCTACTGGGTAAGGGGGACTGTCAATTCTTAAAATGTTTGTCAGTTACTACAACTGCCTCCAAGGGTCTTTTTCATGCACCGTGGTAATTTTTATGCACCGTGGCAAAATATTTTCAACCTAAGTCCAAACATTTGGCAACTTCCTACACAGCATAATTCAGTATCATTAAGTATGATGATTTTCTAATTTTATCTATATTTTTAGATGATTATCACAGACTTTTCATTTCTGTTTGCTGCTTTTTGCTACATTTTCAGCTGATAAAGCATTAGGCCAATACATATGTCTCCTAGTATTGAGATTATTCATTATTAATAAACATTTTCGGTAAATATGTATTAGAATAACAAATATACAATGAGTTCAGTATGTATACTTCCATGTAATGTATGTGGCTCTATCAATATAACAATTCTAACAACAGTAGCTGTGGGGAGGACACCAGTAACTCATTTCATCATTTTAAATCATACTTAATTATTTGTCCTTTTTTTTTTTTTTTTTTTTGAGACAAGAGTTTCACCCTGTCATCCAGGCTGGAGTGCAATGGCACAATCTCAGCTCCTGCAACCTCCATCTCCCTGGTTCAAGCGATTCTCCTGCCTCAGCCTTCCGAGTAGCTGGGGTTACAGGCACACACCACCACGCCCAGCTTTTATTTATTTTTTTTGTATCTTTAGTAGAGACAGGGTTTCACCATGTTGGCCAGGCTGGTCTAGAACTCCTGACCTCGTGATCCCCCCACCTCGGCCTCCTAAAGTGCTGGGATTACAGGCATGAGCCACCACACCTGGCTGGCCAATTCATTTCATTCTAAACACTTCGGCAAGAAAACACAGAAATTGATATATAGATCTTGCTTTGTGCTATAAAACATATTTTTCTGCCATTTGTCATCTCTGCAAAATTAAATTTACATGTTTCCCCTACGCTGAATAAAAATTGGTAAAATGATGGACTCTAGTCTACTGAAGAATAGTTTGTCCATGTATGATTTAACTGTTTTGGTGGATTCAGAAAATTTCCAGGGTTGCCCTAGAAATTTATCTTCCAGTGCTGCCTAATTATCAGAAACAAAGTAGTAAATATTCAAAAATATTCAGCATTTAGCTGAACTGTTTTGATGTCTATTTTAGGATATCCTTTAAAAATTCTAATTGTTCCATCAGAACCCTAAAGCGGAGTCTAGATTTATTTGTGCTTCCAATAGGAATGGTGACCTCTGGAACAGTCACCTGAAGATCACCTGAGAGTTTCAGGATGACTATATGGTGATGCAAATGCCAAACACATGTTCTGTTTTCCCTAAAACCTGACAAACCCTGAAAGTTGGTTGGGCTGTCCAACTGTCTACCAATAAGTAATACCTATTAAATGGTTCTACATGCCTGGCATGATGTTAATAATGGGTGACCAAGATAGACAGGGTGCTGCCTTCATGGGGCTTACATTCTGAACAATTAATTCAAATGTAAGAAATGTAAGAAAACAGAAGAACAAGGTTCAACAGGGAACTATAGCAGGGTGATTTAACTACAGTTAAAGGCTCAAGAAAGGTTTATTTGAGGAAGGAAAATGAGCTGAAGATACTTTGGAAAATATATAGTAGAAGGAGGAACATCCAAAAGGTAAGTCAGCATATGGTTTAAGCCTACTGGAACAAATTAACAAGCATGCGGCTGTTTATCAGTAGACAGTGGATTGTGTCCAGATCATCTAACTGAGAGAACAGAACTCTATCATTCTTTAGAAACGAATACAAAATAGAAGTCTCTGTTCCACCCATGACCACTTTTTTGCAAATTATCTAGGACTAGAATGAGACACATTGGTAACTCAGGTGACAGAGTCTACACCTAGATCTGGACTTCATGGTAACATTCACCTTTAGTGACAGAATATTACATACGCAATAGAAGAAAAGACTACCACCATCCTGCTCCCAAAACAGCAGGTCTCTCTCAAAATGCCATCACAACCTGTCTCGTCATTACCTGAATGAAAGTTGGCAACCCTAATTTGCACATTACCTTTCAGGGTCATTAACAATTTTTAAATAACACTATCGAAATGATTGCTTCTTGAACACAATTTTTCTTTCATTAACTTAAAATAAATATCAAGTTTCATTAGACAATATATTTAAAAAATCTTTAAGTTTTAAGGAGGAGTTTCTTTAGAGGTTGCCTAAATTTTGCCATTGGAAAAAAAAAAAAAAGCCAGAGAGGTGATTTGACTTGCTAAAGATCATAAAGCTAGAGTCAGAGCTGGAACTAAAATTCTAATTCTTATTCTAACGTAGTTTTCATGATTACATATAGATATTTGTTATCTATATATTTTTTCTCTCAAGCATATGGGATAATGACTGGATGTAGACCAACAGCCATATTCAGGAAATAACTACTGGTCAACTTATTAATTAGGATTCTATTATGTGACAACTGTAATTTTATAAAATAGAATGAGATCTTAATATTAATAATAGTAATAGTGTGGGTTTGAGTCACAATTTGCAGTGATTATAAGCAATGACTATAAGAAACTAGAGAGCAAACTCTGACAGCAAAAGATGTTTAAATATGGCTTTAGTAATGACCCAGTGACAATAACCCCAATTTTCCCAATTCAGTTTGACCTCCATGCTCTGTAGCTTCTTTATTCATTTTGTTGACATATGCAAACAACATTACACACAAGAAGTGCAAGGAAACCTTTCCATCACATTGCCTTAACACACTTGTTCTGCAAAGTATGTGCAGGCATTTCACAGAAAACCCACTAGAAAAATACTCTGCTGGAACACTTTACTAAAGGCAAATTCGATGCTCAAGAAAAGGCCACAGCCACTGATTCTTGCATGTGGCAGTACTCTGTCCCCCATCCTTTTCACAGAGCATCTGCATGCTCTGGGTCTCGTGCAAGGGACATGATCAAAACAACCTTTTTTTCTTCTACATCCCTTCTCTTCCATCCAGGTAAGAAGCTGTAGAGTTACACGGTAGATAATAAGTGGATGGAATCAAGAAATGACATCTTCCATCTGCCGGAGTGGCTATTTTGCTCACTTAGTCAGCAACAATGAACCATAGTCTGCCTTGAAAATGATACACATTCCCCTCCCCATCTCCAACATACACACACACATACACACATTCCAAGGAAAGGTTTAACGCTTTTTTTTTTCCTCTCTCTCTCAAAAAAAAAAAAAGATAGGGGTGGGCAAGAATGAGCATCTTTCACATTCTGCATTTTCAGAGTAAGTATCCAATGCAACTTGCCATGATAACTAAATTTATTATTAACTGGGTATTTCATGATGTTAGTGACAATATGTTAATGTGATTTTTCACGTCCTCCTGCAGTGAACAGATGGCTCCTTTTACTTTACTTTCCACATCAAGTGTGATTATTTCTTGGTGCCAAAAGCCACCTGCCGCTCCTCGGTCTCCAGTCTAATTTTTTATGTTGGTAAAACACAGCAGGACTTGTTATCAGTTGGATGGCGTCTTAATAAAAGGAGACACGCCAACATATTGACATCATGTTCAAGGGGAAATTTCAGCCCCTTCAAACCCTTAGCCCCCTTTTCCCACCTCCTTTCAAAAAGTGAGGAAAGAAAACAAAAAAATAACAAATAAAAAATAAATGCAAAGATCCCATCAGTTTCAAGATGTTTGATTACAATTATTGGGCCTAGAGCCAAGATGCTGATTTGGTCTCCCTTTGTTCCTAAACCCAAGCACCTCACTCAGGGCTCTGATCTTTCATCCTGTGTAATGATAATTAGCTGTAACATATTCCAAAGTCAAATGTAAGCAGGAATACATTAACATTGAGATCAGTGTCAGGGCAATTTTCACTGAGAAAATGACAAAGAACACACACACACACACATACACACACAATCAATCAAACATTTCAAGATTCAAATATTCATAAAATCACTTCCAGATCCGTGAATATTAAACTCATTGGCTTGTCTGTCATGTAATGCTTACCTAAAATGCCAAGGGCTCCTAATGTGAATGCGGTGGCTCCCACGGCCCATGCATAACAGAGAAAACATGAGTAATAAACCACGGTAGCTTGCTTTAATTTTTCCTTTCTTCATTAGAACAAAGAGGGATAGTACGTTAGGTGATTTGTGATCCAAGAAGAGGTCTTCCAGGCGATTGGATGGTATAGCTCTCAACAGCTGGTCCAGCACATTTGGGAACAGCATGTAGAAAAATGCATCAGTGTTTTGAAGATTACCAACTGTGATGATGCATTGGTTATGACACGGTCTAAAAAAGTCAAATTTGCTAGCCACAAACTATATAAATGAATGCTCTTACCATCAGGTTGCACACTCTCAAATTCATGACTAAGATAAGTCCAAATTCGGTGAAATCTAAACTTTCCACTGATTCCCACTCTCGAGATTGAAAAGAGTGGCAGCATTCTTAGATGTCTGCAATTTCTAAGAGCCAAGGCATTAAACAGGCAGCTGGTTTCCTAGAATTTAAAAAGTTTATAAAAAGCAGAAGAAAATGCTTATAATGAAAGTACAACCATCTTAATAAAAATCATTCATAATTAATGGTTTTCTTGGGATGAACAACTATAACTAGATTGTTCTGCCACACAGTCTCTCAAATTGATGTAAACGTAACAGCGACTTTTTTATTCCATTCACTCAACTGTCCCTCCAAACAAAAAAGCCTGTATGAAATAGGTCTCTTTGCACTGTTTTGCAGCTTGATCAGCTTGTATTTACATCACACTTTCCTAACATTTTATTATGAAAATTTGAAAACATATAGAAAGTTGAAAAAACTTTTATCAACATCGTATCTACCACACAGATTATATAATTATCATTTTATTATACTACTTTTATCATATCTTTCTATCTATACAATCCTCTGTCTCTTCATCAATCCATCTTATTATATCAGATTGAAAATGAGGCCTGGTGCGGTGGCTGATGCCTATAATCCCAGCTCATTGGGAAGCTGAGGCGGGCAGATCACTTAAGGTCAGGAGTTCAAAACCAGCCTGGCCAACATGGTGAAACCCCATCTCTACTTAAAATACAAAATTTAGCCAGGTGTGGTGGCAGGCCCCTGTAATCCCAGCTACTCCAGAGGCTAAGGCAGGAGAACTGCTTGAACTCTGGAGGCGGAAGTGAGCTGAGATCGTGCCACTGCACTCCAGCCTGGGCGACAGAACTAGACTCTGTCTCAAAAAAAAAAAAAAAAAAGAAAGAAAGAAAGAAGAAGAGAAAAAGAAAAATGAATAACCAATAGCCTATCCAGCAAGCAAAATTAAATTTATCTTGACTTTACGATGATTGCTTAATAAAGTGAGGGCCATATTTAGTGGTGTTCATTAATCCATCCAACAAATGCTACTTGAATTCCTGCTTTGAGTGTAAGTGCTGAAAATACAGGATTGAATTAAATAACCAAGGTCCCTGACTTCATTGAACTTACAATTTAGTGTGCTTAACAGGAAAAAAATAATTAAACAAGTGGCTCTCTAAAACATGCACAGGAAAATATGTCATTAAGATAAGTACGTTAAGCTGGTACTGTTCTTAACTTAAAGGTTATAATAAGGGCAGTAAGAATGTTTGATGCACCACTATATCATGGCTTATAATGAAATCCATAGATAGCAACCTCTCAAAACATATTCACCATGTTACTGATTGAATGAGTAAATTTTAAATGTTACAATGTGAACACTACTTAAAACCTTCAATACTAAGTAGCTGCACTTTAGAAGAGTAGCCTTGAAGGTAAATGAATAATATACAAAGTCAAGTATGTTAACAACTCTATTTTTAACAATCCCATAATAA
This sequence comes from Pan paniscus, assembly GCF_029289425.2. NCBI lineage: Eukaryota > Metazoa > Chordata > Mammalia > Primates > Hominidae > Pan > Pan paniscus. The sequence continues at coordinate 50,647,469 of NC_073252.2, forward strand.
AAGACTTTTTGAAGAAAATCCCCTCATATATTTTTGTTGTTTGAACTATTCTGAATAGTATGTTCACCATTAAAGCATTTATGATTTTGTGGAATATAATACAAATGAAATAACAATTTTCTTGTAAAATTGAATGGCTTCACAAATAAAGTAGTGCCAACAAAGATTTCAGAAGTGCTTAAATCCTACATTAGAATATAAAGAAGCTATTATAGACAACAAAAGTTTTAGTTGGTTTTGTTTTGTTTTGTTTTTGAAATAAAGAAGATAGTGGACTTCATTTAAGCTCCTTAGTTTTCGTTTGCTTGTTTTAAATACTGTTTATCAGCTTTGGTTAAACCCATCAGTAGTTTGCAATTACTCTAAGGAAGTTATTTCAATTTGGTAAACTTTCTAAACTATATTGGGACACTTATTATCTGATTATTTAGTGGCTACAATTTATTATCAGTGAAACTACTATGTAAGCCAGTTCTTTATAAGCAGAACTGACGATTTTATAAATAAGGTATTTGTATTAAAGACAAAATACTTAAAGTATTCCCAGACTCAAAAACTAATGGAATTAGGAACATTTGTTTGTAAATATTGGTGTGAACGGAGAGAGGGAATGTAGAAAAGAAGCTCTGGGTCAAATCTTTTTATTGCGTACATTAATCTATACACACAATGTTTACTCTTGCCAAATACCTGGAGAGAAAAAAGTTAAAACAATGTAAATATAAATTTGTTCCATGAAAATGCAGACATGTTATGGTTAACTGGAATATGGGTAAATGTTGCCTCTACAATTTTGCTTGGAAAAGCTTTGATAGAATTTTAAAAACAAAGACACAACCAGGAAAATCTGATCCAGTTTTTAATCATTTCTATACCTTACTTCGCAAATTAAGTCTCAATGTTCTTTCTTTCCCAGACTTCATAGTATTTCCTGAAGGGTTTTTGCCTAAATAAAAAATATGACCCAGTTAAAATAGTGAAATAACAATATCACAGTTAATTTTTAAGTTATTTTCTATCTTGTTCTATTTGGTTTTACTAAACACAAATGGGCCTTATCCTTGAGCTAATTCAGAAATGTAGCCTATGCCCTAATACAGAAAATTGCCATTCATTGACTGCATATTCAATATATTTTAATTAATGATTAAATAAGTCTTTATTCACTGACTCTACAGTTATTCTGAAAATTTAAGTTTCCATTTAGTGGAATTCCACTCTGGCCAAGATGTAGTAAAAAGGATTGGAGTTACCTTTTCATCTAAAACAATCAAAAATGGAAAAAATAGATGAAATAGTTCACATAATGTGCAAAATATAAAACAACAGTTCACAAAATGCTGGATATCACGGAATGAAAGGCAGTAATTTCTAAGAGGTTAAAAACAAGTGACATGACTACTATGATTTCCCCAGCTTAGTTTCTTGAGAGAGTTTTGAAGCAACAGCACAGACAGGGAACCCAATTGAAACTCAGTGGAAACCTATGGCAAGGAGATTAGGCTGAGAGCCTAGAGAAACCAAAGAAGCTAGACTCTGCCAGGCATAGCACTGGAGAAAAAAGAGTTGCACAGAGAGAGAACTCCAGAGAGCTTTACAGGGTCCCCCAGTGAGTATTCAGTTGGGTATTGATCAGTGCATGTATATGAGAAAACTACTGAGGCTAACGAAAGATGCACCTGGAAAGACTAGAGATAACAGTATCCAGTGGTCACTCAGGGCTGGGAGGAATTACTGTTCCAAACAGGCTCATTTGTCAGGGGTGTTGGGTAGAGTACATAGAAAGATCTCTTCACAGTAAAGAGGAAGAATTAGCCCCAGACTGAGTACTATCCTTGTGCCATCTAAGAAATCTTAAAAGCAGACGCAAAAGAATTGAACTGTTTCCAAGTAATTTATCTGCATCCCAAAACAAAACTCAAGACCACTTATAGGGATACAAAAATATCAAGCAACCAACCAGTCAGGTAAAATTCACAATGTTTGGCATCTAATTAAAACTTATCAGGCATGCAAAGAAACGGGAAATACAAGCCATAATAAGGAGATAAGCAAGCAATCAAAACCGAACCAGAACTGACACAGAGGTTAGAATTGCAGAAAATGAAATTAAAAGTTATTCTAACTGTATTCCATGTGTTCAGAAAGTTAAGTAGATATTTAAAAACCCAAATTGAACTTCTAGGGTTGAACACTACAATATGTGAGGTGAAAAATGTACTGGATGAATTAATAGCAGAGCAGACATTGGAGAAGAAAAGATTAGTGAGCTTGAAGAGATAGCAACAGAAACTATCTGAAATCAAGCACAAGGAGAAAAGGTAATTATAATGAGTAGGGCATCAATGGAGTCCCTAAGGGATAGAAGAGACAGAATGAAACACATTTGAAGAAATAATGGGCCCAAAGCTTTTCAAAGTCGATGAAACCTGTAAACCTACAGATTCAAGTAGTTCAGTAAACCCCAAGCAAAGAAAATAAGAAAACTATTCCAAGACACTTCATGATAAAACTGGGCAAAACCACTGATAAAGAGAAAAACCCTAAAGATAGAGAAAAATGGACATGTTAAAAATAATAGCAAAGTTCCACCTGAAACAGCAAGAGAGAAGATGGTAGAGCAACAGCTCCGAGGTCCTGAAACTTAAAAAGAAAAAATATGTCAAATAGAATTCTATACCCCGAGAAAATACCTTTGAATATTACTATGAAATATATTTCAGATGTTCAAATTTGGAAGAATTCATCTCCAGCAGACCTGCACTACTAAGAAGGAAAATGATAACGTAGAGATATAGATCCACACAAAAGAGTGAACGCCGGTAACTGTAATTACATGGATAAATATATGATTTAAAAAAAAAAAAACTTAAATCTTAGAAGACAACTGAGTGGCTGGAGGTGAAGCCTGGGCTGGAGGGGTGGGGTGAGAAGGCGCCGCGCCAGTTAAAGGGCAAAGGTTGCCTTGCGCCTGCGCCTTGTGCTCCTGACTGGCTGCGCTCCCTGCCCCCAACACCGCCTTGGCCTGGGAAACGGTCCCAGAGCTGCTGAGCCGACCTACTGGTGTCATGGCAGCCCCGAAGACAGCAGCTGTGGGGCCGTTGGTGGGAGCGGTGGTCCAGGGCACCAACTCCACTCGCTTTCTGGTTTTCAATTCAAAAACAGCGGAACTACTTAGTCATCACAAAGTGGAATTAACACAAGAGTTCCCAAAAGAAGGATGGGTGGAACAAGACCCTAAGGAAATTCTTCAGTCTGTCTACGAGTGTATAGCGAGAACGTGTGAGAAACTTGATGAACTGAATATTGATATATCCAACATAAAAGCTGTTGGTGTCAGCAATCAGAGGGAAACCACTGTAATCTGGGACAAGTTAACAGGAGAGCCTCTCTACAATGCTGTGGTGTGGCTTGATCTAAGAACCCAGACTACTGTTGAGGATCTTAGTAAAAAAATTCCAGGAAATAGTAACTTCGTCAAGTCTAAGACAGGCCTTCCACTCAGCACTTACTTCAGTGCAGTAAAACTTCGTTGGATGCTTGACAATGTGAGAAACGTCCAAAAGGCTGTTGAAGAAGGTAGAGCTCTTTTTGGTACCATTGATTCATGGCTTATCTGGAGTTTGACAGGAGGAGTTAATGGAGGTGTGCATTGTACAGATGTAACAAATGCAAGTAGGACAATGCTTTTTAATATCCATTCTTTGGAATGGGATAAAGAGCTCTGTGACTTTTTTGAAATTCCAATGGACCTTCTTCCAAATGTCTTCAGTTCTTCTGAGATCTATGGCCTAATTAAAACTGGAGCCCTGGAAGGTGTGCCAATATCTGGGTGTTTGGGGGACCAATGTGCTGCATTAGTAGGACAAATGTGCTTCCAGGAGGGACAAGCCAAAAACACCTATGGAACAGGTTGCTTCTTACTGTGTAATACAGGTCGTAAATGTGTGTTTTCTGAACATGGCCTTCTGACCACAGTAGCTTACAAACTAGGCAGAGAGAAGCCAGCATACTATGCACTGGAAGGTTCTGTTGCTATAGCAGGTGCTGTTATTCGTTGGCTAAGAGACAATCTTGGAATTATAGAGACCTCAGGAGACATTGAAAGACTTGCTAAAGAAGTAGGAACTTCTTATGGCTGTTACTTTGTCCCAGCCTTTTCAGGGTTATATGCACCTTATTGGGAGCCCAGTGCAAGAGGGATACTCTGTGGCCTCACTCAGTTTACCAATAAATGTCATATTGCTTTTGCTGCATTAGAAGCTGTTTGTTTCCAAACCCGAGAGATTTTGGAAGCCATGAACCGTGACTGTGGAATTCCACTTCGTCATTTGCAGGTAGATGGAGGAATGACCAACAACAAAGTTCTTATGCAACTACAAGCAGATATTCTTCATATTCCAGTAATAAAACCCTTTATGCCTGAAACAACTGCACTAGGAGCTGCCATGGCAGCAGGGGCTGCAGAGGGAGTAAGCGTTTGGAGCCTTGAACCCCAGGCTTTGTCGGTTCTCAGGATGGAACGATTTGAACCACAGATCCAGGCCACAGAAAGTGAAATTCGTTATGCCACATGGAAGAAAGCCGTAATGAAGTCAATGGGTTGGGTTACCCGTCAGTCTCCTGAAAGTGGTGATCCTTCTATCTTCTCTAGTCTGCCTTTGGGATTTTTTATAGTGAGTAGCATGGTAATGCTAATTGGAGCAAGATATATATCGGGTGTACCATAATAATACCAGCTATGGAGTCCCAAGATGTAAACATTTTACATAATGAAAGCATACAGCAGTTCTGCCTCTTAATATAATGACACTATTATAGACTCTGATTTTGTTTATAAACCACTTGCTACATGACCCATGAAAACCCTAGACTTGTGACCTGAAATAAAGAAAATACGTTAGAAGAGCACTGTAGAAATATTGGGTGTGTTTTTTTTAACATCGACAGGGTTGGGCCAGCCATCTTGAAGGCTGGCCCCCTCCATTGCCATAACATTCTGCCCCATTCTTTCTAAAATATAGGCTATTCAGATTCTATTCATGGAATCTTTTTATCAACTATCCTCTAACACTTATGGACCCAGATTTGGTTCTTTGTGTTACACACACTTGATTAAGAGGTGTAATTAATCTGCTAAAATTAAGGGACTTTTTGTCATTGTTATTCTTGTTTTTAATAGGCTACAAGTCCTCCTTTCTACATATTAGAGAGACTACATCTTAACTGAATGTTTAATGGAAATATTTGCTAAATTCTTACAATAGAAATTTAGTATTCTCATAGCTTAGATATTTTCCTGAAAAATATTTGCCAAATTGAAATTTGTTAGACAATTTACATGGTCTCACTAATTACTATTTTACTGAATTATTGTGTGAATCCTAGAGGGACAGGGACACTATTTCCCTTTTTTATATCATGTCTATATCATATAGAGTAGCTCATTTATAAGTTAAAAGTACATTGTAGTCAGTAGATTATAACATGGATGATCCTAAATACTTTAAGGTAAACAGCTATATACATTTTGGGGCAATGTGTATACATATTATTTATCAGGAGAAACCTACAAAGGCAGTATTTAAAAGTTAAGTATGTTTTATGCTGCTACAAAAAGTATATTATGATTGCACCAATATTTCTTATAACTTACCCTTTTATTTAATATATTAGCTGGATATATGCTGGGAAAAAACACTAGAATATTTCAGAAAATATTGCTTTCAAGTAGGAAAAAACAAATGACTGTTCAAACAAAAATAATAATATAGTATGAAATGTAAGCACGTCTAAAAGAAAACAATAGCAAAGAAGTGGATAAATGAAGGTGTAGTAGTTTGAGACTCATATACTGTGTGGAAAATGATGTATCACTTGAAGTTATAGTGATAATGAAAGATATATACTATAAATCCTGAAATAACAAAATCTTATAATTAAAAATATATACTAGAACTACCAAAATATTCAATTCTAAAGTTACAAAACAGATGAGGAACAAAGAAAAGGTAGGAAAATATATTTAACCCTAACCATACCAACAAGCACGTTAAATGTAAATGATTTGATTACCCCAATTAAAAAGGAAACTTGTCAGATTTAAAAAATAAGACCAAAATATACACTGCCTCCAAGAAACATACTTTACACATAAGAGAAAAATGGTCAAAAATAAAATGATAGAAAATGGATATACCAAGTTAATAATAATAAAAAAGAAATATCAGAAAGTAAATTTCAAAACAAAGAATATTAAAAGTGATAAGATCATTTGCAATGATAATGGGGTAAATTCAACAGGACATAACAATTCTAAATATTTATGCACCTCATGATGGAGCTTCAAAATACATAAAATCTTATAGAACTGAAAGGAAAAATAAAAAGTTGTGCAATTACAGGAAGATATTTCAATACCTCTTCCTCAATATTTGATAGAAAAAGTAGTTAAGAATTTACTAAGATATGGATTTTAACAATACTATCAAACAACATGACTTAATTGACATTTATGGAAAATGCCACCCAACAATAGGAGAATACATATTCTTTTCAAGTGCACAGTGAATATTTACCAAGATTGACCATATAGAGGCCAAAAAGCAAGCCTCAAAAAATTAAAAAAGGTTTCTTACAAAGTATGGTGTCTGAGCACATTAGAATTATACATCGACACTAGAAAAATCTTTAGAAAAGTCCCCAAACATTTGAAGACTAAGTGACAAACTTTAAAATAATTGATAAGTTAAAGAGATAAAGAGGGAAAATAGAAAGTATCTGGAATTGGGTGAAAATGAAAGCACAACATATTAAAATTTATGAGAGATTGTTAAAGCAGTACTTAAGAAGAATTTTACGGAACTAAATGCCTGTATTAGAAGGGAGAAAAGGTCTTAAATCACTAACCTCTGCTTCTACCTTAAGAAACGAGAAATAGAGTAGTAAATTAAGCCCAAGCTAAATAGAAGAAGTAAAGAAATAGTAAAGATGAGAGCAGTAGTAATCAATTAATTCTAAAGAAGATACAAAACAGATATAGAAAATAGAAAACAATAACAAAATGGCAAAATTGATATAACCAAAAGTTCGTTCTTTCAGAGTGTGAATGTGATAAACTTTTAGCCTCCATTACTAGAAAAAAAGGAGAGAAGACAAAAATTATCCATATCAGGAATGAGATTGACATTACTACTACAGGTCCTGTAGGATATTAAGGATAGTAAAATGAGAATATAGAAATATTATGAAAACCTTATGCCAGTAAATTTGATGACTTAGATAAGATGAACAAATTCATTGGAAAACACAAACTTCTTAAACTCAGGAAAATATAGATAACCAGAATGGCTCTATATCTCTTAAAAATATTGAATTTCTAGCTTAAAACCCCCCTTACAAAGAAAACCTCAAGCTCAAGTGGCTTCTTTCACACTTATAAGGAAGAAATAATGCCTATTCTACACAAATTTTTCCAGAAGACTGTAAAGAAGGGAATGTTCTCAAACTCATTCCATGAGGCCAGGTTTATAGCATTATCCTGGTTCCAACACCAGGAAAAGAAGATGTTACAAGAAAAAACAACTATGGACCAACATCTGTCATAAACATGGATGCAAAAATTCTGAACAAAATTTTAGCAAATTAGTTTATCAATATTTGAAAAGAATAATACATCATGACCAAGTGAGGGAATGTAACAATAGGATAATGAGTCAGCATAATTAGAAGACTCAATGTACTTCACCAGATTAACAAACTAAAAAAGAAAAACTACATGAGATAGAAACTACACAGTAACCAGAATACTTAAAAAACAAAACAAACAAAAAAAGAGTGCCTCTACCAAATGCTAGTAAAGATGTAGAAGAACTTGCCTTTCATGTTTCTTGTGAAAATGTAAAATAGTGTAAGCACTTTGGAAAACACTTTGAGAATTTCTTCAAAAATTAAATACACATATGATCCTAGATATTTACCCAAGAGAAATGAGAACATATGTCCATACAAAGACTTGTTCACAGGACTTATTATGGCCAAAAGTTGTTTACAACTCAAATGGCCACCAACAGGTAGAAAGATAAACAAACTATGATATATCCACACAAAGGGATACTATTTAGTAACAAAAAGAAATGAACTATTGGTAAACACTATAACATAGTCAAATTTCAAAATAATTAAAGGAAATAAGCCAGACGAAAAAAGTATAGTATGATCCTGTCCTTAGAAGATTCTAGAAAATTCAAAGTATTGTACAGTGTCAGAAAGCAGATCAGTAGCGCCTGGGAGCTGGGAGAGGGGTGATGAGAAATTGGCAGGAAGGCTTAGGAGGCATGATTTTAAAGGGGCACGAAGAAAATTTGGGGGGGGAAATATATATTTATTATAGTAATTATTGCGGTGGTTTGGAGGATAAATACATATGTCAAAATTAATCAAATCAAACACTTTAAATATTTGCAGCCAATAATACCTCAGTAAAACTATTTTTAAAAGGAGAAAATTATCTTCAAACTCTTAAGGAATATAGCCAAAGTTTATTCAAGTAGCTTAATCTCTGCTCTTTATTATGCATACTGATGTATCCTCACTGAGTCTGCAGTGAGCTAGCATGGGGTGTACCAGTTCCTCTCTAGCAGGTCTGTGAGCTCTATTTGAAGTCATTTGTGTGATTAGGCTGGAGAAGTACATGATAATGTCTACAATCATTTAAAACAAATTAATTTCTCATTTCATTCTATCCGGTCATAATTCTCCTTCTGGGACTTATTCCAAATGACCTTATGAAGAGTTACAAACAAAGATGTCATAAGAAAATCAGAAATAAAAGTCCTCAAACTCAGCATCTCACTCTCACTCCTTCCATATGCACATTCCTGTGCTTATCAGCTTATCTTTTTTAGGTATCTTTGCCTTTAAAAGTCTCATTTTCTTAACTTAACTCATAGGATATTGGTAAATTACAATACTTTACCCCAAGGCTATAAAGGAGCTTCTGTATATTTTATTATAAAATTATCTAATTAATAATTTCTCTATATTGCCACTAAGCAGAACTACATGGTGAAATTATGATGATGGGGTCTCACTGCACGCATGTTATGAAACAGCAAGTCATCATTTAATGTCAGGCATATGTGCGAGTGAGAGAGCATGAGCTGGAACACTAACCAGGAGAAAGAAAAGCACCTAATTCTGATGCTATTTTCCGAGAAGCCATTTTGTAAATTTAAATTGTGGCTGGGAGGGGAGGAGGACAGTAAGAAAGAATAGTGAGAGAGAGAAAAAGTTGGAGGACAGGAAGAGAAAGAGAGAGAGAGGAGAAGAAGAAAAGAGAAACAAGGTGAGGAAGGGAAAGAAATGTTAAAGGTATCCGAAGAGAAGACAGATGTATTATTAAATCTAATTAAAAACACCTCATGTGATATAAATGTAGAAGCAGCACTAAACAGCTAGATCATTTCTAACTGAGCTCTGGGAATGGAAACCATATACACTGCACTGAGAGAGATAAGCATCTCCCCCTCCCCACCCTACTCAGAATCTGAATTATTATCTGTTTGTGTGTGATGTCTGGTGCTTATATTATCATTTTGATATTAATATTCATAATCTACCAAGGAACCTATTGTTTCACTCATGGTAAGCCCTCATTCTCAATGCGTGAGTCTAAATGTTACATTATACAATCCTCATTTTGGTGGGAAATTATGTACCAACTCTATGACTGCTCTATATGGAAAATTTGCTTTCATGCCTTTTTTTAAATCTTGTGAACTAATAAGATCCCCTAGGGTAATCTTCCAGCAAAGTCTAGAATAAATACAATACCATCTCAGTAAGTCACCTACTTTAACCTCCCACTGAAATGACAGCTCTATAGTCTGTCTATATTCTGATTGTTTCAATCAATACAAAATGAATAAACTTAATATTTAAACAGCCCCCATCGTTTCCATCAACAACCTTTACAGCTCAATTTATTTGAGGCTTGGAGAAATTGCATGTGATCCTTGTTCTCTATGTGTTTAGCATACATTATACTTCATTATCATATCAGCCCTCAACAAAATGATTTATTTTAGAAAAGAAAACAAGAGAAGGCCTTGACCTTTGGTGGGAAAAAAAAAACAGAAGGTGGTAAGACTGTAGTGTTAATCTCATATTAAACTATCTATGAAATTCAGTTTACCGTTATGAAAACTAACAAACCTTTCTTATATTCAGTTATTAGAATATGTTTTTCAAGTGTCATAGGAAAGTCAAGTTTGGAAAATATTTATAATGCCAAAAATAGTAAGGAAACACTATACTGTCTATACCAGTAGCTTTGAAACAGAGTTGAGCAAAACCAGGACAAAAATGTTCTAGTAACTACAAATAATGACAACTCTATTTTGTTTAGATTCTTCTCCAAACAGAGGTAGACAATATGCTTAATTGCACCTCCCTGCTTCCAACTTTGTGGGCCTCAGCAATGTGACCAGAGCAGGGGATGAATAGACAACCTGGGAAAGAATCTTTAATTAGGTTCTCTCTCTCTCTCTCTCTCTCTCTCTCTCTCTCTGCTCTCTCTCTGCTCGCTCGCTCTCTCTCTCTTTCTCTCTCTCTCTGCTCTCTCTCTTCTCTGAGAAAAAGTTTGTCTGGCCTCAAGTGCACGTCACTGAATCAACTGATCACTTCTTCCACATTCTATTTCAAATAGGTCATAGATATTTACCATTAGCTCGGTTTTACAATTAACAACATTGAGGAAAATAACAAGAAAATCATCTTCACCATCCAAAAAAGTTATAGCGTTAGCATTTAGGAGATGATTCATCTGGGGAATATGATTAGTTCTGTAGAGTTTGGTATTCTCAAAAATAGTGTTCTCAAAGAAAACTCCAAGACTACATTCATGTGCAAGAAGAGGTTGTAGTTAGGTAAGGCTCAAGAGACCGTCTAATCCAACATCATCTAATACAACGAAGTAGGTGAAAATTTTAAGTCACTTACTAGATGTCATTAAAACATGTTGAAAGAAAGATTAGAAAAAAAGTTTTTAGATTTTTAATGTTCCTTTAATTTCACCCAATTGATAGTGCTTTTCTTGGACTACATCTACCTATACCTACTATCTAAAAGATGAAAGTGAAGGTAATAATAACCATTTATTAGACTTCTTATGAAACTTAAGTAATGTCTTGACCAATGAATAATTTGGGGCACATTTACATACTCATACACACATACAAATTCTATGGCCCATTAAGGCGGACGCATTCTGGAAGATTCTGAACTATAATGAAATAATTCTCTGTTCACTCATGATTTTCTATTCCTGAAAAAAAAAAATGTTTACAGATTCTCTGGGGAATCATTTCTTTAGTCACAAAATGTGCCAGAAATTGGCAAGTGAACTGGCAGGTGTATCATTCTTTTCTAGATACAAAGCTTGTTACTAACTTCCGTAACATTTGTTTCCTTTCAGATTTGCCAGTTCACCCCTTCCTATCAAAGAAAGAAGGAAATTTCCTTCTCCTTCTCCTGTTTGTCTCTGTCTTTTCCCTTCTTCATTCTCTTCTTTGTCTTTTTCTTTTTTTCTGAAACAAATTCATTGAGTCATATCATATGGTATTTACTACTCGTATTCACAAACATCAAAAGGATGGCAATCTGTTTAATATCCTGCAGATGAACATGCGCTAAAAAGTGGCATTGGCAATTGGGCATTTGCTGCCCACTGGGCACCAAGCAGCGATGTGCTAAAGATTTGGCGTGCTGTTCCATAGAGAAGAATGACATTCATTACAGTTGTATCAAAAACAAATTATCTACCAAATGTTTGCCTCAATAAGTACTTGGACAATCATTTGTCTGTCTTTCATTCATCCCTTCACAGCTTCTACCCTTCAGCTCTTGTCAATGTCCAGTACTTTGTATTTGTGTTCTTCTCTCATTTGTTTTTGTGAGTTCACTACAGTTTCACTTTCTTATACCAGCCCCGACATGTATTATGAGAATCATGCAATGCCCAAATAAGAGGAACAAGGACAAAAGCAAAATATTTTAATAGCATCTCATGGTGTCTCATTTTTGTCATGTAACATATAGCTGCTACTGGAGAACTGCAGGTATTTACTTTTCATTTTCCAGATGTCAAAGACTGTTATAAGTCAACCTACAATTTAGAAAGAGAAACTTTTACATTTAAAATATATCCCATCATAGTTCATTTTGCTCCTATAACAGAATACCTGACACCGAGTAATTTATAATAAACAGAAATGTATTGGCTCACAGTTCAGGAAAAAGGGAAATCGTAGATCAAGGGGCCAGCATCTTGTGAGGGCCTTCTTGCTGTGATGTTGCATGGTGGAAGGCAGAAGGTAAGAGGGGACTAACTTGCCCTTTTATAACAGCACCAGTCCCACTCATCAGGGTGGAGCCCTCATGGCCTAATCACCACTCCAAGTTCCTACCTCTTACAGCTGTTACAATAGCAATTAAATGTCAACATCTGTTTTGGAGGAAACAAACGTTGAAACTATAGCATACACCTCATGAATTTTAGCTGGAAATTAGAAATCACAGATGTCAGACCCGTTATCTTAAAGATTTAGAAACTGGGTTGCAGAGGAAGTTATGGTTCCAGGTCCAAGGATTGGTTTGTGCCTGATAATGCAGGGATTAGAACCCAGGGGAGCTTTCTTCTATACGACACTGCCAATTTTCTTTGAAGATTTCAATTTTAAGAATAAAAACAGTTTTCTCCAAGCTCATATTTGGAGATATTTGTAAATGCAGTAATAATCACACAGGGGTTTCTCTCCAACATTCAATTAATTCCTGAGGAAAGAGGTGTGTCAGGGGAACTGAATTTAAAATTGCTTTTCTCTTCCTTCCCCTTCATTCACACTTTTAGTTCAGGCATCACTATTATCCCCTGCCTGATATGGTACAGTAAACTGATTATCTTGTTCCATCTGTAGTTTATCCTCGACATTTATAATATGATTCTCCCTCCTTTCTGATTCCTTCCCCTTCTAATCTCTGGCACTGTTGGATTTTAACATCGTTTTCCCCCCAGGTCCCCAGATTCATCTTGTAAAAGTTACAACCCCTCACCTTATGACCCCTAGAAAGTCCCTGGTCTTTTTATCTTAAGACAGAGCCTTCTAGGTTTTCCCATGCTTTTCAGAAAGGAAGATCCGAGCTCCAGCTCCGTATTCTCTCAAAGCCCTCCTGGTTGTTTTCATGGATGTTTCTTGAGCATCTTCTTCCCTAGTCCTTGCTCATCAGCACGATGTTTGTGGGCTCTGTTTGGTGTTGCCACAGGTGTTCTTAATCATCGCAGATCTGGATGATCAAGACAACAATTCATGACTCCAAGGAAGGGGGGTGATAAAAAGGCAAGAGGCGGTAAAAAGGCAAGGCACAGAATGGGCAAAAATATTTGCAAATAATATATCCGATGAGGGATTAATATCCAGAATATATAAAGAAATCCTACCACTCAATAACAAAAAACAAAAACAAAAGCAACCAAATTAAAAACTGAGCAAAGGACTTTAATAGACATTTCTCTAAAAAAGATATACAAATTGCCAGTAAAAACAGGAAAAGATGCTTAACATCATTAGTCATTAGGGAAATGCAAATCACAATCACAGAAAGATACTATTAGGATGGCTATTCAATTAAAAAAAACAGAAATAAGTGTTGGAGAGGATGTGGAAAAATTAAGACCTTTGTGCATTGCTAGTGGTTATATAAAATGTTGCAGTTGTTGTGGAAGACAGTATGGCAGTTCCTCAAAAAGTAAACATAGAATTACCATGAGTCAGCAATTCCACTTCTAACTATACACTCAAAAGGAGTGAAAACATGGGTTCAAACAGATATATGTACATCAATGTTCATAGCAACATTATTCACAATAGCCAAAATTTGGAAGCAACACAAATGTTTGTGGAAAGATTAATGAATAAACAAAATCTGCTATGTACAATCAATGAAATGCTATTCAGCCTTAAAAAGGAGTGGGATGCTGACATTTGCTACAAAATGGATGAGCCTTGAGAACAATATACTCAGTGAAATAAGTCATACATAAAAACACAAATATTGTATGATTCTATTTATAAGAGGTGCCTGGAACAGTCAGATTCCTAAAAACAGAAAGTAGAATCATGTCATCAGATGCTAGGTAAAGGGAGTAATTATTTTTTAATGAGCATGCAGTTTCAGTTTGGGATGATGAAAAATTTCTGAAGATGGACAGTGGTGATTGCACAAGAGTGTGAATGTACTAAATGTCACTGAATTGTACACTTAAAATGGTTACAATGATAAATTTTCTATTGTGTATATTTTACCACATGAAAACTTTACTTTTTTGTGGTTATGACCCATCCAGGGCTGATATAAGTAACATCTAATACCACCTCATGGATCATGCCTCTCATGTAACAAATAACTTAAAATTATCATTATGCTAACAATTTCTAAATATGCTGTTAGCCCTTCTCCAAATTCATATATCCCCCCGGTTATTGTTTTTTTTTAATAAAAAATGTCCTGTTCTCCAAATAATAAAGTTCAGAGGTGATGTTTTTTCAATACGCATTTTAAGATAATATTCCCTAAGAAATACGGTAATATTTGCTACCCTGAAAACTTTCCACAATCCAAGTGAAATTCTCTCATCAGTCTCATGTTATACGAGTGTACTAGTGTAATTGCATTGAAATGAAAGTATAGTTAATTATGAACAATAGGAGAACAAAAAAAGGGAGAGATTGAAAGACCCATAGCAGAATTCTCATTAGAATGCTTCAAAAGAAGTCTTAACACATAGGGTTTATCTTAATTCAATTATTCTTGTCTTCTAGGAAAATACATGCTAATAATAAAGAACTTGACTTTGTGTGCTAAAATATATGCTCTAAAGCTAGTTTATCTTTAAACGTGGTACATTATCCATAAAGCATTAGTTTCAAATTTTAGTATTCTTTGCATAATAACCTTGAAATAATATGCATTTTAGTTTTCAGAATCTTCAAGAATGTAGAGAGATTTTTTTCACCACAGAGAGATTTAAGCCCTTCTCCCTGATCCTTATCTGTTCCCTTTCTCACGTTTCCTGGAAAAAAAAAATGGGCATGACCCCAAGTGTGGCTCTGAAATTGTTGCTCTGTAAAGATATCCATCTGTTCCTTTCATTGTCTTCCTAGTCATATTTGACTGGGTTTGGGATGTCCAAATACATTTCTGTTATTGTCAATACTACAGAGCCAAGAACTCTTTGGACAAGTAAACTGCATTACAAGCAATTGCCTTATGCGTCCTCAGAAGAATTGCCCTTGCCGGGATCCAGAACCTTTATTGCCAGAGAGAATGTGGAATATTCAGTAGGAAAAAAACACACTTGATATTAGACCTGCTATCAAAATGACCATTTTAAAGATCATACTATGTAACAGAAAAAAAAACTCATCAAATGTCCAGTGAATATGGCATTTTAAACTTGACCTTTCCTAATGGGCTAATATTTCAGAAATTTTTATTTTTCATGGATGTTTTAAATAGTTTATATCTCATACATTTTACTTGATATAACTACATAAGGTTAAACAGAATATATAAATTATATAAGAAGACATAATTTCTGTTTATTCTTCTCTAGGGTGTAATCACAGGGCCAATTTTTTAAAATGCAACAGAAAATTCATTGAGCTGGAGGTTTTTTCCTAATGAATAAGCATAGACTTGAATTTTATTCTTTTTATTCCCAGAGATCTTCTGGATCAATCTTGAATTATAACTTGCTTCTGAGTTGCTACCTCTTAAAGCACAAATATTTATAGAAGTATGTTTTTGGTAAGTACTTCTATTTTTACAAATAGAAAATTTTACAGATTTTAAATCCAGATATGGAAAACCCTAGATAGTGGTACTATATCACTAGATTCATTAATCCCATTGTCGTTTACTGAGTGTCCTGTATATACCAAGTATCGTGTCAGCTAGACATTGGGAATATGAAGATGAATAAGATAATTTACCTATAAAAATGTATAGTTTTATAGCAGAGGCAAGCACACATATTAAATTAAAATGTGATAGCCATTTCCCTGGGCTACATCAGACTGGGGATAAAACCAAAGAAAATAATAAACATTATTTCTTGAAGATGTCTCATGGGAATGCCATCTCCTCATGCTCTTCCCTTTGGTCACGTAGGGCTGCTCCAGCATTCACGCTAAGATTTGCCTTAGAGCAGAGGCAATGGTGAGTGTTCTATTCACAAGAGTGCCATTTGTTTTGCTCACTATTCTTTACACAATCTCACCTATACATCTTCCTTTATAGGTATGTAGCCTTTTTCTTCCTTTCCACATCTAAAGAACATTTTAAAATATTCATTCCAGAACCCATCACCAGAAATTTTGACTTAATTTCTTGGCATATTTTTTGAATTATAGAAGTGATTCTAATCTGCAGCCACGTTTGAGAACTGCCCTAACAGACTTCCCACTATAATAGGTTTATTGACCCAACCAACTGAGCCAGCACACAATCAAGCCCAGCCTCATAGACCTAGAATCATTAAAAGGTGGTCTGGTCCCTGGCCTTTTTCATCCCTTGCTTCCGGGCTCTAAAATTGATTCTCAATAGGGCTGAAAGAGACTGAGATGAGAGAGGCTTGAACATCCTCTAGTCTACTAAAATGGGGAACGTTACTCCTATTACTCTACAATTTTCAGTACTCAATTCCAAGTAGATATAGGGAGATTGTTCAGCTATGTGAGCAAATAAATCCAGTTTCAGCTGCCAATTAGAGTTGGAATTCTATCATACGCAACTGGAAAGACTTCCACTAATATAACCTCCTTTCCAGGCTAAATTTTGTGTTACCTGCTCAGAGTTCCTATAAATTATTGTACACTCCTCTAGGAGCAGTTAACAAATAGCATCTTAATTACATGTTTATCTCCTTTGTCTACTAGACCACAAGCTTTCTTAAGCTAGGAGCTCTCTTATTTCTGTGTCTATGTGTATTCTTTTCCAGTAGAGTTTGGCAGAGAATAGATGTTCAATTAAAAAGAAAACAAAATGTGATGAATGGGTAAAAAATGAATAGCTCCCTAATATTTAAAGCCTTTATATTATTTCTTCAGCAGAAGTAACATCTAAAATTCTAAAATGTTTCTAAAGAAACTTTTAATTAAAACATTTACAAAATAATATGGTCTGCCACTGTGGCTCATGTCTGTAATCACAGTGCTTTGGGAGGCCAAGGCAGGAGCATCATTTGAAGCCAGGAGTTGGAGACCAGCCTGTGCAGCATACTGAGACCCCATCTCTACAAAAATACAAAAATTAGCCAGGTATGGTGATGCATGGCTATAGTCCCAGCTACTCAGAAGGCTGAGGTAGGATAATCACTAGAAGCCAAGAGTTTGAGGTTACAATGAGCTATGGTAGTGCCACTGCATTCCAGCCTGGGCAATAGAACAAGACCAAATCTCTAAAAATTACAATAATAATAATAAAATAATAATATTAATACTGCTTAGCACATCAACAGTAAATCTTAAATTCCACTTAGCTGTCTACCCCACTGTGCTATCACATTCTAGTACTGAATACCTGTTGGCAAGTTGGCAGTATTTTAAGTCATGCATAAGATAGAGTAAAAAAAAAAATCTAAGCCTAGAATTCTGAAGGTATCACATTTTACCCATTGTAAACACTGTGTTTTGAAAAATTGTACATATCACTGTCTTCCATTAAGTCTTTCTTGATTTAACGCTAATGGGTCAATAAAATTACTCAAACTATGGCCAGCCATTGAACAGAATAAAGTTGATTATATCATTTATTTATTTATCTGTACTTATTTTTCTCTGAATTTTCTTCATTCAAAATGCAGCACATTTCCCTAATAAACACTTTGTTATTTTATTAAAGAATCACTGAGTATAAACATATCCTATCTGAAAAAAAATCAATATTAGATAGTAAAGTTGGAGCGATTGAACAGTGGGATATTAACAGGCATCTTGTCTGCGATATAAAAATCCAAAAGTGCGAATTCTTCTATTATATAACCTATAAAATTTCATGTGTCAAAATAGGTTATCACTCTCTTGAGACAATCACAACAAGCTCTAATCCATCTTTGCTCCAATTGATTAGAAAATTCCAATGTAATGAGTACCAGCCAACTTTAAGGTGCAATAGACTGTTTGTGTCCGCTCACCCTAATGCATGTGTTGAATGAAATATCAACCTTCTATATGATGACATTAAAAGGTGGGGCCTTTGGGAGGTAATTATGTCATGAGTGTGGAGCCGTTGTGAATGGAATTGGTGCCCTTATAAAATAAATGCTAGAGAGCTCTCTTGTCCTCTTCTTCTGCCTTGTGACGATACAAGGGGAAGACTTTCTGCAACTTGGAAAAGGGTTCTCAGAATTGGAAGCTGCTAGCACCCTGACCTTGGACTTCCAGCCCCCAGAACTGTTAAGAGATAAATTTCTGTCATTTATAAGCCACTCAGTCTATGATACTTTGTTTTAGTAGTCTGAACTAAGACATACTGTTAACTAAAACTTTTTCCTAACTTTTAGCAATTATATCTTAAATTTGGATTTAATCTTGGACTTACACTTTAGACACTTTGCAATAAGTTAGATTGAAATGCATATTATTTTCATAAAGACTTATTTCTCAAATAAAATAATATATTCATATGCTAGCTTAGCCAATATTTTTGTTAAAAGTATTTTATTAAAGCTGATTGAAAAAATGAAGGATTTTTAAATCTTCTTTAGTTCTATTTCCCCCCATTTTAAAGGAATGAAAGGCACTAATTTTATAATAAGGTGAAAATCTACCAAAAAAAATGACAAAAGCAACGAAGTATTACAAACTTTAGGTATGGGAAGAAGACAAATAAAGAAATTAGACTACACTAAATAGCTTTATTTCCTAACATGATCCACTTGAAGTGTTTTCTATTTATCACAATGAATGAAGTCACTATCCAGTCTTCGAATCCAGAAACCTGAAAATCGTACTTAATATCTCTGTTCATCTTACCACACAGCTCCTCGCTCTCTAAACTATATCCATGTTGTCATAAAGTCTTGCCAAACTTAGATCATAAATATTGCTTAAATCTATTTACGTTTCTCCAGCTCTGCTACTGATACCCTAGTTCAATGTATTGCTGTTTCTGACCAAATATTTACTTTAACAGCATCCTAACTATTGTCCTCGCATCCTTCCAGGTTTTCACCATACCACTATCCCCTTTAGAAACAAGTGAGTTGCAACTTAAAATGAAAATTTAATTACTTCTCTTCTCCTCCTCTTTTTTTTTCATTATTCTAGGATTAATACCAAAACCTTTAATATGACCTTTGAGGCTCAGTGTGGTCTGGTCCTGCCTCATCTCCCAACTAGAGCCCCCTCACTCTCTAAGTTCTATATATATGACCTTCCTTTAATTTCTGGAATGTAGCATTTGTCTACAGTGTTTAGTTATGTGTTTGAACCCATGTGTAGCAAAGCACTGTGTACAGGCTCTGTGTATTGGCAATAAATATCTTGGTGACTGTCCAGAATGAATAAATGAATGCATGAATAAATGAAGTATAATATTGCAGGATAATGTCATATTAAGTGGATATGTAGAAGCCAAACTTCTGCTCTGCCATGCAAAATACATATTTTAAGTTGTTTTCTTCAAAAAATAAGCCACTAGTCAGCACCATTGCATAACATATAAACAACTCATTACAAGTCAAAGCAATAGCTTTGATTCCCACATGACAGGGCATATTCATCTGCACTGTGATTAGGAATACAAAGGACCCTTACATATCATATGCATTAATTAAAATAATATTCATTTACAGTAATCTGTAGAAAATATCTTCACAAAGATGTTAAAAAAATTCACACACACACACAGAAAAACTCATATTTTGACTGAGAAAGATACAGACGCATTGGAAAGTAAAAATAACTCAAATAACAATTTCTTTGAAAGAATACAATTTTAAAATAAATGTGTGGTTCAGGCTGTTTTCTGAATGAGATGCTGAAGTGATTCTGAACTGAGAGAGTTGTAATCTAATCTGGTCCATTTATCCTATGACTCAGTGGATAAAAATCAATTGTGTGGAGGAAAGGAAATTAGAGGAAGGTTAAGTATCTACCATGAATTACACAATGTATTAAGGATTTAATATATATTATCTCTCTTAATCCTTGCAGCGACCTGGAGTGTTACCTACTGTTGTCTACAGTTTACTATTAGGAAACAGAGCCTGGAAATTACACAAATATTAAGGAGCAAACATTTTATTTGTTTGACTTTTCTAACAACATCTCTTGATTTCCTGTGACTAATTGCAGAGCTCTCCTTTCTGTATTTCTCCTTTTAAATAACTACTATAGATTATTTTAACCTTTGGGGATTATTTTCCTATACAGATTTCCAAGTTACTGTCCCCTTCTAACCCTTATTAGAAACTGTACTTTAGTGTTTTTTTGGTAGCTTTGTAATCTTCATTTCTACCATTCTCTGAATGAGATGATTTACCAAAGAGCAATTACTGATTTAAAAGTATTTTTTCTTTTGAAATTTGTCATTTATCTGAATAGTAAATGCTGAAATTTTAAAATTTTGATTTCATCAAAAATGTTTGATGTAACAATACTCCTATACATCTTTTGTTGCCTATCTTTTAAATTATATCTAATATAGCCTACCTCCAAAGACCATATGTTAAAGGATTATTTCTGGGCCACTGGTCAAATTTCCTGTATTTTAATCTTAACTTCTCAAAATAAACTATAAATTCTAAAGAAAATTACTTTAAAACAAAAAACTATTTATTCTTATAATACAAAATATTTAGACAAATGGTGAAACATTCTGATGTCTTTTACACAGTGTAAAGCATTAGATTTTTAGATTTTGGCTTAATGTTATTAAGTCATAGTCAATCATAGGGATGATTAGTTTATTTTGTTACTTTTCGATGAATAGTCTCTACTTTTAGAAGCAGTCCTGTTTGAATTAACCAATTAAAATGTCGACTCCAGTTTTACACAGCCAGTAACTAATCATCTTACTTCTAGCTGTCTTTCTGATTTTTATGTAAGAAAATGGTTTAAAAAAACTTTTATGTTTTAGTAAAAATAACTATAATTATTGAAAAATAAATCTTCCAAATCATCAACTTTTTGTGAGCACTAATTTTTTGTGGATTAATGGAAAGGTGATAGGAATAACAAATTTAAACTTGAAACTGTACTACCTATAAACTATTGTCAAAAATAATTCAAACTTAGATAAGGAAAGACTTTACTCCGAAAAACAAAAAAAGACTATTGCAATAAGGAAAATGCTCCAATCTCAGAAATCTCCAACCATCTCAAAATTAAACAGAAAAAGTATTTTTTTCCCCATAAGGTAAAGAAAGGTATTATGAATTAAATGTGTTCCTCCAAAAGATGTGTTGAAATTCTAATCTCCAGGACCTCAGAATGTGACCTTATTTGGAAATAGGGTCATTGCAGGTATTTAAAAAATGAGGCCATACTTGAGTAGTGTGAATCCTTAATCCATTATGACTGGTGTTATGATGAGACTGTGTAGATAGGAGGGAAGAATGCCACGTGAAGTTGGAGCAGATCCTGGAGCTCGGTGTTAAACATTCGATCTCAGTTTGCCCTGGTTCACTGCATACCATTTCAATCTGCAAATTCAATTCCTTTTTTTAAAAAAGTATTATTTATTTATTTACTTACTTATTTTTATTTAATCTATTTTGTTCTCTTCTTTTGGGGTACCAGTTATGCATTTATTGGATCCCTGTGGATGGTATTTTATTTCTGTTATCAAGTACTTTGAGTGATTTCCTCAAGCCTATTATTATTTTGTGTCTTTGACTTTTTTATTTGTATTTATTTTAGTTTGTCATTCTAATATAGCTTTCATGTTTCTATTAATGCTTATTTTTGTCTTCCATTTCTATCTTAAGCTCTGCCTGATAACTTTTAATCTTTTGTTGCTTTATAATCTCCTTTGTATCATGGTGTCTCCTTTTATAGCTCTTTTTTCTCTGTATGTTTGTATATATGTGAATGTATGTATGTGTATTATAAATATTATATGTGTATATATTACATGCAAATGTAACTATATGGTTTGTAATTTCTTTGAAAGTATAAACTATTACTTGTCAGATGACTGTGTCTTTTTTATAACTACTTTGTGATGTATGTCTAACACTTATTGAGTATTTACTATTTGCAGACACAGCTCTAAACTCTTAATGCTAATTATATGATTTAACATAAATGCTTTATTTGCTTTGCATATACTATTGTACCTCTTTTTTTATAGAGATGGGGTCTTGCTATGTTGCCCAGGCTGGACTTGAACTCCTAGGCACAAGGGAAACTTCTGCCTCAGCCTTCCAAGTAGCTGGGACTACAGACTTGCCCCACTGCACTCAGCCACATACTTTTTTTTCTTTCCATATTTCTTCCTAATTATTAGCCATCTTTGAAGGAATAGGATGAGTTACTTGGAATTATAAAGCAGTGCGGCCAGGAGGGGATTGTAAAGTAAACTGAAGTTTCAGCCGACTCTATTGGGTGTGTTGTCTTGTTTGTCTGTAACACCTCCTTCTTTCCTCAACCAAGCTCAATCTCAGACCAAGGGTTTGCAAACTCAAATGCCTACAAGCACTATGTATACATAGGCATTGCAAGTGTATGATAAGCTTATGATAGGCAGGTCTACTTTTTACATTTAAAAACATTCTTTTTGTTAAAAATTATATACTAAGGTATTTTTCTCAATATTCTTACTCAAATTTCACTAAAAACAATAGTTACAAACAAAAAGATTAGCCATACGCACACACACTCAAAAAAAATTTAAAAAGCAAAAAAACTATGAAGAATTGAGACAGCACACTGAACTGATCTCAGTGAAATAAGGGAAGCTATCCCAATGCTAAACCAGACTATTAAGTACAACTAGCAAATGTTGAGAAGTCATCAGGAAGCTAAGGCAGCATGCTGAGAAGCAACACAGCCCGCATCGGACCTCAGGTAGAGCATATTTCTTCCCTCAAAATAAGTACCTTCATGCTGAAAGACATATCCAATAATCTGCATATCTATATTTATATTTTAATTCTTCAGTGCTTATTCTTCCTATTGCAGTAGTTTGCATAGTCACCTCTTTGGAAATCATATTTCCATTTTTTTTAAATAGGGAGAGTGAATTATACCACACACTATTAGTTCTACTCTACTTATCCTTATAAAGTTTACCTATTATCTACTAGTGTATTAGTTGTCAATTTGTAGGTTTCAGAGTTTTTTTCACATGTCAACACATGGAAGATACATCGTGTGTTTTCTTGACAAATTGGAGAGAAATAAATGAGCATAAATTTTCCTTTCCACTTTGGTGAAATATTACTAATTCAGAGCAACAACACTGATATCTAATGTTGATCTCAAGATTTTATGGCAGTTACTATGTTTTGATTAACTTTTAAGCAGTGTGGCATCTGAATTGTTTGTTGACAAATTCAAGTTTACTCTTCTATAGATTGATGCTTTCACATTATGGGACCCATGTTCATTGCAGTAAATCTTACTGTTATATAATAAATAAAAGTTCAAAACAATGAAGTGACCAGCAATATTGAAACTTTCAAGTGTATTATATAGTCATTAAAAATAATGTTATTAAAACATTTAATAAAATGTAAAATGTTCAGAATATAATCCAAAGAAAGAAAATGGATACAAAATCATATTTAAATAATCTCAACTTTAGAAACAGTATATAAAAATATACATAAAACAATTAAGACAGGAAGTCTATTAATCTGTTAATTGTGCTTCTCTCCGAGTCATAAAATTATGGATAATCTTTAATTTTCTTCATTGTGTTTTCATTGTATCTTCTAAATTGTCTCCATTAGACATAGATTTTATAATAATAATAAATAAAATTGTATAAGTAGTGATTTATAGAAGAAAAAAATGGAAAAAAATAGCCTATGGTAACAAAAAGTTTTGGAATTACTAACTTAATGTCACAAGAAAAATAAGCAAGGCAAAAGAAGAGGTAAATTTATTATTCCATATCTTCTTTACAAGATGACAATGACTCCTGAGACTCTTTTTAGATACAACACTGAACAAATCATGGTTACTTGACCAGCCTAGTAAATTGTTTAGTCTTAATGTAAAAAGAAGGACATGATGTGCATCCTCTGATTCCAAAAACAAAAAATGGTAAAATGAATAAAATTAATTAAAATAATTAAAGAAATTGTAATTTTTTAAACGTTTTCACTTTTTCCCCCTTACATTTTGTCTTTCAGTATGTTGAATAAAATATACTCAGGTAAACTTTTGGGTTTTCTATATCCTCCAACATTTGGGCCAAAATTGCTAGTAACAACAATAGTAACAATAATATTAATAAATCCAGTGCATAGAAGCACTTGTGAAATAAAAATCATATTATACAATTCAGTTTTGATTTAATAAAACAACTAGAAATTGCTAAATACAATATCATCTCAAGTGAAACAATGAACATTTAATAAAGAAATAATTTAGTTCTTAATTGAAAGTGTCATAGAATGCCAAATACAGATTTTGTATTGGAACAAGTGAGCCTTTCAATTTAATAGAACTGTTATTGCATTTTCATGTTTTAGGTGAAGAAGAGTTCCCTAGGCTCAGATTTTAAGCATTGTCAACCCTCACACTTCAATGAATAGATGAAATTGTAGATGAGACCAAGAGTAAAAGTTAGCACTCCTGTTAGCCTTCTGTTTATTATTCTGCTTAACATCATTCTGGATTAGTTACAGTTACAAAAAGTTCTCTGACAAGTATTTGATGAGTTATCTTTAAACATCCAAGTATTTCAAAAAGTCATCTAAACTGTATTTCTCGTAGACCAGACACCCTTTAGTAATGGTTGCTTTGTAGCTACTTGCTTTTAAAAAAGTATTTTGAGCAATTTCACTGTGAAAACTGTATATGCATATATATATATATATATATATATATATATATATATATATATATATATTCCAGCATGAATTATTCTCTAGGGGAGACTTTACCTTAAAGCATTCTGGTTTGTTTCCAAGGCTCTTGTTTCCATTCAGAAAGAAAGGTGAGGTCAGGAAGGGAACCTCAACCCCGTTCGGCATTAGGGTCTTTGTCAGCTATCACCAACAGCAGGGTTTATGACAAATGAGGAGCCAGGCTTCCAGCTAAATTTCAGTTTAGTTATTTTTGTTTTAATGTATGTGTGAATCAATTAATCCTGTCATAGAAGGGCATCGTAAACTGTGTGCCAGAGTTAATGAGTCAGACATTATCACATCATTACACCAGCTGGCATAATGTAGCATGTGTTGTTTGTCATAATATACACTGCCATGCTTAACAACCATTAATTGTTTACACGAGCAGTCATATTTTTCTTCAAAGAACCTTCAGTGACTGGATAATATTTTGAAGGCTTTTTAAGTGAATAACTGTTGCAAGAAAAGGATATCTTCACTAAAGTAGTCTATAATGTAAGAAACTGAATCAAGGGGAAGACATTTAGATGACGGTGAATGTCTTGAGGATCAAGACATTTCTTCTTTTCAAAGAAAACCGCCATGCTGCAGAATCAGCTAAATCCTAAGACTGATTTACATGATTGATTCAACTATTGTCAAGAAAATGTTGGTGAAGTAGAATTCCCTAGTGGTACATTTTTTTTAGAGGATCAATGAGGCCCATACCTAGGATACCTGTATTACCACGAAGACTTTCTGATAGAAGATACAATCATGGATTTACAATTTTTTTAGAAAGCATTATAAAAAGCTTGGCTATTTTTGTTTTCTTGGCTGATGAAAGGCAGCATGTGGTCATCACAGCCTAAAGTTATAGTTTACCAGCTCTCTGTGGATTGGTTTCAGGCAACTTCTGCACATTTTCATTGGCCATATGGCTTTTTCCAGCCAAACAGGAGCACCACAAGTTAAGGTAAAGTTTCCAAAAGAGTGATAGCATAAATCATGGTAACCTTTAACCCAGAGCTGATTTTCTCACTGGCTATTTGGTCATAAGTTAATAATGTCTCAATTAGCCAAACAGATTTAATAAAAAAATGAATTTACTGTAAACACAAATGATTTTTACAACGAACAAGCAAGTAAGAAATTAAACTAAATGCAAGAAATGAACACAAGGAGGAACTAAACTAAATGCTACTTATGAAAAAAGATCTGATAATGTATATGAAAGCACTTTGCAAAGTGCATACACTGCTATTGCACTAGAAAGTGCTACTATAATTATTGCTACGATTGTAACCAGTTTTCATGAAAACTGTTAAAACTGCTTATGATTATTCCTATGATTATGGTAGAAATCAAGAAAAAATAGTAATTGTATACAAATCAATTCCATAGAGTTTCAAAAATATTTTACATTGAATGGAAGAAGAAATAGTGATATTGTGATGTACTGAAAATATTTCAAAACACTATTTTTCTACTTTTTTGGTTTTTATTGATATATAATATTGTACATATTTATGTGATACATATGGTATTTTGTTACATGCATACAACATGAAATGATCAAGTCAGGGTATTTAGGATATCCACTGTCTCTAGCATTTATCATTTATATGTGTTGGAAACATTTCAAATCCTCTCTTCTAATTATTTGGAAATGTACAATACACTATTGTTAATTATAGTTACCCTACCGTGCAATTGAACATTAGAACTTAGTTCTTCTATGTAACTGTATCTTTGTTTCCATAACCTGCCTCTCTTCAGGCCCCATGCTCTCCAATGCACACATCCTTCCCAGCCACTGGTAATTATCATTCTACTCCCTATCTCCATGAGATCAACATTTTAAGCTCGCATATATGAGTGAGAATATGTAATATTTCTTTCTGTGTCTCTTTTATTTAACTTAACATAATGTCCCCCAGTCCCACTCATGTTACTGCAAATGACAAGATTTCATTTTTTTATGGCCAAATAGTATTCAATTGTGTGTGTGTGTGTGTGTATTATCCTTATCTATTTATTTATCCATTGATAGATGCTTAGGTTGATTTCATATCTTAGTTAATGTGAATAGTGTTGCAATAAACATGAGGATATAGGTATCCCTTTGACATGCTGATCTTTATCCCTTTGGATGCATATCCAGTAGTGAAAATGCTAGGTTGTATGATAGTTCTATTTTTAGTCTTCTGAAAAAATCATATGGATCTTACTGTGATCCATAATGGCTGTACTAATTTACACTCCTACCAACAGTTTAGAAGACTTCTTCTTTTGCATTCTCACCTGCATCTGTTAGTTGTTGTCTTTTTGATAGTAACTATTATATACCTCAAGCAAGATGATATATATCTCATTGTGGTTATGATATGCATTTCCCTGATGATTAGTGATGTTGAGCATTTCTTTGTGTATTTGTAGGCTACATGTATATCTTCTTCTGAGAAATGTCTGTTCAGATCCCTTGCCTGCTTTTAAATGGGGTTATTTGATTTTTTGCTGTTGAGTGGAGTTCTTCATATATTCTGGATATTAGTCCCTTGTCAGATGAATAGTTGGCAAATATTTTTTCCTATTCAACATACGATAAATGTGTAGATTTATCCTATTCAAATATTTTTTCCTATTCAACATAGGATAAATATTAGAATGTTGTCCATACATTCTGTTTATTGTTTCCTTTGCTATACAGACAATTTTTAGTTTAATATAGTCCCATTTTTCTATTTTTGTTTTTGTTACCTATGCTTTTGATGTCTTAGCCATAAAATCTTTCCTAGACCAATGCCCTGAAGTGTTCACCCTGTTCTTTTTCCTCAAGTATTTTATAGTTTTAAATCTTTTGTTTAAGTCTTTAGTGTATCTAGACTTGATTTTTGTATATGTTGAGTGAGAGGGGTCTAGTTTCATTCTTATGCATATGAATATCTGGTTTTCCCAGCAACATTTATGGAAGATGGTGTGTTTTCCTCAATGTATGTTCCTGATGTCTTTGTCAAAAATCATGATTTTAAATAAGTGAATTTATTTCTGGGTTCTCTATTCAGTTCCATTGGTTTGTGGTGTTTGTTTTTATGTAAATACCATGCTGTGTTGGTTACTACAGTCTTGTGACATATTTTGAAGTCAGATAGTGTGATGCTTCTAGCTTTGTTCTTCTTTCTTAGAATTATTCTGGCCGTGCAGGCTCTTTTTTGTTCCAAATAAGTTTTAGAATTTTTTTTTTAATTTCTGTGAAAATGTCATTTTTTGTTTGTTTGTTATTTGTTTTTGTTTTTGTTTTTTAAGATGGAGTCTCACCCTGTCACCCAGGCTAGAGTGCACTGGCGCAAACCTGGCTCACTCCAACCTCCACCTCCCAGGTTCAAGCAATTCTCATGCCTCAGCCTCCTGAGTGGCTGGGATTATAGGTGCCTGCTACCAGGCCCAGCTAATTTTTGTATTTTTAGTAGGGATGGGGTTTCCCCATGGTGGCCAGGCTGGTCTCGAACTCCTGACCTCAGATGATCTGAGGTCTTGGCCTCCCAAAGTGCTAGGATTACAGGCGTGAGCCACCTCGCCTGGCCAAAAGTCATGATATTTTGGTAAGAATAGTATTGAATCCATAGATTGCTTTGAGTAGTACTGTCACTTTAATGATATCAATTCTTCTAATCCATGAGCATGGGATGTCTTTCCATTTATTTGTGTCCCCTTCAATGTTTTTCATCAGGGTTTTATAGTTTTCTTTCTAAATATTTTTCCCCTCTTTGGCTGAATTTATTCCTAGGATTCTGTGTGTGTGTGTGTGTGTGTGTGTGTGTGTGTGTGTGTGTAGCTACTGTAAATGGAATTTGCATCCTTGTTTTCAGCTAGGTTGTCATTGATGCATAGAAATGTTATTGATTTTTGCATGTTGATCTTGTATCCTGCAACTTTACTTAATTTATTTACCAGACTTAAGAGTTTGAATGGGCATTTATTGGTATAAACATTCCTCTTTCCACTGTTTTTGCTATATCCCATAAGTTTTGGTATGTTGTGCTTCCATTTTCATCTGTTTCAAGAATTTTTTCTATTTCCGTCTTAATTTCTTCATTGACCCAATAGTCACTCAGGAGCATGTTATTTAATTTCTGCATATTTTTAGACTTTCCACAATTCTTGTTATTGATTTCTAGTTTCATTCCATTGTAGTCTGGAAAGATACTTGATATGAATTCAATTGTTTTAAATTTTTTGAGACTTCTTTTGTGTCCTAACATATGGTCTGTCCTGGAGATTGTTGCTTATGCCATTGGGAAGAATGTGTATTTTGCAGCTGTTGGATAAAATATTTTGTAAATACCTATTAGGTCCACTGGGTCCAAAGTGTAGTTTAAATCCAGTGTGTCTATGTTGATTTTCTGTCTAGGTAATCTGTCTAATGCTGAAAACTGAAGCCCCAATTATTATTGTATTTTAGTCTCTCTTTCCTCTTTGATCTAATAATATTTGCTTTATATATCTGGGTGCAAATTATATCTGCGTGGAATGTCTTTTTTCATCCTTTTACTTTCAGTGCATGTCTTTACAGATGATGAGTTTCTTATAGGCAGCATATAGTTAGCTCATGTATATTTAATTCATTCAGCCAGTCTATGTCTTTTAAGTAGATAATTTAATCTGCTTACATACAAGGTTACTATTGATAGATGAGGACTTATTCCTGGTTTTTAGATTTTTTTTATTGGTATATCCTTTTTATATCTCTTGTTTCTTTCTTTCTTACTGTTTATCATTGTGGTTTGGTGGTTTTCTGTAGTGGTAACATTTAACTCCTTTATCTTCCTCATTTTTGTTTGTTCTGCCAGGGAGTTGTATACTTTTGTGCATTTTCATGATGGTAGATACCATCCTGGTAGATACTACTTCAAGGTGTAGGATTCCCTTATGCATTGTTTGTATGGCCAATTTAGTGATGAATATCATGTTTTCACTTACCTAGGAAAAACTTTACTTCTCTTTCACTTTTGAATTATAACTTTGCTAGGATATAGTTTTCTTGACTGACTTTTTTTCCCCAGCACATTGAATATATCATTCCATTCTTTCCTGGCTTTAAGGATTCTGCTGAGAAATTTACTGTTAGTCTGATAAGAGTTCCCTAATCTGTCCTTGATTTTCTCTTCGTTTATGACTTTTGACAGCTTATCTATAATTTCCCAGGGAGAAGAACCTTTTATGTTGTATCCATTTGAGGATCTGTAAGCTTACTGTATCTTGATGTCTAACTCTCTTGCTATACTTGAAAAGTTTCCAGCTATTATTACTTCACTAAATATATGATATTATACATATGGGGGCAGGTCCTTGGGTCCCTAGGCAGTGTGCATGACATCATTAATGGCAGTAGCAATGTTGGAACAACCCTTGAGGTCCCAAGCAGCATGCATTGGTGTTAGCAGTGGTGGTAATGAGCTGGACAGGCCATTTCCCAAGTGACATATGTGGGTCGGTTATGATGACAGTGGCAGCAGGCTCTGTGGGCCTGTCCTCAAGCCCCCAGTAGGGGTGCATGGTTGCTAACTATTGTGAACAAAGTGGGGTAATCTCCAGCCCTTCAGACTGCATGCTTGGATGCCAGTAACAGATGATCTAGGTTGTTGTTAGGTCCCTTGATGGTATGCACATGGACCTAGGGTGATCAACAGAGTGGGTGCAGTCCCCAGGCCCTTGGCTGTGCTGGGCAATAAAGGAGTCAGTGCCAGGCAGTGTAAGTCTGTCCTCACATCCCTCTGAAAATGCGCACAGGAGAAGGCTGTGGGGGGTGGGGGTGGGGTGATCCCCAGGCCAGCAGACAGCATGCTCATGTGCCAGCAGCAAAGTTGTGTCTTTTGTCAGACCTCCTGATGGTGCATCCACATGCCCAGAGTGAC
Organism: Pan paniscus; assembly: GCF_029289425.2. Classification (NCBI taxonomy): domain Eukaryota; kingdom Metazoa; phylum Chordata; class Mammalia; order Primates; family Hominidae; genus Pan; species Pan paniscus. Next base: position 50,678,510 of record NC_073252.2, read on the forward strand.
AGATGCCACTGGACTTCCTCCAGGTCCCCAGGCGGTGTGCTTGAACACTGGGAGGGGCGGCACAGGCACAGGTACAGGCTTAGAGGGCAACTCAGGGCCATTCCCAAACCCCTAAGAGCATGATCAAGTGGTGGCAGTAGCAGTGGTAGGTAGGCAGAATCTGTCCTCAGGGCATGTGGATGTATGCTGCAGCTCTGCTACTATGGGTGATGAGGTTGCCATCAGTGGCAGTGGTCCCCAGCAGGTGGCTTTCAGGCTGTGTGTTGCATTGCTTTGGCTCCCTTAGTCCAGAGGCCAACCTCTCCAGTGTGCTGTTACTACCTGTTACCTGGAGTGTAGGACTGTGTGGGCTACAGCGCTGGGGACCTGGCAGTACTCACTGCCGGGTCCACCTTGTGTTGTGCCATGGCAGCCTTCCAGGTGGATATTAGGGGATGTCACTAGGGCTACAGGGATGTGAAGATATGGGGGCTATTCCCCATGTCAGTATACAGTCTAATGGATGCTAGGCTCTCAAATTGGTATCATGTTGCAGCTGCTTGGGTCTTGGGGGACGTGGGACCTAACATGAGCTTCCTCTCTGGAGCAATGCCATCTCATGAACTCCAAGCAGCTCCCTGTAATAGTCTCAGGGCTTGTGAAGGCTGAGAGGGCTTTCCCATAGCTAGGATTTCAGGAATCCTCAGTGGGAATGTGGACCACTGGGGATACGTCGCTTATCTCACTCTGTCTTACAACGAGGATCTTCTGTGGGCTCCCAGGGTATCCCAGAGGGCTGGCTGCCTTGCTTCACTCTCCTTCCCTGCCTCAGGTGTTTCTTGAAACCTCTCTGCTGAATTCCAATGTTGTTTTTCAGAGGATCTATTTGAACTGATTATTTACTCACTGTTTTGGTTCTTCTTTATGGAGAAACCAAGTGCTGGGTGCCTCTAGTCAGCCGTCTTGAAAATCTGTTTGAATATTGGAATTTTGATGCCCTAATGTAACAAAAAAATAAAAAGTGAAAAGTATGCACAATTCCCTTACATGTTTTGATTATCCATATTAGGTAAAAATATTTCTATAAAGCCAAATTTTCTCTGCAACAGTTCAACAGTTTTAGAATGTGTGATAGTGAATGCCATTAAAAATAAGTCTTTGCCTTTCAATTTATTATCCAAAAACATCCCAGGGATAAAGTTAGCACTAGAGATCTTTCAGGGTTGACAGAGCAAGTAGAAATATGCAGATAGAACTACATGGAATGGTAAGCAATCGTGTTTTTGACCCACAAAATAGTAATTTTATATAGTTCAACCTAATATCAGCAGTGGAAAATATCTAAACCACACTGAACTTAGAATCACTGGCACTGGGAGGCCACACTGGTTTTTTTAAATAGAATAATCCATGAAAAAAGGAGTAATGAGGACAAAACAGTCCTTTAGTTTGGAAAAAAGAAAAAAAGAAAAAAAAAACTCTAGTAGCTACTCAAGATGTATCTCACATCATGGCTGCAATAGAAGGGGAAATGTGAGACTTCCTTGGAAGTGAAGCAAACGAGATTCAGGACTCTTCCTTCTCTTGGACTTTTCCACATTCTGTTCCTTTCTCCGGAATATTCTTCACTCAGTCTTCTGAGTCAGTGATTTAAGTCTCAAATTAAATGTCACCTCTTCAGAGATGTTCTTTAACCATACATTTTAAAATTAGTCCTCCCTAGCCCATTCTCCTCCACTGCATCTATTGTTTTTCTTCACACCACACATCTCAATTTGGACTATATACTTGTATCTTTGCTTATGTCTCAATTGTCTATCTCTCCACACATGAATCTAAGTTTAAGTAGGACAGGAACCATGTTTATATATGAGCAATAAAAATGTGTTACATGAATTAGCTGGTTAAATCTACTTCTTTTCCATTAATATATAACCATCTCTGTTTTTTTTCATTTTAAGTATTAGTAATATCCCAACAAGCATAATTTTATCAAATAAACATAATGGAAAGGTACAAAAGTAACTTCAAATAATTAAATTGCATGTAAATAATAAAGAAGGTCAAAAATGAAATTACTTTGCAAACTATTGACATCATATACTGTATAGTGTTATTCTTGTTGGAAAGATATTTTGTCATGTTCTACAAACACTATACCTTCCCATAAAACCATCAAGACCTATTTTAACTTTAAGGATACGTATAAACATTTAAAGAGAAAAGAAGCTACCACATTTGACCAAGTAGATATGTGAACTTATTGCTTGGGATGGAAAAAAGGTAAAATTATTTGCTCACGTCATCACTGATTTGCTGAGGGTACTGATTGCCTGGCTACCTCCTATGGGATACAACTCTAGGAGGAGCAACATCTAATATTGCTGCATACGTAATGCTGGGATGTATTTCAGTCATGAGATGTTGCTCATATAGCTGCTCTTCTGAAATTTAAACAAATTGGGTATGTCATACAGATAAACATAAAAACATACATAAAAGATAAAAGGAAAGAAAACAAGGAGAGAGGAAGGGAAGAGAGGAGAGAAAGAGAAGGAGGGAGGAGGAAAGAAAGGATCACTCTAGAAATAAATTAAAGCAGAAAAAAATACATAAGTAAATGATGTTATTTATAATTTCTTGAGAACTATTGAATTAAGAATTCAATATTTGATTAATTCAAGAAAACAGAATACTGATTTCAGTGAATCTGATTCCTGTCTTTCCTTTTTAATTTATTTTTCTATTTATAATTGGCACATAACAATTATACTTATTTACAGCAAACAATGGGATATTTTAATGCATTTATACATAGTATAATGATCAAATGAGGGTAATTACTATAACCATCACCTTAAACATTTAGCATTTCTCTGTAGCAACAACTTTCTATTAAGACATATGGATATTTTTAAACTGCTCTAGTAATTCTTGCTAGTCAACTTTAATCCTGGTATGTTAATTACTGTAGTTCTTCCTTAGATATTTTTCTTAATTACTCCTACAAGTGTTTATGAAAATATTTTTATTGGAATTGCTAGAAAATCATTACACTTTTAGAGGAATAGTGAAAAGTTGATCTGAACTAGATTAAAAACTATTTCACAGGCATAACAATTTTCAAAATCTTAAACTTTAAGGTGAAAAAAGTGGCATATAGAGTCCTGTTCAGCAGTCTTTTTGCTTCTTTATGAATCTCAAATTTATTAGCACACTAAATTATATAAATTGAATAAATATCTAATCTTATTAACAGTTCATTTTTTTCACACAAGTTATAAATATGTGGAAAAGAACACTAAGATGAGAGTTTTAGGCTAATAGAAGAACCCTGGGATTGAATGTGCCTAGTAACCATGCATCTCTGGAGTTAGGTTATCACAGTCAGCACATTGCTTTTTGCCTCATTATTTGTGAACCTTAGAATAACATTCTGAATTCCTGACAGACTTTCATAAAATTGCTCTTCCTTACTTTTAAACTATTAGTATCCCATGGACACAAAATAAAGTAACACTATTTTTTTTTAGTAAAACCATAGAAACACTTTCTATGTCATTCTCAATTATGAAAATCACAAGTCACAACTTAGCCTCTGAAATCAAATTGCCTCAAAATTGCCACAGAACTCTTTCAATAGAGGATGAATTTAGTGGTTCTAATTTCTAATTTTCAGAACCACACATTATGTTTTCCAAGTAAATAATTTTGTTTTCAGGTCTATTTCTAGTTTAAGTTCATGGGACAAGCCTGATAATTGCCAAATTGTGACTTTGATTAAAAGGGTACATATCTCAGTGAGCGTCAAATTGAAGTCATCAAAACAACAATATGGAAGTTATCTTCATCCAAGCACTCTCCTGCCTCCAGATCTTTGCATCCTCCCACCTAGAATGCTCTTCTCAAGATAGCCAGAGCTTCTTCCTCATATATATGTGTGTGTGTATATATATATATATATATACACACACACACATATATATGTATATATATACCTACATACATTTATACATACATATATAGGTATACATATTTACAAGTACATAGATCATGTTTATCTATCTACTCTCACTGGAATGTAAGCTTCATGTAGGCAGGGATTTTTTTTTTTAATTCTTCACGGCCATTTTCCTAGTATCTAGCAGTTGTGCAACTAATGTTTATTGAATGTGTGAATGAAAACATGAACAAAATGAATAAATGAATGAATAAAAATGTCTAGCAAACAAAATCATACCCTTTGACGACAAAATATAAATATCTAGGAGACGTGTATAACACTGGTGATTTTGTGTTATGTTAGAAGACAACAAACAATAATACATGTATATTTTGAAAGAAGGACTTGTTAACACCAACTCTGTAGGGAAAAACATCTGAAAGTTATAATTGACCACAGGCAAATATGACTGCAAACAAAAGCCAAAGACTAATTTTCATTCATTATTTGAAATTAATCAGACCTGTGTTAGAGACTTGTATTTTATGTATAAAAAGGTCTAAATACTAAATACCAATAATCCACTGAACTAATAAGTGTTATTAAAATTTGATATTCATAAATTAAAATTAGTGTGCCATTAGAATTTATCAAATATTTAATATTCTGCTAAGAAGTCTGGTTGCCACACAATAGTCGGCAATGTCAGAAAGCTCTTACTGGGCACACACATACAAATAGTTGGAGTTCCCACTATTTCAATGGGAAATTCTTTGATTTTGATGCATCATCAGTATTATTCTTTCTGCTTAACTTAAATTTATGTTACTTTAGGCTTCACCATAGTCAATTCTGTATCATTTGTGCAAAGGTTGGATGGATATTTTCATAGAAAGTCTTTCTGTCCTTTATGGGTTTTGTCATATAATTATTTAATAAAAAAGGTTTTAAAATATAAACCAGTGTTCATTATAAAAAAACTATTAAAAGAATGAATAAGCAACCCACAGAGAGGAAGAAAATATTTTAACACATATACCCAACAAAGGACCCAGATCCAGAATATATAAAGATCTCCTGTAAATAAAAAAGAAAAACATAAGCAACCCATTAGAAAAATGGTCAATAGACTTTCACAGATGCTTCACAAAAAAGATATTCAGATGTCCAATAAATAGATGCAAAAGTGTTCAGCTTTATTAGTCATCAGAGATGTAAATATTAAAACCACAATATAATACCACTACACAAACATCAGAATGGCTAAAATTAAAAAGGCGTTATATCAAGTGTTGGCTAGCATGTGGAGCAATCACTCTCATATACTGCTGATTTGGGTGTAAATTTGTATAGCAAATTTAAAAACTGTTCAAAAGTATCCATTAAAATGAAACATATGCATACTCATGACTTAGCAATTCCACTGCTAGGTGCATACACAGTAGAAATAGATTCCTACATATAGTCACAAAAAATACATTACTAGAATGATCACAGCAACATTATTTCATAGCAGCACTATTTGTAATATCTCAAACATTGGAAACTATCCAAATGCCCATCGACAAAAGAATAGATTAAAAATTGTCATATGTTCACACAATGGAATCTTACACAGCAATGAGAGTGAATGAACTACAACTGAATGTAATGACAGAGATGACTCTCTCAAACATAATTTTGAGTGCAAAAAAACAGACATAAAAAAGTAAGTATTATGTTATTACATTTATATAAAAACATACAAAATTAAACTAGGCTGCTGAAGTCATGATGTTCCTTAAATTTGGGTGGCAGAATGTAAGTAACCAAAGGGGACACAAGGGGGATATCCTGGATGCAAATAATTTGGTTTCCTTATTTTTTTCTGGCTATTTGTGAGTATTTAACTGGTGAAAATTTGTAGAGCTGTACACCTATAACGTGCACTCATCTGTATTATATTATACTTCAATAATGTTCTAATATCTCAATAGGCAGAAAATGTAAATACACAGCCTAACCACCCCTAAAGTACATGTTCAGTGGCACTTCATGGTTATCATCAAAGGTGTTTTGTTTTGTTGTTTTGTTTTGTTTTGTTTCACCACTGGAAAGTGAAGTAAAGAGGTATTTAATTCTGCTTCCATGGCAAAAGAGCTAATTATCAAGGTTACAGACGAAAAATCTAAAGGTAACTCCAGGGCCCACTTCATGAGTGTGAAACCCATGCAGTCACACAGGGCCCCGTGATTGCTTTAATGACCTGCTGTTGCCATCTTGAAATTAACAATATTTCTTCAACACGGGGCCCACATCTTTATTTTCCACTTATCCTTGCAAATTATGTGACAGTCCTGGGTAACTGATTTACTTTTTTTAAGTATCAGAGGTACTCTCTGCATTCAAAAATTAAGAAAAAATAAGCTTATATTATGACGAGAAATACTCTGATTGGAAATAAGAAAGGCCTGGCACATCAGTGAAATAGTTCCTTACATATGGTGTTATGCCCAGACCGTTAGTTCCCCAAAGAAGACCACCAGAGTCCAGAGTCAAAGCCAAGCGGCAACGATCTTTACTACAAGTTCGAACCTGGTCCCTCCATTCCACAGCATACAAGAGGGCCCTGAACAATGCGAGTGTTTGCTTTTTATAGCCTGAAAGTTACACGGGAACAAAGGAATTCTTTTGGTTCCCGCTCTTTCAGTAAAACTTTGAACGGCTGTCCCCTTATCGGAGACTTTCCTGGTGGTGTTTGTACTGGGCTCAGGAAGTTTGAGAGATATATGGCGATATGTGGTGGGATGGGAGGATGGGATGTGTTTGTACTGGGCTTGTTTGTTTTGAGCCCGGGGCTGAGGAATGTGCCCGTCTCCTTTCAATGGATATTCAAATAGATGCACAAAAATGAATTAATAAAAGAAACAGACTAGTGGGATGAGTAATGACAATTTCAAAATGATTATTAAAAAATGACTATTGGGTAGTTTTGTGGAAAGATAGGCAATCGGGCCAAACAACATGGCATATCCTTCTTACCTGGATAATTCTATGAAACAATTCAATAACTTATCATTAATTTGTCTTAGCATATCAGTAAAGCTTTTTTCTTTTCTTTTCTTTTTTTTTTTTTTTTTGGAGATACAGTCTTGCCCTGTCACCCAGGCTGAAGTGCAATGGTGTGATCTCGGCTCACTGCAACCTCTGCCTCCTGGGTTCAAATGATTATCTTGCCTCAGCCTCCTGAGTAGCTGGGACTACAGGAGCCCACCACCATGTCTGGCTAATTTTGGTATTTTTAGTAGAGATGGGATTTCACCATGTTGGCCAGACTGGACTGGAACTCCTGACCTCCAGTGATCAACCAGCCTCAGTCTCCCAAAGTGCTAGAATTACAGACGTGAGCTGCCATGCCTGGCTGGAGTAAAACAATTTTTTTACAAAAAATATTCCCTTGGCAATATTGAAAATGTGGGTTAAAAGTGTGAGTTACTTCAAAGGCATGAGACATTCATTCATCAATCCATCTATCCTTTTAATCATCCATTCATTCTTCCACTCACCTATCTACTCATCACATTGGAAGGAAAAGAAATACAAAAATAAACCTTGCCTGGATTCCATCTTAAAGAAGATACAACATATCTATAAATAAATGTCAGACAAGATAGAAAATATGTCCTGAGAGATATATTTGTTATTTAAAAAATTTGGTGGAAAAGCAATGACTTCAGGCTGGAAAAAGTCAGAAATGCTTTTATAAAAAAAATAGCCTGTATATTGTAATTTGAAAACTAGATAAGATTTTGATGTGCACAGAAATTTGGAAGATGTTTTATTCTTGTTATTTCTTTAATACCTAACTCACGTATCCTCTGCTCTAGGAAAATTGCCCTCACTCTTTTCTACTTACCATCATAGATAGACTGAGTCTTAGATTTACGTTAAATAAATGGAATAATTTTAAGGACAAAAACAAACCTATAACTATACATCATGAATTCAGATAAAATATATTATACACATTAGGAATCGAATACAATTTAAATTCAGTAAATGTCAACTACTTAACTGAAACACTCCAAATTCTTTGGCTTTGAGGTGTAGCTAGTGGTTCAGAGAACAGATTCTAGAACTTTCAATCTGTATGACTTTGAATTCTAGCTCCAATTCTCACTAGCTTTGCAACCTGAGGTAAGGTGCTTAACCTCCTATACTTCTATTTCTTCACCTATAAGTTAGAGATAATAGTATAATTTTTATAGATTTATTGTGAGGAAAAGATGAGTTAGTATATTTAAATTCTAGTTATTATTATTATATTTATTCAGAAACTATATTCAGTTTTTTACATATAGTTCATGCATTGTATAATTTTAGAGACATTAGTAAGGATCCTTGCCTTAAAAACCACCTTTCCTTGTTTATTTCTTGTTGCCTTAATGTCTACCATCACAGATTCATTTTGTTGCCTTAAATATTCTATGTTTCTCAAAATTTAATTTCTAATTTGAGCTTGAGGAATAGAATAACATTTTCCTTCTTCTCTAGTTCCTTATATTTTCCTCACCCTTACTTCTAATAGACTTCCTTGAACCAAATAGCTAGAGTGATCCTGTTAAAGTAATATAGATTGGCTAGCATTGTGAGACAAACTACCTCGAAACGTAGAGACTTTAAACAACAATGATTTATTATTTCTCATGATTTTGTGAATTAGCTGGTGATACGGTTTGGCTATGTCCCCACCCATATCTCAGCTTGAATTGTATGTCCCAGAATTCTCATGTGTTGTGGGAGGGACTCGGGGGGGTGTAATTGAGCCGTGGGGGCCAGTCTTTCCCATGCTACTCTCATGATAGTGAATAAGTCTCATGAGATCTGATGGGTTTATCAGGGGTTTCCACTTTTGCTTCCTCCTCATTTTTCTCTTGTTGCCACCAAGGAACAAGTGCCTTTTGCCTCCCACCATGATTCTGAGGCTCCCCCCAGCCATGTGGAACTGTAAGTCCAATTAAACCTCTTTTTGTTCCCAGTTTCGGGTATGTCTTTATCAGCAGCATGAAAATGAATTAATACAGTTGGGCTATTCTTTTGCTAGTTTTATCTAGACTTACTCTTGCATTCAGCTGGAAGCTAAGCTGGGCTAGAAGATCCAAGATGGCCTCACAGGTCTGGTAATTGGTTTGGCTCTTGGCTGGGAAAACTAAGTTCTCTACACATTGTAATAAAATTTTAATGAAAAGAGCTGTAAAATAATGCAGCCATGTTTTTCAGTCTACCTCAGTCCACCCTCCAATTATGATGACTTCCATTCCTCACCCATGCAAAAAATTGCTCATCCTTCCCCTCCAACTCTCCTCTCATTACAGAATCAGACAGAAACCCCACTATCTCACAATCTACATTTAGTTCAGATATAGGCACAACTTCTTGGCTGCATTTATGTGGGTCCAGAGAGCTGTTTTCTAGAGACTAATTATTAAGATATCCGTCATACAATGATTAGAGGGAAACTAGAGAACTCCATTAGACAGTCCCCTTCAAAAGGAATAACAGAAAGCACACAGAACACCTAACTTGAAGCAATTCTACAGTACGGCTGGACATATGCTTCCAGCTCCCAAGAAAATATGGTAGGTCCAAGATGGCTTCTGGGATGCCATCATTCCCCTTCATGTGGCTTCTCATCCTCCAAATAGCCAGACTGCCTTCAGTACATGGTGATCTCAAGGTAGCATCCAAAGTGAGCAAAAGGAAAAGATGCCTCTTGAGACTTAGCCTTGAAAATTAAATAACATCACTTTTGCCAGATTGAAGCCTTGCACTGATGATTATGCAATTTTCACTGAGATCCAAACTCATCCTTCTATACTCTGCTTTGTTGTAATGATGGAGGTGGGACTGAGCAGATGATGTTTGACTTTGCCAGTGGAGTCAGAGATAACAGAGAGAGACTGCAAAATTGGAGAAAGGAAAGTGGACTTGCTTCTCCCAATTTGGTCCCTATATTCTTGTGGTTCATGTGAGTGCATCACTGCATCATCACTTCTTCACACCCAGTAGCAGGTCCTTCTCATGGCAGGAACCTAATCTAGTTGATCATTTTCTCAACACATGGTACTGATCTGGTCAGGATCCCTCAGCGACTCTGACAAAAGCTGGCCAACATTCCTTCCTCAGAGGTCTGATTTGTTTTGCTTCATGGTACACTTCCTCTAACTTGCTAAATTGAAATAGTCTAGTCTCTTTTGCCCACCCCTAAGGGACGTAGCTGCTTCCTACCTCACTGATAGTTTCGTGTTCTCTTTTTTATTGAATGACCTACTTAATACTTTTATACTTAGTTATAAACATTTATTTATATTCAATTATCTCAAGTAACTAGGTTTCCACCTCCAGACTGGACTCTGAATGATATGATTCCATCTCTTGCTAGGAAGAGCTACAAAATATTGTGATTGTGTTCTTCATTCTACCACAAATGGTGAGACAAATCATGATATTTCTTTCTTTAAACTCTCCAAGGCCTTTTCATCTCATTCAGAGTAAAAACTCAAGTCCTCTCGAAGGCCACAATGGCCTCCTTGCTGCCCTTTGAACATGTTATACTCCTGCCATAGAGATTTCATGTTTGATTTTCCATCTGCCTGGAAGATTCTTTCCCCAGATGGCTATAGGGCCCACTTTCTTATCCTCTCAAGTCATTGCTCAAATGTCACTTTCTCACTAAAGCCTCTCTTGACCACCTTATTTAAAATTGAAGCAATCCCTCCCAACCAATATCTAGTACCCCCTATTTCTCTTTCTTCTTTCATTTTTTTCCATAGTGTGTATAATCATTTAACTTATTTTACAATTTATTTACTGCCATCCTCCACTTCTCCCAACCTTAGAATTTAAGGGACAATATTTTTAACTGTTTTTTTTTTCTATGCTGTTGCACCCAGACTTAAGAAAAGGGTTTATCATAGAAGAGACTCTCAGTAAGTTTATAAAGAAGTTGCTCTTCAGACTTATTGAATTAAGATTATTTTCCAGTATAGTCATGTGTCACATGACAACTTTTCAGTTAACAGCAAACTGCATATAAAATGGTGTTCCTGTAAGATTATAATTCTGCATGTTTAAAGTACCTTTCCTATGTTTAGATATGTTTTAATACACAAATACTTACCATTGTGTTACAATTGCCTACAATACTCAGTACAGTAACATGCCAATACTCAGTATATAACATGCCTAGGTTTGCAGTCTAGGCACAATAGGCTATACCATATAGTCTAGGTGTGTAGTAGGCTAGACCATCCATCTAGGTTTGTGTAAGTGCACTCTATGATGTTTGCACTACAACACAATTTCCCAATGATGCATTTCACAGAATGTATCCCTGTCATTAAGTGATGCATGACGTACATTAAATTATAAACACTGCAATGCAAATGAGTTTATAAGAGCTTCTTCTTAAAGTCAAAAGGGTGAAATGGAGAAAACATTAAAACATTAAGATTTTAAAGTGTCAAAGAAAACAGGCTACATAAGGGAGCCCCAGAAGAGCTTGATGATAAGAGTAAAAGATACAAAAAACCAATCAGCTATAATCCTATTTATAAAACTAGGATGGAAGATATGTGGGAAGTGCCTTGGAGTAAACAACATTACATTTGGAGTAAACTATCCACATTTTGTATTTTTCTTTTTTTTTTTTCCAACTCTGCTGCTTGCTATAAATAATATTTTAACAACTTGGCTTTTCTTGCCCCTGAGTTCTACATTTCTAAATTAAGGAAAATAATTTTATCTAGCTTTTCTCGGAGGGTCGATGTAATTTTCAAGTGAGATCATGTATGTATAGTGTATGCGCAGATATAAAAATTTAGGCTACTGCTGCTGCTGATGTGACCTCTACTAGATGGGAGTAGGATAGCTACACAGGCAGAATATGCCAAAGAAGTCCCTAGTAAACCCTCTGCCAAGAAAAGTTGAGGCATAGCCATCTTCAGCTTCAGGGTTACTGACTCTTCATCTGGAATGCAATTAGAATGATTACTTTTTAAATCTGTTATGTATTTTGTGTGTGCCATGCCCTTTCCATTGAATTGGAATTCAACTGTAGTCATTTACCCTATTCAATTAATTTTATTTTATTTTGCATATTTGGAATTAGGGGCTCAGGAATGTCATATGCAAATATATGCAAACCCGCATGCAAATTGGTATTGAGCGCAAAAAGCCAGTTTTTTTTTCTTGTTTGGTTTTTTTGTTTGTTTTATTTTTTTTCCGACAGGAACATAGCATTGGAAAAAATGTCCTGCTCACAAGCCTACTGGGGTTTAGCTTTTTAGAAGAGTCGTCATTGTTTAATAGTAGCTTACGGCTACAAATGATAGGAATAAACCTTTATACCATATTTAATATAGGAGAAGCTCATAAAGTTAGCAACTTGGGTGCAATTGACCTTATTTTTCTTTGTGAATATTTCTGTAGCCTTGAAAACTTAGCTGGAGAAGAGTCTGAGTTGATGGGAAATGGGAATAAGAGGTGAAGTGGCTCCTGTCTCTCACACCTGACATGCCATATGTCAAGCCACCAATTCACACATTTCTGTACAATTAAATGATAAATGCTTTTTGTTTATATTTATAATTAAATGAAGTCTGAGAAAAGAGATATAAAATCAGTGGACTTTTCTGCTCCATGCTGAGAAAGTGATCTTATTCCACAGTTAAATTTACAGTAATTGTATAATGCCTCTGAATCTCTGAAAATTGTAAAGAGTCTATAATGTAAATTTCCTTATATAAGCTATACTATTATTTGGAGTATACTTAAATAAATAATATATTCTTACTAAGCTCAAATTAGCGCAAGCTTTTGATACAGAACACCCAAAAGGCTGGACTATAATCATAAAATAGTTGCAAAAGGAAATGCTTGAATTCCGAAAAGTCCTTAAGATGGCACATCTTTATTATTATTTTTGCCATACTAAATCATTTTTTATTAGTCTGACTACTAGCAAGAGAAAGCTTATATACCTATTCTAAGTAAGACTGCATCAATCTGCTTTTGAAAAATTTTAAATTACAAAAAACTGACTTCACATAGCACTTCATAATTTCCCTCATCAAATCCTAAAGACTATATTAAAACATCTGTTTTTAGAATATCTTGCTGACAGTAGAATGCTATACCCCCAGGGAGTCTCCTAGTTTTGCATACAATTTGCATACTCATAAATAAGTTAACATTGGTAGGGGACAAGAATATCGACTGCAAACAATGCAGGTTTTTCCATATATTATTTTTATACTTGACTTAGAACAGAGAAATCCTAGATTTTTTGAAAACTGATTTTCTCTCCAACGATGTCTTTGAAATTAGACTATTAATCCTTTATAAAGATTTTTCTCTCTTAATTTTTTCTACCCTGCCCTCAAAAATCCAAAGTTACCTCAGGTTGTCTCAGTATTCAGGGCAAAATATATTGAAACTGTGTGCAAATAGTATTTAAAGTGTGGCATATATGTTAGGCTCTAAAACCAAATTTTATCATAATTTTATAGTAATATATGCATATCATGGATTGTAAGACATCTGGAGTAAGGCTGATCCTCATCTTCTCTTATGCTGGCACAGAACAACTTTATACTCATGCAGTCATAGCAATTTACACAATCTAGTCAAATACTAAGACAGGACACCAAGCTTTTTTTTTTTTTTTTCTTCCATTTAGTTAACTGTGTGCTTTCAACTCTCTGAGCTTGAAAGGAAACTTACCTTCTCCAATGTTTATTTTAGTCTCACACAAACCTAGGGAATAAAGGAGAACAAAAGGAACATTACTCCATATATATAGACAACTGCCAAATCAGTTTGCTACAGTCAGCATTATTACATTGTTAATGTAATAATCATATTATTAATGTAACAATTATTATATTGTTGCCAAAGACTATTATTCTAATATAATGAGTAGGAACTAGTTTGCTGTGGTCAGGAGGCATTGCTGTGTGGTGAGTGAGGCCAGGATAAAGGTGCAGAATCAGGTACTTATTCACCACATCTGTCCATGAGAAACTGCTATTACTACCATCAGATCTGCACTACATTTAAGCTTTCCTTTATTGATAGCCTGGCATCAGCGGGCATGGAAGTGAATTTAGACTCCTCTCAATTCATTTTCTTGCCTTCTAACTCCTCTATTTTAAAGTCACCCTACCCCATAAAAATCTCTCTTCATGTAAGGTTTGAATATACTGGATTAGGGACACAGTGGGGGGTGCGGAGTTTGGAGGAGAAACATCTGCCAAGAACTGTGAAGGATCTGAAATTTTACTGCACTTTCAGTCTAACAAGTTAGACCACTGCGGTTTCATGGATATTGGCCAAAGACTTAAGACTCCTGGTTCAAAGACCAGGGACCGTTTAATACTTACATAATAGGAGGAGTCAGAGAGTCTGTATTTGTGCTAAACTCCAGTTTCCACACGGACATGCACAAAGGGGTAAATGATAGCTGCACATGCAGTGGGTTGCATTGCACAGATAAGCCCTGAGCTTAGAGAACTAAAATCTTTTATACTGGAGAGTAAGCTTTGCTCTGAGAGAAGATGTTGACTATAGAAACATATTTTTAAAAGCTAGTACAGAAAAAGGAAAGTCAGCCCCCCTCCCTGCTCATAAGATGTGCAGAAACAGGAGGGAACCAAGAAAAATGGTCTCCCAGCAATATTTAACTCCATTCTTCTAGATGCCTTACCAAAAAATGATTTCTAAGGAGTCACAGCCATCATTCAAGCACCTGAGTGTTTGACCTTGGAAACAGAAATAGGAACAGGGTAGAAAATAAGGGAAGGTAGCAATAATTATCGGAAAATTTCTTAGCCATATTTTCCAAGGGGAAATGTAAACATTTTTGTTAAATGCAAATATCTTTGGGGAAATAAGCCATTATAACAGCCATATTATTAGCTTATGAAACAGCTATTATGGATGTTTAATACTAGTGTTCTGAATTTGTTATACATTTTACATTTCATAGGTTTATTCTACCTATACAACAACCCTGCATGACAGGCAAGTATGTATCTATTATGACATTTTATATCTGAGCAATGTTCTGTCTCTGAGGCACAGAGAGGTTAAGTAACTTATTCAAGGCCAAATATATTATATTTGAATCATTCAATTATATGGTAACATGGTTAGTAATATAGCAACATATTTTGTCCTAGAATTATAAATATATATATTGCCCAACCCTTAATACATAAACATATAAATATAAAAATATACATAATAGATACAATTGAGTGTTGGATATACTTTTGTGGTGTTTAGAGGGCAGATTATATTATAAAAGCACTGCTTCAGAGCAGAACAAAATTTTCAAAAGACGGACCCTCAAGTTGTTACCCTGGAGTATATTTCCTGATTAACAAGAATATCAACCAAGTTGTTTAAATTTCCCAACTACTTTAAAGATACTACTTTGGGAGGCCAAAGTGGGCAGATCACAGGGTCAGGAGATCGAGACCATCCTGTGAATGGTGAAACCCCGTCTCTACTAAAAATACAAAAAATTAGCCGGGCCTGGTGGCGGGTGCCTGTAGTCCCAGCTACTCGGGGAGGCTGAGGCGGGAGAATGGCGTGAACCTGGGAGGCGGAGCTTGCAGTGAGCCGAGATTGCGCCACTGCACCCCAGCCTGGGCAACAGTGCCGAGACTCCATCTCAAAAAAAGAAAAAAAAAAAAGAGATATTATTAATGCTAAAATGTATTGTGTTTTTGTAAACTACTTCAAGCTCCTCTAATTAAAGGTGGTTCCTTAGTGAGGTAGCATCAACTAATCTGCCAAATTGAAATCGTCTATAAATGAGGAGACTAATTCTGTTTACCATTTAACTGTAGAAAAAATTTATCAAACTAAGTGTATTCAAATCATTTGGCGAATATCTGTAAAAAAGAGCAAATAAAAACTCTTCAAGGGAGGGGAGGGAGAATTTGTTTTTCATTTATGTTAGAAACAAAAGCCTATCACAAAGTGTCATAGTGTTGTGTTTCTTTTTTAAATCTGTAACAAAGTAGCAGATTGCCAAAAAGGGTTAAAGACAACATGGTCCATGACTTCTTTCAGCTCTCAAGAGTGTGGCAAAATGTATTATTTGGCATAATCATGACAAAGATCTGCATGTGTATGTCTTCAATAATTCATGTTGCAGCTTGTCTCACTGTGGGGACAGATGTCAGTGAAACCAGTGACAGCCGATCATGCTGATCCCATACATAATCACGTGTGGCTGATCCCACAGCGACACAGAGCCTTGACTAAATGCCCACTAAGTTCTGTCGAAGCTAAGAAAATATGGGCCGGCAAGTTTGAGTGTATTCATTTTGTAACTACATGAAGTGTACATATTTATATGTATGTATGTATAAAAACGTCCTACTTCCATACAATTTCCTAAGGATTTAGAAATCTTTATAATTTGAACTGGTTATATGTGGAAATATCCCTTACCTTTGAATATCATATTTATTAGGTCACTAAAAAATATATAGAAAATGTTGCTGACAAAATCAGTTATTTATCATTATTATCAAAACGTATGTGTCTCCTCCAGGTGATTTATAGTACTACCAATTTTGATTAATCTTTCATCACTAATTTATGTATAGTAATATATACAAATGTTACATATTCCAAAGATTAAACAAGCTGTTTTGACATATCTTTGTTTCTCATAATGACTAGTATTTTTTTAACATTAGGCATTAATCAAAAATGATCTTATCCTAGATACTTCGAAAGCAGTACAAATATATATCTGTCAGTAAGTGTCTATGAGCATTATTTAGAATATAGACTACAGAACATGGAATATAGAAACATTCCTCCTGCCCTAATCCTTATGCATAAAGAAATACAAAGCTAGCCATTCCAAATCCTTTTAAAAGCCAAAGCGTTGTTTAGCATTTTAAAATACCAAGATGAGCTCCATTTATTCATTTCTTGAATGATATTAGAGAAAAATGTCAAGCTCCATTTATAACCTGCAGTACCTCTGATTAACTACCAGCAAACACTATGTGTATGTTTGTGTGTGTGTATAAATGTGTGTATGTACATATATATGTATACATATATGTATGTATATGTATTTATTTGTATATGCATATATATTTTGAAATATTCAGCAGAACAAAACATTGACATTTATGTTTTCTTTAGTAACATGATGTGTTATTTTGCAATTTTTGACTTGTCCTTAGACATAAGGTGTTTTGATTAGCTTTTGAGTCATTGCATTTTTCTTGATGATTTTTTGTGTTGCAGAGGAAGTTACTGATTTATTCCTAATGATTCTTTTAATCTGTTATTTCCTCTCTAAGATCAGCACACTTAGGGAAAAGGCATTGATTTTTCATTATCCCAGGATTAAACTGTTTTTGAGATACTCTCTGTGTCAGGGAATCTCATTGATGCTACCAGGCAAACTGTTGCCCAACACTGGGTACCATTTTTCTTTGGAGGTGCACTTACATAAACATTTCTAATCACAGCTTTGTAAAGAGACACGGTATAATAATTCATGACTTTTAGGTAATATGTCACATGAATCTTAACATATGGCATTGCACTCTACAATGGCAATCTTGGCTTCAAAAGGGACCTGGAAAACATCCAGTGAGATGAGAATAAGCCAAACTTGAAAGAAAACCATATCGATGCTAATCCAGGTTTGCACCTTTCATTCAGACTCGGAACTCTCTAGCAGATGGTTCAGTGTTGAAGCACTAATGTTAGCGAAATGTCAAAACTATTTTGCTAGACTCCCCAATTGTTCATACAAACTATTTTTCAAGTACTTGATATCAAAATAATATTAATAAATCATAGCACTTGGGTCTCTGATCACAAGTGCAGGGTTTTAGTTTCAATTTCCAAAGACAATCTGGCTTTGCTCCTTTGGAATATAGCCAATTAGTTTTTACAAAGGAAAATCAAATTTTAGAAAATTTCCCCCCAATTCTTTAGCCAACAAGGACCTACTCAAAAAAGACAAAGGAATGCAGGAACTTTCGGAATATAGCATTGTTAGTAACTGCTATATCAATTTGATCATCCAAACGAATGTCATGAGATAGAGACTCTAAATCAAAGTTTCTTATTCTGCGATTCATGGGCATAGAGAAAAAACTAAATGGGCTTCAGAGAGTCCAAAAACCATTTGAATCTGGAAGCAAACATGGGTGTGGGGGTGCATGTGCCTGCTGTTCTGTATACATACACATATACAATGAATATACCAGATGAAAATGAATGAATGAGACCCTCATATGAGGATGTAGCAGTGGTTTCAGTATGTTACATAAAGTTGAAATTACATGTGTAAAACAAGAGTGAATGTATCTGCACCTAGACAAAAACATTTTTAAGCATTAATTGATCACCTAATGTCTATTAACATCTAAACTGTCTCTAAGTATTTTTTCTTCTACTACTCAAAAATATCTCCTAAAGTAGAAATTAAGAGCCCTGTTTTGCAGACAGCTAACCACTAATGTCTCAGAGGGCTTATCTGGAGTCCGCAAATGGCTACTCCGGAATTAGTCTTCCTGATTCAGAATTTCACGTCTACTCCTTTAATGATTGTTTCTACCTCAGTATAGCCAGACTATAACCCCAACAGCAAAAGACAGTTTGCCGAGTCTATGATAGCACAGAAAAACATACTCATAGGAGAACACTTTCAAGAAATCTTTTTTCTCCCAGATTTTTTTATGCAACTCCAAAGGATATCAATGTTATTATTCTCAAGAGATGTGTTTATCTTTGCAAACTCCGTATAGCAGCCATTATAGTATATTTGTCTATCAACGTTAACTGACAAAACAGAAGTGGGAATTTCCAACACATCTGTTCAAGTCTTGCCCATTAGCCCAATGCAAAGCATGTAGGCATACCACCCTGGGAGTCAGTTCATATCAGGACAGCAATTTATCCTGTTCTTCTATGACTGTGTTCCCAGGAGTGGGGTCATTGATAGAAAGACTCAAGTGTAGCACCTAAGAGGCTAGGCCAAATAAAAACTGAATAATGATTAGTAAAAATTAATTTGAGAAATTTAAGAGTTGAAAAGAGGTATCGTGTTCAAATTAGATCTAGCCATTCAAGACTAATTCTGTACAGTGAATCTGCACAAAAGTGTCATTTGTATGTCACTGCTAGACTGACAGCATTGTTCCAATTTTGTGACTCTTATATAAGTGACTGCTTAGATATTTTCCTCATTTCCAAATCCTAATTTGCTTTTCTTACTATATCTATTAGGGTTAACCATGGTTTTATTTTCATATTTGTTCATTTTCAATTGCATCCCTGAAGACTGTCCATATTTCTTTAATGTTGTGACAGGAATTCTTTGCTGAAGCTAAAAAAAACAAACAAGAATGAAACAAGCTAAGAGAATAACACTGTATCCCATTTTTTCATTTAAAATATGTTACAAAACAGCTTTCAGTTAAAAAATTTTTGACAGTGTATATTCAATTTTTCAACTAACAGATGCACGTACATAAAATTATATGATTGAAATTCAGTGTCAGGGGCTTTAGTCATTTAATTTTGGGAAAACCCAAGGCATTGGTCCATAATATTGCTCTTGAAATATCCCTATTTAATAATGGGAAGGTAGAATGTCTATGAAGTGATAATATGGATGTATTTATTAAATTTTAAAATGATAGTTGATATGAAAATTTTAAAAATAAAATTACTGTGATCTATTTTTTGAATTAAAAGTGATTTTCTTTGTTTTTTGTAAGAAAAAAAGTCACAAAAGATTGAGTGAGCAATATATGACTACTATAAGAAGAAATCAAGTTGTCTTAGGACTTCTATTTCAGAGTTCTTCATTCTAAAACCTCAATGATTGATAATGTGTTTATTAATTGAGAAATATTAGGACTATTAACTATTTAATGTTAAGAAAAGGAGGACATTGAGAAGTATTTATGAGGTTTTCTTCATTTTCTTATAAAGGTTAAGAGAAATATAGAGACTAAGTGGCCTTAATAAAAGCAATAGATAAGTGCTTTTAGCAAAGACAATCCAGCAGGGAAGAATGTTTGAAATTGTGAAGTCTTGTTTGAAAGTGGTCTACAGCAGTCTTACTTAAAGTGCCAGTCTGGGAATGTAAATCAACTACATCAAAAGCACACTGTTTGGTTCAGCTACATTTTTTCTTTTCATTATAAGACATTCTCAATAAAGGATGCAATGTGTTGTTTTACATTCTGGGGCAAGCTCCCTTGTGCATGATGAACTGGTAACAAACTGTTTAGATATTGTCGCCAGTTGGCTAACCACTTTGTGTAGCATTTGTCTAAAGAAAGACAATTTAATGCACCATCACTGTTAAATATTTCTTCCTAATCAAGACTAAAAAATCACTTGTGAATAACAGCAGGACTTTAAGATAGAGAGCTGATTCTTTTTCTAATCAATTGTGTTTTTTCATCACAAATAACTGTAGGAGAGTTTTAGAAAAGTATACTACTCTTAAGGGAAAACTGCAAGTACAAAAATAAAATTTGGAGAGTGAGCACAAAAGACCAAAAGTTCACATGTGTAAATTGTATTATCTTCAGTGATCTTCCCACAATTAACAGGCAGAGGGCAGTTGTGAATGTTTATTTTCTTTTTATTGTGAATTAAACTGTCCTATACCTAGGGTTACAAGTCAAGCAGCATTGACCATTTTCCACTCAGGAATGAGGGGATTGAACTTGACAAGCACCTGTCTGTATTAGCTTAGGCCTTCTTGGTTATGTAATGGCAATACAGAGAATGGCAACTAAAGTATATTTGTCTACAAATAGGACCAAATATATGTCTAAAATATTCTCAAGCTAGAGATACGCTATGATAATTCTAGGAGGGAAATGCAGCCTTCCTGCAGGGAAATATAGGCAATCCACTATTTTTATAATTTCGGAAGGTAATCTGGTATACACCTAAGAATCCAAAGTTTTCTCACACTCTCTTATGTTTTTAATAGACAGAAATATTAAATACATCATTTATATAATAACTAAGATTATTTCAAAAGATAGCAATTTTGCAATACCAGTTCCCTTCAGCATAGAGCAGTCACTGGGCACCCAGAGTCAGATGCCTTAAGTCTTAGTTTTATCATCTGAATTCCAACACAGACTGGATGATCTTAGGTAAGTTACTCTCTCTTCTTCTGCCCAGTTTACCAATCTAAAAAATGGAGTTGATCACAGGATTTACCTCCAGAGTAAGGATTATGTGAAATAACTGAGTAAAGAGGTTAGCACAATGGTGGTAAGCTCTCAAGAGATGTTGCTTCTGCTATTCAATATGGTGATTCCACTTAACCCAGGAGGCTTGGTTTTATAAAGGTGTCAAGGTTAACTAAGATTCTGGTGTCCTAAGTAGGGGTAGGCATTATTATTTATAAGGATGCATCGACCTTAAAGAAATGTGTTTTTCCTATAAATTCAACATGACCACCAACAAATATTATACATTCAATATTTTTAAAGAAAAAAAATGAAAATATATTTTACCTTTAGCTTTTGGACCTTTTGTTTGAGACATGGCTCTATCAGAAACAATGGCTTTGTTATACAATATTTTATTCTAGGAAAGATGGTTCTGAATATTCAATAGGGCTCCAGGCTAGTGATTTTGTGGTTAGGTTTCTTGTCTTTCACGAAGCCCTTGACAAAGGTCACAAACAATTTGCTCATTCCTCTTATTAAAATAAAGATGGAAAGCATTGATGATAACTCTGCCCAGCAGCTAACTTCATCATCTGTAGTGGTTTCAACATATGCTTGTGAGATAATGAAAAATATAGCATTAAATACAGTGGCAGATTGAATCTTGTTTCAGGGTAAATATAGTAAGTCATTTTTTTCCCCTCTTCATTTTCTCAGAACCTGTTTAGCATTAGACTGTTAATATCATTACTGATACATGACAAAACCATTGCATAATATACTGCATTTGAGACAACCCCCATAAAAAGGAGCAACAGAAAACTATGAACATTAATCCAGTCTTCAAAATAATGAAGTGCTTCAAGCCAACCCTCTTCAAAAAACTTCCACTTACATAGTTTTGTAGGACAAACAGTTTTATAAATCTGACATGGTTTTCTGGTCCCATTTAATATTATGAAAACCTCATTTTTCAGGGTTAGTCAATATGAAAAGTTTTAAACATCTATTCTCTAGCCAATAATAAAAATCTCCTATACAATCTCTGTGATACAATCTTTTTTGAAAGTATGGTTTTTTTTCCTGCAAAAAAAAAAAAAAAACACACAAAGTTTGTCAATACCGGGAAGAAAGGAAGAATTATTTGTACTTTAATATTCAAGGGTTAAGAAAATACACAATGATTTTGAGCAACCAACATTTTGTCATGGTAAGTAGTTGCCTGGGGAAATTGTAGCTATTTAAAGAATATATGTATATGTATGTGTAAGTGTGTATGTGTGTGAGTGTAATTTTAAATTACCAATGATAAAAATATTTAACTCTTAATTCCAAAACAAATCACATAAGTAAACAATAATTGAATATGTGTTTGTATTAAGAACCATATCTCAGGAAAATTTTCTACATACACAAATAATTTTTTTAATCTCAGAAAAATGAAAATATTTCAGAATAAAAATATTTATTTATATTATTAATAAAGAAACTGAATTCGTTGCTGATATTTTGTTGACATTGCACTTTGGTTGGTGACTCCAGCGAAATCTGGGTCTTTACTGCTTCTGTGTCATGGTTATGTTTCTGTTCCCACCCCCACGTTCCTCACTACTAGATGCTAAACATATTGCCTGTCTTAAGTTGTTTTTATTACATCAGAGGTCAGTCCAAGTCCCTCACTCTGAACATCTCTCCTATGCTGTCGCCATTATATTCCCCTTTCAGAAATGACTTACGGAAAATCAGCTTCCCTCTACTGGCTCTCGTTTACAGAAGCAATAAATGGCTCAGCTGCAGCCATTACTTCGGGATGTAATTAAAATGGGGAATTACAGATGCTATGGTTTCTTTTTTTTGATGCCTGATGATACAACCAACTGCATGAAGCACATATGTTTATTTTTCATTATTTGACAAGGACCACAGAGAACCTAAACATGCAACAAGGACAGGTTGTAGTATGTTTTTTAGTGTTATTGGAGATCACATGTTTTCAGAAGAAAAAACAACGATCAACCAGTGACTTCACATACTGTAGCCTAAGATTTAATGCTACTTTTTCCTTGAAACTTGAAATCTATCACATATCAATCCCAAATCTATTTTGGATTATGCCTATCTAGTCTTTCATAAGGGAATATTTTCCATGTGTTTATTTCAGATTTTCATTTATATTTTAATTGTATATTTTTATACAAACTGATGTATAATTATAATACAGTGAAACTATAAAGCATAATAACAAAATAAACACCTGTTAACCTACCACCCAATTTAAGAAAAATAACATTACAAATTTGACAAGTATTGTTTTGAAAAATGTTTTACTTTTTTGTTTAAAACACTAATTCCTCCTGTAATTTCTTCTTTGACCCATAGTTATTTGGTAGTGTGTTATATAATTTCCTAATATTTCAGTCAGGTGTGGTGGTTTACGCCTGTAATCCCAGAACTTTGGGAGGACAAGGTGGGCCGATCACTGGAGGCCAGGAGTTTGAGACCAGCCTGGGCAACATGGCAAAGCCCCGTCTCTGCTAAAATACAAAAATTAGCCGGGCGTGGTGGCGCCTGCCTGTAATCCCAGCTACTTGGGAAGCTGAGGCATGAGAATTGCTTGAACCCAGGAGGTGGTGATAACAGTGAGCCAAGGTTGCCTCACTGCACTCCAGCCTGGAAGACAGAGCGAGACCCTGTCTCAAAAAAAAAAAAAAAAAAAAAAAAGGCAAGACCTGTAATCCCAGTACTTTGGGAGGCCGAGGCGGGCGGATCACGAGGTCAGGAAATCGAGACCATCCTGGCTAACACAGTGAAACCCCGTCTCTACTAAAAATACAAAAAATTAGCCGGGCGTGGTGACGGGCGCCTGTAGTCCCAGCTACTTAGGAGGCTGAGGCAGGAGAATGGCGTGAACCCAGGAGGCGGAGCTTGCCAGTGAGCCGAGATCATGCCACTCACTGCACTCCAGCCTGGGGGACAGAGAGAGACTCTGTCTCAAAATAATAATAATAATAATAATAATAATAATAATAATAATAATAAAAAATAAAAATAAAACAAATAAAAAAGGAAACCTAATATTTACACATTTTCCCGTCTCTACTAAAAATGCAAAAATTAGCTGGCCATGGTGGCGCGCCCCTGGAGTCCCATCTACTCCGAAGGCTGAGGCAGGAGAATCGCTTGAACCCGGAAGGCAGAGCTTGCAGTGAGCCGAGATCGCACCACTGCATTCCAGCCCGGGGACACAGCGAGATACCGTCTCAAAAAAAAAAAAAAAGAAAAAAAGAAAGAAAGATATTGACATCTCTAACTAGAATTGAAGGCTTGTCTATTTCATTTCTGTCCATTTTCATGTCATGTATTTTGAAGCTATAGTATTAAGTGTGTGAACCTTTAGAATTGTCCTTTCCTATTCGTGAATTTACCTTTCTTATTATAAAATGACTCTTTATCCCTGATAATAGATTTTCATACGTGGTAGGTTATTTCTCTATATATGTTTTATTTTTCTTCAGAGGTGTTTTTGTTGCTCACGGTCTTTTGCTTGTTTTGTGTATTTTAAAATTATCGGCCAGGTGTGGTGGCTTATGCCTGTAATCCCAGCACTTTGGGAGGCTGAGGTGGGTAGATCACCTGAGGTCAGGAGGTTGAGACCAGCCTGACCAAAATGGAGAAACCACGTCTCTACTAAAAATATGAAATTAGCCTGGTGTGGTGGTGCATGCCTGTAATCCCAGCTACTCAGGAGGCTGAGGCAGGAAAATCGCTTGAACCTGGGAAGCGGAGGTTGTGGTGAGCCGAGATCGTACCACTGCACTCCAGCCTGGGCTACAAGAGCAAAATTCCATCTCAAAAAAAAAAAAAAAAAAAAATTATCTTGACAATTTACCCAGAAGTCCCTATTGAGGTTTTTAAAAATTATTTTTATTGATACATATTTGTACACATTATGGGGTAGAGTTATATTTTGTTACGTGAATACAACGTGAAATGATCAAGTCAGGGTATTTTGGATATCCATCATATTGAGTATTTATCATTTCTATGTGTTGGGAACATTTTATATCCTCTCTTCTAGCTATTTTGAAATAGGCAATAAATTGTTGTTAACTGTAGTCCCTCTACTCTGCTATCAAACATTAGAACGTATTCCTTCTAACTGTATACTTATACCCATTAACCAACCTCTCTCTGTCCTCCCCTACTCCATGCACACACCAGTGCTCTGGTATCTATTATTCTACTCTATGTCTCCGTTAGATTAACTTTTTTAGCTTCCACATATGAGTGAGGATGTGTGGTATTTGTCTTTCTGTGTCTGGCTTATTTCACTCAACATATAACCTCCATTTTCATCCATATTGCTGCAAATAACATGATTTCATTCTTTTTTATGGACAAATAGTATTCCATTGTGTATATATACTACAATTTCTTTCTTTATTTGTTAACGAATACTTAGGTTGATTCCATATCTTTCCTTTGTTAGTGTAAACATGAGAGTGCAGGTAGCTCTTTGATAAACTCATTTCCTTTGTGTAAATGCCAGTAGTGGGATTGCAGGAGTGTATGGTAGTTCTCTCTTTAGTTTTTGTGAAATCTCTATGCTGTTTTCCATAAGCTATACTAGTTTATATACTCACAGTATATAAGTGTGTAAGAGATTCCTTTTCTCTGCATACTCTCCAGAATCTGTTATTTTTGGTCTCTTTATAATAGCCATCTGATATAGTTTGGATATTTGTCCCTCCCAAATCTCATGTTAAAATTTGATCACCAGTATTGGAAGTGGTGCTTAGTGGGAGGTTTTTAGGTCATGGGGGCAGATCCCTCATGCATGGCTTGGTGATCACCCCCAAGGTAATGAGTTGTATAATGCTAATATAGTTCTTGCTATATTGGTTCACACAAGAGCTGGTTATTTTAAAAAGTGTGCCACTCCTCCTCTTGCTATCTTGCTCTCTCTCTCACCATTTGACATGCCTGCTCCCCCTTCACCTTCTGCCATGATTAGAAGCTTTCTGAGGTCTGTACCAGAAGCAGATGCCAGTGCCATGATTCTTCTACACCCTGCAGAACTGTGAACCAAATAAACCTCTTTTCCTTATAAATTACCCAGCCTCAGGTATTCCTTTATAGCAATGCAAAATGGACAAAGACACCATTCTAACTGGGGTAAGATAATATCTCATTGTGATTTTAATTTTCATTTCCCTAATGATTAGTGATGTTGAGCATTTTTTCAAATACTTGTTGGCCATTTGTATGTCTTCTTTTCAAAAATGTCTATTCATCTCTTTTTCGCACTTTAGAATAAGGTTATTTTTTTACT